>NC_057862.1:615541181-615894681 GCF_019393635.1 Dromiciops gliroides
TAAAAAATTTTTTTTGGATGGGGCAGCTAGGTGGCGCAGTGGATAGAGCACTGGCCCTGGAGTCAGCAGTACCTGAGTTCAAATCCGGCTTCAGACACTTAACACTTACTAGCTGTGTGACCCTGGGCAAGTCACTTAACCCCCATTGCCTCACTAAAAAAAAAAAAAAAAATTGGGGGTGGGGTGGGGCAATGAGGATTAAGTGGCTTGCCCAGGGTCACACAGCTAGTAAGTGTCAAGTATCTGAGGCCAGATTTGAACTCAGGTCCTCCTGAATCCAGGGCCAGTGCTCTATCCACTGTGCCACCTAGCTGCCCTTGCCTCCCTTTTTTTGTTGCTCCAGGAATTGTCCTATGCCATTATTTCCCTCCCTTTTTTTAATTAGCACTATCCCTACTCCTCCACTCCCCCTCTATTCTCCTCTCCAAAGAAAATAAAAGCCTTTCCTTATACCAATTAAGTATAGTCACATAAAACAATGTACCTTCAATACATTGCCTCTCTTTCAAGAAGTGGGAAACATGAATTATCATGAATCTTTTGGAGTTGTGATTGGTCTTTGCATGGATCATGGCTCTTAATTCTTTCAGAGTTGTTTTCCTTTACAATGTAGTCCTGGTATCAATTTTTCTCGTTCTGTTTACTTACTCCGCGTCAGTTAATACAAATATAAGGCATGTATTTCCCATAAAGGTTATGTGTGTCCACATGGGTTTGACTAGATGTGGCTCCCAAGGGGAGGAGAATAGATATCTCTATTCTACTGTGCCCATTCTTCTCTAAGGAAGACTTTGATTCTTGTCAGGAGTAGTAGGAGATTGGGGCCATGAAACTGGCCACTTTGTTCTCCTCAGTGAGGGGGTATTGGACAGTACTGAGAGACTGAGAGAGAGGCAGAGAGAGAAAGCCAGATCTTACTGATAGGAAATTCCCGAGTCCCCTAATCAGTGTGATAAGCTGGGGAAAGGCACATGCTTTGCCTTCAGGGACCTTTCCTTGAGCAGAAACTGGTGCTTTGTGTATCCTTTCTTGAAGCTGGAGACCAGAAAGTAAGATTCTCTCCTCTCCCACTGGAGCTCTCACCAACTCTGCCCCTCATGCAGGCATGGAACATCACATAATAATTCTCTACCAATAGGTCTGAGCCCCAGATTGCACAAATCTCCCTTGCTTTCTCTGAATATGTCATTTCCATCATTTTTTAGAGCACAATAAAATTCCATTAATTTCACATGCTATAATTTGTTCTGTCACTTCTCAATTAATGAATACCTGCTTTGTTTCCAATTCTTAGTTACAAAAAAAAAGTGCTATAATAAGTATTTTTGTACATATGAGTCCTTACCCTCTTCCTTTGATCCCTCTGTGGTATAATATCACTAGGTCAAAGAGTATGCAGAGTTTAGTGACTTTTGGGGCAGAGTTCCAATGGCTGGACCACTTCACAATACCACCAACATCATTAGTGCATCTCTCCTGATACTATTCTTACCTACCTGCTAAGTCTTTGTAGTCTTCCTTGGTTACTACTCCCTTTGCTTCTGTTTCTTGTACATTTCTTTTAAAAATTTAAATCTATTGATGAATTCCCTGGGTATCCATGGCTTTCTCTTTAGATAACTCTTCCTTTTGCTTCTAATAAGAATAGTTTCTCAGTTTTCAGAAATTTTATTCTGGTGAACTAACTATTCCTCTCGGAGATGACTTTCCCTAAAGAATTTTAGTCCATGGAATTTCATCTTTTCTCTCTCTGACCCTTTTGGAATCTGGTCTCCAAAATCTAGGGTGAATGCTTTCTTCTCCTCTAATCACAAATTCTAAGTCTAAGAACCAGTTCCTGGCTGTTGGTGAGAATCAGATTCTCCCACATTGGTAACTCCTGCTTTTGAAAGATGGATTATCAATGATTTTATGATGAAAAGTTTTAATAGAAATACTGGCAGATCTCTTCCATTTTTAATTTGTTTACTGTCTTTCCAATTTCATCCATGTATACTCTTGGTATGATCTGGTTTAGTTCAGTTTCATGCAAAGCCTTCTATCTCTTTTTCCATCTTGCATCTTTTTTCCTTCATTTCTCTTTGCCGTATTGCAAACTACTCAATGTTCTGCCATCCTCTTCTTCAGTGTTTCACACATGAATTTCTATTCTAAGCTAATATTGTCCACGGATCCCATTTCTGTCTGCCTGGCAAGGATATCAAGACAAGTTTACTGACTGAGGTAAATTTCTAGGTTCTTTTAGACTCCTCATTGTGGCGTAGCACCACCTCCTCTGGGGGTGGGGCGTAGCTATGTGGCACAGTGGATACCCCAGGAAGACTCATCTTCCTGAGTTCAAATCCAGCCTCAGACACTTACTGGGTGACCCTGGGCAAGTCACTTCACCCTGTTTGCCTCAATTTCTTCATCCATAAAATGAGCTAGAGAAGGAAATGGCAAACCACTCTAGTATCTTGGACAAGAAAGCCCCAAATGGGTTCACGAAGAGTTGGACACAACTGAAAAAATGACTAAACCACAACAACCACCTCTTCTAGGGCTATCCCAATTTTCATTCACATGTTGTATCTTTTAAAGGACAATTACTACAGTTTCAAGGTATGGTATGGGTCCACATTATTTGTAAATTCACCAGCGCCCTCATACATTCACTTTGATAGCCAGTCAACAATTAACTCAAAGCAAAGGCACTTATGGAAAGAGCATTAGCTGTTGTAACAAGAACATTCCCTGCAAACCTGGGCTATACTCTCCCATAAATACAAACAGCATTAGTGGGAAGATCAGACACGTACATAGACAGTATTGTCAGAAGCACACACATAAGGGACACATGTGGTCAAGGTAACTCACATCTCCAGAACTGATGTCTTTTTTCTTCTCGTGGTATCCTTATGCTGTTCCCCTCAGGCACAGCGTCACTGTTAGGCATGTTGCTCCTCTGGCAGCTCAACTCAACTCCACAACTAAATTCTCTGAACCTATTCTCTTCTGAGTTGCTCTTGCTGCACATAGCCTTCGTTTTTTGAAGAATCTGAGAGGCAAAATTCCTTCCGTCAGCTAAAATCTGGAAAGGCTAGGGAAAAGGTAAAGAATGACCCTCCCTCAAGAACTGGGTTTTTCATCCATAGTTGGCTCTCTTCTTGATGGCCATGAATGATTGACTCCTCAGAGCTTTGTTTTGTTTTTGGTGAGGCAATTGGGGTTAAGTGACTTGCCCAGGGTCACACAGCTAGTAAGTGTCAAATGTCTGAGGCCGAATTTGAACTCAGGTCTTCCTGAATCCAGGGCCGGTGCGCCACATAGCTGCCCCTGATAATCAAATTTAATGTCTTTCCCCAATTTTAGTGTTAATATGTTGTTTGCTTAAGTCAAGCTGGTATTATTGCCATTGTATGCAATGTCTTCTCATCTTTATCTTTTTTTCTAACATGGTGTTAATTTTGACTTTTGCTAGTTAATGGTATGACAGAATATGGGTATCTAATTCTGATGTGATTCATATATCAATAATCATTCACATTAATATAACATATATATTTGCCAGGCTGAACTCTAGGCTAGATAGGCCTTTTCTTAACTTTCTGAGCCAAGTGTTCTCTCTTTACTAATATTTGGTATGCTTTAATAAATGCTTAATGCCTCAAAATAGTACTAAAGCTTCTAATTTGTAAGTAACAAATATATTAGAAACCCCAGCTAATTTTCCCTAAATTTGGGATGGAAATAAGACGACCACATATAATTTTACACGCCACCCTTCCTTTATAAGTTGAGATTCAGGAGTATGTCTTCTTGGGACATGTGAGTAAAACACCTATAATTCTATCATTACTGGATCAACAATCATGACAGCACTGTGCTAGGCACTGGGGGTAAAAAGACAAAGATGAAACAACCATGTTCTTCTAAAAGAACTCTATGCCATTACTGCACCAATTACGGCCATCTTTCAGGCAAAGAAAGTTCACTGTTAGCTTTCCTCTGGAGCTAAATGGTTAGTTAAGCTGTGAGTATTTGTTACTCTTAAGTACTTCTCAACTTCAAGGGATCCATCAAGAAATTCTCTGGAGAGGAAACTGTATGGGACGTACAGGTTCTCCCTTCCTTCCCCCCACAAAACAGAAACCCAAGTTTGTTCTGTTTTATTCTGTTCTGTCTTCTGATGGGGGAAGAAGGAAGGGCTGAGCTGATGTACTGATTCTTTTTTATAGGCCAGCATAAAAGGAAGGCTCCTGCCACAAGCGTGTAGCCTTCCAAAAGCCTTCCAAAAGCCTCGACCAATCAAATGATACTGAAGGGAAACCCAATCGCTGAAAACTAATCAGGAGTTGACTTTGTCCTCTTAACAAGGTGCCAGTGGGCATATCCCTATTCTTTAAGGAAAGAAATATATATATCAAGTTGATAAAAGGGGAACTCCCCCATCCAGTGCCCTTTGATATGGATATC
Source organism: Dromiciops gliroides (assembly GCF_019393635.1). Taxonomy (NCBI): domain Eukaryota; kingdom Metazoa; phylum Chordata; class Mammalia; order Microbiotheria; family Microbiotheriidae; genus Dromiciops; species Dromiciops gliroides. Next base: position 615,545,637 of record NC_057862.1, read on the forward strand.
AAGTTAACTTAATGCCTGGCATAGGAACATGGCATAAAAACTGTGATTCTTCATACCCTTAGCCCCCATTTCCACCATTTTGTTACTATCCCTAAAGAATCAATAGGATTAAGGACCATTTTGTATGTTTCTTTGTTTTATGAGTTGTCATAACCAACAAATCCCTCACCCAAGGATGATGAGCCTCTCTTTATTTAGTCAGTCTGGTTATTGGATAACATTGGAACCACACTCAAACCCTTTATAATTTGTTAGAACCTGCCTATGGTCTTTGGGAAACTGTTGTAGATAGATTTTAGAGGGAAAGGCACAGGAGGCAAGAAATACAGTTAGGAGGCAATTATAATAGTACAAATGAGAGGTAACAAGACCCTAAACTAGGATAGTAGCAGTGAAAGCAGAAAGATAGGGATTGATATGAGACTATGTGAAAGCAGAATTGTTAGGGCCTAGCAGCTGATTAATTTGTACAGTACCTTATACAAAGTAATCACTGTGTACGTTGCTTTGACGGATTAAGTTGAAATGATCTTGGGGGAATTGGGAGAGGGACAAGTCAAAGTTAAAGAACATATTTTAAATCCAGGTGACCAGAACAACAGTGGTGCTAAAAATAGGGAATTTAGGAGGCACGGGTTTTGGTGGGAAGATAAATTGAATTTTGGACATGTTGAGTTTGAGGTAACAGTAGGACATTAAGGTATAAATATTCTGTGGACAATTAGAAAAAGAAGACCAGAACTCTGGAGAGATGTCAGGGCTGTAGTAGAGATTTTCAGTAGTCATTAAATAGGGATGATAATGGAATATTATTCACCAGAAGCTTATGATTTCTGCCTCTGTGCCTTTATTTTATCCCCTGGACATTATTGCTTCTGTGCCTGTTGGAATGCATTTCTTCTATATCTTAACCCGTTGAAATCATCCCCCTCTTACAAGACCAGTTAAAATGTTTTCCTTAGTCCATTCAATTAAAGTGATTGCTCCTTCCTCCATTTCTCATTGTACTTTGTTTTTAACTTTCCTATGCCCTTGCTACATTCTTCTTTTACTTGACTATATATGTTACCAGGGTTGGTTTTGTGGGGTGGGATGGGGCTACCCATGGGGGAAACAGAAGGGAAAGGAGGTGGATTTTTGTTTATTGAAAAAAATATAATTGTTTTTTAAAAGGCTAGGTTTAAGAGGGGTGAGGCATAGGAAGAGGTAGAATGATAGGAGGTTATGGTCATGACATGGGACAAAGGATAAATCAGAAGTTTCTCCTGTTAGAAGCAAAACCAAAGATGACCAGATAACAGGAGAGACATATTGAGGAATCAAAGAACTATTAAAGTTTACATTGACCAGCTAGATATCAGGATAAACAAACCTAAGAAGAGGAGATAAAACTTTAGAGCAGGAGAGTCCATTAGGCGTGACTACTACCTGACTGGAGCTAGGAGACAGAGATCACCCCAAAGGTCAGGACCATCATTTAAAAAAACCCAACCCTCAACTAGACAGGCATCTAAGCTTTCACCACTCCACCCCAAAAAGGAACTTTCCAGTTTTCAAGTGGACACTCCGTGTATCCTGTCTAAAGCGGTTGCCATCCCTCTGTTTGAGGAGGAGATTTTTTCTAAGCCCTACTCCCCAGGAGTGGTGTTTGACTTTCCACTCAGTCACTTTTCTATTGCCAAATAAAAGACGACTTTAGTTCTAATTGCATTGTGTTCGTGAGTATAATTCTTTATTGAGGAATACCTAAGAACTATCACAAATCTCCCTTGACAGTCAAATAAAGGAATGTCAAAGTTTCTACTTACATAAGTGGGACACTCTGAGGTCTAGTTTGCAACCTGTGTGTGGCTGAGGTGGAATAAGGGAGTAGTAGGTCATGAGATTTAAGGAGGCTGAAGAATTGGGAGGTTAGGGTGTTTAAGGAAGCATCCACGGAGGTATATTACCCATAGCCATCATAATTAGTCTTGGTTGGAGAATTTTGATGGAAAGGACTTCAAAGGAGGAAAAGTTGATGAATGAAGGAGGTAAAAAGATGATGTAGAAGTGCCATGGGGGAGGAAGGCATATTCTGACTGACAGACTATGATGACACAAAGAAAAAAAACTTTCCAATCAGGAAAGTCTTCACAAAAGAGGTAGCTAAGATTTGCACAGGTGGATAAAAGGAGGCTCTATACAATGTGGAAAAAGTGAAAGTAGCAGATTGAGCTCAGGAACAGCTTAGTCCAACTTGGTTGGAATGTAAAATGTACAAAGGGGACTAATTTGAAACCAGGTTAGAAAGCTACATTAGAGGCAGATTGTGGATCAACTTAAATTTCACATTAAAAAGTTTGTATTTCATGCTAGAGGTAGAGTCACCAAGGTTCATCAGCAGAAAAATGACAGACGCCTCATTAGGAAAATTATTTTGTTAGCTACATGAAGGATGGACCGGGAAGAGGATAAACTAGAATTGTATACAAATCAAGAAGATATTGTGGTGGTTTAGGTAAGAGGTGAGGAGGGTCTCTGTTAAGGTGCTCACATTTTAAAGGAAAAGGTGGACAAATGTAAGTGGAAAAAGTCAAATGTAGTTGAAGAATAGTGACTGTACCATGAACAAAAGAGGGAAGTCAGGAGAAGGAAGAGGTTGATTTATACTTCCTTAGGACCATAAGATCATAGATTTAGAATTGGAAGGGATATTGAAGATCATTTAAGCCCGACCCTATCAAGAATTCTTTGCATGAGAAATGCATGAAAGGTTAGTGGAGGGATGGGGTAGGGGTGTGGATTGAAGGTTTCTTTCTCAAATCTGAGGGGGTGGTAATATAACTCTGGCGGATAAGTATAGGGCAATTGCGACAGGTCTGAGAAGCTCTTTTCCTCCTGGGAAGAGCAAGGAGACAGCAAATGGCAGTAATTGAGAGGATTTGGGGGGGGGGCAAGTGGATACCACAATAGAAACAAACCCCACACTCAATCATCACTGAAATCAGGTGCTATAGTTTTAGCATACTTGTTTCTTTTGTGCTTTCTTTTTTCCTTTGTGGTAGACTCTGATGTTCATTTTAGCCTGATTTAACTTTTGTAAAAAATGGTGAGGGGGGAGCAGCTAGGTGGCACAGTGGATAGAGGCACTGGCTCTGGAGTCAGGAATACCTGAGTTCAAATCCAGCCTCAAACACGTAACACTTACTAGCTGTGTGACCCTGGGCAAGTCACTTAACCCCAATTGCCTCATTTAAAAAAAATGGTGAGGGGCACCAGTGGGGAAGTCCACAATTCACTTTTCCTCAAGGTCAGCAACACTGGGGATATTTTCCTGTCTGTCTTTATACAATCTGATCTTGATGCCTGGGGTACACCTGCTTTCCTTTCACCTCTGTAATCTCTCTCTTCCTGGGAGGATCTCAGTTGTGAAGTCTGTCCTGATTCCCCCAGTTATTACTGATCTTCCTCAAATTATCTTGTAATTTAGCTGTTTGCATGGTATATCCCTCAGGAGAATGTAAACTCCTTGGAGTAGAAACTGTTTCTTGTTCTTATCCTAGTCTCTAGCCCAATCATTCAGCAAGCATTGATTAAGGGCTGACTGTGTGGTAGGTGCTTAATAAACAGTTTGTTAAAATGAACTTAATTGCTCTGGGAATCATAAAAGGACAAGCATCCTCTTGGCTTTGGATGTGTGCCAGAGTGGGAGGAAACATCTAACTGCATTTTAGCAGATAAGGCTAATTCTTTTTCAGCTTCCTCCTCTCCCCTAAGAAATCCACCAAAGTATATAGTCCTAAAGTAAGGAAAGTTATGCTTTCCAGTGCCAGTAATTATCGCAGCCACATAAGAATTATCAAATATAAAATCTGATGTGAGAAAAGGTTTTTTTAAAAAGAATATAGAAAAATTTTAATAGACTTATAAGAGGCATGTTATCTTGTATATATTTTACTTTGTCTCCAGAGATTAAAGGTTAATTATAAACAGTGCTTCATTATTACATTTTCTGTACTTTCCACAGTGGAAGATAAGATTTAAGGTGCACACAAAATTTTGCCATGTGTATTGTCATTTGTAATAGTTAATTTACTTAAACACTAAATGTAGTCATAATCTAAATAGCTAATCTGAGGTACCTCAGTGATCTACAATAAAAATGTATTTGCTGATGCTTGAACTAGTTACTTTCTAAAATAATAAAAAATTTTATTAGGAGAGTAAAGTAATCAGATGACAAAAATATTTTTAGAAGGCTCTACAATTTCAATGACTTTCATTTCCAGTGAGTGAAATATTACATACCTTCTTTATGGCTTAACCTATTTTTTTCTTTTTTTTTTTTTGTGGGGCAATGGGGGTTAAGTGACTTGCCCAGGGTCACACAGCTAGTAAGTGTCAAGTGTCTCAGGCCAGATTTGAACTCAGGTACTCCTGAATCCAGGTCCAGTGCTTTATCCCCTGTGCCACTTAGCTGCCCCATTTAACCTATATATTATTATTATTATTTTTGTCTTTGTTTAGTTTTTTTGTTTTTTAGTGAGGCAATTGGGATTAAGTGACTTGCCCAGGGTCACACAGCTAGTAAGTGTTAAGTGTCTGAAGCTGGATTTGAACTCAGGTATTCCTGACTCCAGGGCTGGTGCTCCATCCACTTTGCCACCTAGCTGCCCCCTAACCTATATATTATTAAAGCACCTATGTATAGAGTATAAATTGAAGATAATCTCATTTTGATGTGAAAAATCACACATAGCCTCTGCGACATTTAAAATTTAATGTATGGTCACCTTAAATTAGAAGCTTTAGCACCAGTCTTTGGGCATTAAGTATTTATTAAAGCATACTAGGTATTAGTAAAAGGAGAACACGTGGAGTTCAGAAAGTTAAGAAAAGGCCTATCTAGCTTAGAGTTCCAGTCTGGTTTGATTTTTCCTCAAGTCCTCCACCAGGAGCCTGCTTCAATCATGAACTCTCCTCAAACTGTGTGGAAGCTTTTTATAGGTCCAGAGCATAGGCAGTCCTTACATACTGCTTCAAGCTGATTGGTTAGTGTCATCCAAATCCATTGGTTCACTGGACTTGAAGGTGTTTGCAAGTTAAGTTCAAAGTCTAGTTTCTGAGAACAATATCTTCTTAAGGGCTAGCCAGGTGTGATTTCAATCTAGTTAACCTGAAGTAGGCTAATCAGCAGTCAATCACTCTCACTTAATTCAATCAGTTTAGATTAATCTCGAGGTAGGCCTTTGAATATCTGCTAAATCCCATTATTTTATCACACCTCTGACCTGGTCTGTCTCAAACAGACCCTGGCCTTGCTGTGTTCCAGCTACAGCTGCAGGACTGTAATCTCTGCCTTCCAACCTTGTCTGTCTCAGACAGGCTCTGGTCTTGAGGTACCCCAGCTGTAACAACAAGCCTCCCCCAACCACTAGGCGCCACTTTGTATCCTTTGTTTGGTGAATAACTGACCTCATCTTCATTTGATAAACTTGCCATTATACCACGACTACTTTTTTTATATAACCAGGTGGGCTACAAGACTCACTACCCATTGTTGGAGGCTTGAAACCCCTTTTGGGTCCTCATAGTAAACTCTCTCTCTCTCTCTCTCTCTCTCCCCCCCCCCCCACTCTCTCCCACTCTCTCCCACCTCGAGTACCTGGCTGAGTATTTTCTGTGTCAATTGTGCTGTAACAGGTTGACAAAGCTAGTATCAATTAATGAAAAAGCTTATAATTATGGAATTTTAGAGCTGAAAGGAACCATAGAGATCAACATAAAATACCTATTTTTATCTACAGAGTATAATCAGATTGCCAATTCAAATCCTAGTCTGGGGAAATTTGTCTTTTTCTTTAGAAAAACTAAAAAAATCTTTAACATGCAGATCTATTTTGATTTGAACTCACACACCTGATAAAATGAAATGTGACAGTGTGCTCATGATTTTTTTTCATTGGGGGAATGTGTGAATCTTCATTTAACTTTTAAGACCTAACTTGTAAACCGTGTTTCACAGTTAGTATTTGCTTACTGAGTTGTCATCACATTATTCTTTCCTGGTTTTGTTCCTGCTTGTATGACCACCCACCCTTGGCATCAATGCCCCAGGCCTCTGTCCTGACTTCTCCTTATGTCTCAATAAACTGATCATTTGCCTAAGCCCACTCATGCCTCCTCCTAACTTCTATTTCTGTCAGTCCACCACCATCCTTCCAATTACCCAGGTTTGAAACCTAGGAATTATCCTTGATGTTTTCCTTACATCTACCTAGTACACAGCTCAGAGCCCTATGGATTCAGAGCTAGAAAAGACCTTTAAGGTTATCTAGGCTAAACCCCACATCTTGCAGATGAGGCAACTGAAGCCCAAAGAGGTTAAATAATTTGCCCAAAGCCCTATAGACAGTTAAGTAGCGGAGTAAAAATTTGAATCCCTGTCCTCTGACCCCAGATCCAGTGTTCTTTCCACTATTATATAGTATGTGAATTGAACTGAGATGGAACAAAGGCCACCCATAGTATAATAAAACAAAAATGGTGAGAAATTATTGTGAATTCTGGAGTCCAAATGAATCATGGTTCACTCTATGTAGATAATACCCATTCTTAACTGAGATTTCATATTTCAATATATTGTCCCTTAAGGATTGCTCAGAAAGTCACCTATACTCTTACTTGATTCCTCATTAAAAAACAAAACAAAAGAAAACCTATTTATAAACATTTATGAGATAGGGAGATTTGGTGTAGGTCAATAGTCATGAACAATTTTTCTCTGTTGGAACCTAATTGGCCTGTGTAATTTAAATTTCTAAATGTGGGTTCTAATCTGTCCCCCCAAACAAGAGATCCCTTTCAAGAGATCCTCACCCATGGTCAAAAAGGTACTATATGTAAGCTCAGACAATACACACCTTTTACACCCAAGGATTTGGTTTTATGGGGACAAAGTACTCCTAAATTTGATGAGGATCCCACAGCAGTTATCAGGCATATATATAAGAAATATAACCCATAACTCATTAAGACCATGTTTTAACCTTAGCTCAGAATCTAGCCAAATGGATGCTTTGACCTTTATGATATTTGTGTATTACCATAATCCTAAAAGGAGTTATTTATGGTCAAAAGCATATTATAACAGATATACCAAAGTGTAAAACCAACTGTATCTATATTGCAAGTCAAAGGAATGACCTAGTTCTTTCTCATCTGGAAAAGTGGTTAAGAAAAGCATGAAGGTGATGTACAAAAGCAGTAACACACTGTAGCTGGACTGGAAACCTGAAGCTGGAATACTTTGGTTGTGTGTTGAAGTTAAGTCAGGAATTTCTGAATCACACCGGAGAAGTATATTGTGGTTTAAATATTAGTTAGCATTAATTAGAAAATGACACTGTATAATTATTCAATTGAGCTAAACTATTAGATAGGTTCATAAGCACTTTTCTTATTAACCTCAAAATAGTGACATTATAAAGATCTAACTCGAGGAGAACTAAAAATGGCAGTTTTTCCACCTCACAGATCATTAACTCCTTCTGTCCCCTTCCACGGACAGGCTATATTTGGACAGAGCAATTGGGGAAATTTTGGATTTGGGGGTAATTTGTGGATTTGGGGTTCTTTTGGCTCTAATTACTATGCTTATGATTTATTTTTCTCAGGTGCATTTTATTTTTTGTTGGATTTTAAAATTTTCTGTCCTTTTCATAAGTTTAGACTATTTCTTATGAAGAAAAGGTCTTACAAGTAATTTGGTTCTAGTACAAGTTCCAAGTTCTAGTCACTTTACAATTGAGGAAAACTAACTGAGAAGTGGAATTGAGTTAAAATGATTAAAGTACTGCTAAGGGGAATTAAATGTTTCCTGAATCTTTCTAGTAAAAGAACAAACTAAACTCTCTAAACTTGTTAACTCACAACTTTGTGAGTAATTGTGAGTTAATCAAATGTTTAATCCTGTATCTTCGAGTAGAAAACTTCAAATTAAAAACATTCATTTCGGGCAGCAAGGTGGCACAGTGGATAAAGCACTGGCCCTGGATTCAGGAGGACCTGAGTTCAAATCCAGCCTCAGACACTTAACCACTTACTAGCTGTGTGACCCTGGGCAAGTCATTTAACCCTAATTGCCTCACCAAAAAACCCAAACAAACAAACAAAACAAAAACATTCATTTCCAGCCTTTGGACCTGAAAACAAGATTCTGTTACAGATCTTGGCTAAATAATCTATCTACACTATACAGAAACTTATTTTGCTATATACTAGTTTCTCCTTATACTTTAAATAAATCTTTGTCTAAAATTTTTATTTGACTTTTGTTTGAATATTTTCTTACAGTTTTCTTAAACTTAAAATGAAGCCTTATTTTGACTTAAAAATGAAACTAAAATGGAGAAAGAAAAAATATGTCCCTTTCTACCCTACAATATTCATTTTTAGGAATCTTTCTTTTCAAAGAGGAATAAAGGAGAACTTTGGTCATCTAATTCTTACTTTGTCCAAATTTAATAAGGTTTTATTGTATCTATAACTTCTTTCCCAGAGATTATAAGAAATATTCTATAAATATTAAGTTAAGCCTTACCAAAACTTCATTACGTAGGGAAATTGAAAAATAAACTCTTAAGTCTCTATGAAAATAAACAATGTTTTCCTATATTCTACCAAGAGGTTTAGATCATCGGACTTTCACTTCTTGATAATTTTTGAATTAAATGATACTTTAAACTAGCTAGTTTAGCCTTTTTCCTGTATTCTAAGTCCTTCAGGATCTATCCACACACACCTAAGAGGTCATAGGGGACAAGAAAGATGATTGACTTAAGAAACATTCTTATTCTATTTTATGGGACAATTCCAGCTCTTATATCAGTGAGATTTTTTAATGGAGAGAAGGGGTCATGGGGTTGAATATCCAGGAATATCAGGTATCTTGCTTGGTACATGTGCACTTTAATTGTTGCTCTGTGAAGGTATTCCTTAGTGATTTTTCATGTGTTTATGGTCAGTCTCCACAGAGGGAAGGATTATCAGAAACTGGGAAATAGGGCACAGGTGTAATGTTTGCATGTACCCCACCCTTTTCTTCTCAAAGTCAGATTCATTGTTCTACATATTGTAGACCCTTTATAATGTAATGTTATATGTGTTCTTCACTTAATTCTGTGCACCACATTTTAGAAATCTATAGTGATTCTCCTTCCTCCCTTCCCCAAGTTAGTGGAAGTCTTGGGATCATGCCAAATGAGAAACAGTTCAAGACCTGGGGATAGTTTAGCCTGGTGAAGAAAAGCCTTGGATCGGTTCAGGAGGTCTGTGAACTTGGATGGGGGAAAACATTACATCTTTATTTCTATATTATTCGTTTCCTTTGTAATTCTATGTATTTTATTTTATGCATTATAAAACATGACTCTGAGAAGGGGTCCATGGGTTACACCAAACTGCTAAAGGGGTCCAGGATACAACGAAGATTAATAACCTCTCTGCCTCAGAGGGAACACGATAGCAGTCTCAGAGATCAGAGTTGTTCTGCTTGGCCCCAGGGGGCAGACCCAGGTGCAATGGGTAGAGAGCAGTGGCAAACAAGCAAATTTGGAGGGAAGCAATAGGAGCAATGGGTAGAGGGTGCAGACCTCTAAATTTGGAGCCAAGAAGTGCAATGAATGGGTGGAGAGGTCGATGGAAAGAAAAGCTCCCTAACGAGGCCATTCAAAAATAGAAACGCAGAATTTAAAATGTGGAAGGGATTTTGCACCCGTCTAAGTCTAACCCACTGGGCCGCCGCTGGAGGTAGCGGGTGTCCCACTCCTCACTGGAAGTCTCGCAGCAAAGGCTGGGGGAGAGGAGGTTCTGGTTCAAGTTCAGGGGCCTCCAGCTCCGAGACTCAGCCTGGCCTTCCGGCCCTGCAGAAGGAAGGGGCCGGGGGTCACAGCTCCCGATCCGGGCCCCCTCCTCCGGACTCTGGGGGTTCAGGCGGGCGGGGCGGGGCGGGGGATAGCTGTTGACCGGGGGGCGGTCTCCTCCTCACCCTGGGTAAGGCTCCGGACTCATCGATTGGTCGATGACCTCTTCGGAGGACCGCATCGGGCGGATCATGAAGTCTCAGAAGCTACGTTTTGTTTTACTGCCTCAAGTTAGGGCGCTCCAGCTGCACTTGAGACATGACCACAGCTAAAGGGTCCCTAACGGGGGAGGGGTGGGGTAAGAAGGGAGGGGAGGAAAAGGAAGGGGAGGGGAAAGGAGGAAAGCGGGAGGAGGGTTGGACGGGAAAGGGCCAGGAAAGCTCAGGCTTGAGGCGGGGCGAGTGCCGCTGAGCCCAATGTTCCCATGACAACGAATCCCTCCGCCGCCTGGGAGCCCAGCCCTCACGGCGTTCGTACTCCTTCCGTATCGCTTCGCGACCGTTTCCGCCCCGCGCCTTTGTGCTGCGCGCGATGACGACATGACGCATGAGTACTGCCAGGGAGGAGGGGCCTTGTATATAAATTCAACCCCCGAGCACTCTCGACCCGGGAGTTGCTCGAACCGCCGAGTGGAGGAAGGGAGTATCTCGACCCAGGCCAGGTTATTACGAAGCGCAGGGAGCACGAAGGCCGGACACCATGTCGCGCTACGGGCGGTACGGAGGAGGTAAGAGGCCGGAGAGAGAAACGAGGCAACGGGATGGGACGGATCATGGGCCAGGCCATGGGACACGAGGCGGGCTCAGGCTGGCGGCTGTTGGGAGACGGTTGTTCCTCGTGCGTAATGGCGGACCTCGTCTTGGCGCCACACGGAGCCATAGTGGGGGGTGGGGGACGGGGGACCGGGGACCGGGGTGGGGGGTCGCGGAAGGAAAGCATTCGGCGCGGGCCTCCACTTACGGGAAGACTTGGGTGGGAAGGAATTCGCGGGGCTCCCGCGTTCCCCGGTGGTGGGGCGGGCTGGCTGCAGCGAGACCTTCCTGGCCTTTTTCTAGCCGCTCCCCCCCCCTTTCGCGCCGTTGACGGCGGGAGAAGGTGGCTGCCATTTTGCGCACGTTGCCCCTCGCCGTGGCGCAGGTCCCGGGGCCTTCCCCTCTCCCCTCCCCCTCTGAAGTGCCCCGCTTGCAGCCCCCTGCCCTCCGGGCCGGGTTAGGGCCTGTGGGGAGGAAGGGAGCGCAGCGAGCGTGCGGCGGCCGCCGCCGCCGCTGCCAGAGATCACGGTGGGGGGAGTTAGGGAAGTCCCCCGAGATCCCGGCCCGGAGGCCTCCTCTCCCCAAGGGCTCGTTTGAGGCCTCGGGTCTGGAAGGGCAACTGGCCCAGGCAGACGGGCCCGGGCCAGGGAGCTGCCTCCGGGCCCTACTTCGGACCGGCAGCCCCTGAGCCCTCTCTGGCCCTTGCCCCCGAGGGTGGGTGGAGCTCCGGGAGCCGGGGGCTCCTCCCTACCTTTGTGAGCTCCGTGATTGTGGTTCCGGGGAAGTAAGAAGCATGCTTAATGGAGTGGCCGGGAAAGGACAAAAGAAAGCGTTGACACGTTTGAAGGACTAAAGTTTAAAAAAAAAAAAGTTTAAACGCTTTGCAAACGACTTAAAAGTTCAATACCTGTTTTGTCTATCGGAAACCTGCTTATATCATCTTTTACCGCCATTGCTCAACTTTATATTGAGTTGAAATGTTCTACTCCTAATGTGCAATCTTTTTTGTTTCTTCTAACAGAGACCAAAGTATATGTTGGCAACCTGGGAACTGGTGCCGGCAAAGGAGAATTAGAAAGAGCCTTTAGTTATTATGGTCCCTTACGAACTGTATGGATTGCCAGAAATCCTCCAGGATTTGCTTTTGTGGAATTCGAAGATCCAAGAGATGCAGAAGATGCAGTTCGAGGACTAGATGGAAAGTATGTATGAAACTCAGGTGTCTCAGATTTGTCATATTAGTGTGGACAAATGTAATAGGATGCATATTTTTAATACAATATACATTTATCCATTATTTTTTTTTTCAGGGTGATTTGTGGCTCTAGGGTAAGGGTCGAATTGTCAACAGGAATGCCCCGAAGATCTCGATATGACAGACCACCTGCACGGCGCCCATTTGATCCTAATGATAGATGTTATGAATGTGGGGAGAAAGGTCATTATGCTTATGATTGTCATCGCTACAGCCGAAGAAGGAGAAGCAGGTATTTATTTGGAAAAAAAGGAGTGGTTGGTATATAACGGTTAATCATGTAATTCTTTTGTTAGCAAAGAAGAAAATACTATTTTTTTCTATAAACTTTTTATGTGTTAATTGTCAGGTGTATTTTACAGTTTGTGTTTAATTTTAAAAATGTTAATATATTAATAATCAACCTGGTCAAAACCTTTCAGGTTTCTTCGTTTGAGTCAGTCGCCTTGATTCAGAATGTCACGAGCCTTAAGATATCATGCTGAGGCGCCTTGCAAATCCGACAATTAAGATCCTCCTAGACCTTGAGGTGATCAGCATAAGAGGCCAGATCCCCTCGAGCCATCTACACCTAGCTTCACTTTATTCTTTAAAGGGCAGAAAATTTGAGTCGGTGATCGCCGTAACAGTAAATTTGGCTTTCAATTGGGGCCCCCCTCCGGTTTAGAAAGAGGAACACGAGATTGACCACATTCCCACCTAGAAAAATCTTCTTGCGTCAATCAAGCCTCACCTGGCTCATTTGGCTGTCAGTTTGATCGTCGTTAGATTGAAGAGAACTTCTAGATGCAGCGATCGGCTATAGATACTTCTAGATCGTCTAGATCTGCTAGACCTTGGGCCAAAGAGGGTCGACCTGCAAACTTGCAAGGTTTATTTTAAATACACATTATAGTGTTTTATATTATGTAATTCTAAAATGTAATTCAGCTTTTAACAAATCTTTTCTAGGTAGTAAAAAAATATATACTCGACAATTAATAGGCCCTGAGTTTATTTCCAACTGACAGACACTGTTTTAAATAGTTGTCTGAAATTTGATTTCAGCAGAGGTACACAAACACTAGTAAAAATGGAATTTTTAAATCTAACACTTGTTTTCTCTAACTTGAAAATAGGTCACGGTCTCGATCTCACTCAAGGTCCAGAGGAAGGAGATACTCTCGCTCAAGGAGCAGGAGCCGTGGTAGGAGGTAAGCCCTTTATCTAGTTTTCAAAAAATGTTTCATTGTGAAGAGTGTTTTTTTTTTCATTGGTTGACTTAAATTGCTCCTCTTTTGCAGGTCAAGGTCTGCATCTCCTCGAAGGTCAAGATCTGCATCTCTTCGTAGGTCTAGGTCTGCTTCAATCCGTTCTCGATCTGGTTCTTTAAAAAGATCGAGGTATTTCCAGTATGTTGAATTTTCTTATGTTTAACTAGATAAAAACTGTCCTTTGGGGATTTAAATAGTCCGATCTTGCTTGATAAACTTGATTTTATTTTTATTTTATTTTTTTGTTTGTGGGGCAATGAGGGTTAAGTGACTTGTCTAGGGTCACATAGCCAGTTAGTGTCAAGTGTCTGAAGCCTCGGGTCCTCCTGAATCCAAGGCCAGTGCTTTATTCACTTCACCACCCAGCTGCCCCCTAGTGCTTTATAAAAGATAAAACCTGAATTTGTGATTTCTTTGGCACAGAATTCAAAAATGATAAAACTGCCAAAGCAGGTTAGTCTGCCCCTTCTCTGTTCCCTAGAGCCCCCCTGAGAAGACTCCATACATAGCCCATGCTCTGAACCAGAGTCGTGGTGGGTTTCATGATATTTCTTGCTGTGCTTTATACTTTGTTTCAATTTTCCCCTCCACATGGATACTTGAGTTGAAATGGTTGTTAATATCATGCTCTCCCAGCAGAGAGGTATCATACTTTGTTGTCCCCTGGGTCATTTCAGCTAAGCTGTTTGAACCAGCTTACCTAGCTTAAAAACCTTGAGGAGAAGAGGTTAGCTGAAGCTTAAGTCACACAAAGTCTAGTTAACGTGGAAGGAGAAGCATGCCTTGGAAGAATAGACTGAAATCTGTGGTGGTGCTGTGGGCAGCAGGTTGGGCTGTTGGAGTTTTAGAGTCCCGTGACCTTTTGAGTCTTAACTCTGGGAGACTTGCTCTAGGTCAGTCATAAGTGGCGATCTCTATAAAATTGCCTCTTTTTTTTAAGTCCACTTTCAGCTCTAAAATTTTGTTGGAAACACAAACTCAGTTTGGGGAAGATGAAACAGATGTGTAGGCTGTTTCCTCTAATCAACCTTAGCATAGCAGAAATAATTTTTGATAATTTAACAGACATAGAACATGTAAGAAAACTAGAGATGTTTAAAAGCTATACTGATTTTAGGAGACAGATACAATATGGTAACTCTGTCTGCTTACAAAAAGTTCCTATCATGTATAAATTGGCCATTTTTGTCACCGGGTTTCCCAATATGGCTTCCTCAGTAGTGCATTATTCAGGTCTTGGTCAAGGGAACCTACCTAGTAGATAGGATTTGCTGTGCATCTAGGCTATTCCTATTTGGAAAATTTTCATCATATTATTTACTTGAAGATCTCAGACTTGCCATTTTTGAATTAGATGTTTATGATTTTACCAAAGTAAAACTTGGCATAAGTGCCAGTGTTACTAGGAAAAAGGCTCATTTTATATATAGTACCATTAACCTTATTTCATCTTTTTTCTCTCCCTTCACCAAGATCATCCCGCTCAAGATCCAGATCCAGGTCTCTTTCAAGACCAAGAAGCAGGTAGGGTAAATTAGTGATACATTCTTCTTTTTTAATAGCTCCAAACTCCAAAGAGCTCAAAGTGCTTTGAATGAAATTTATGGAACTTAACATACTTGGAAGACCCAGGAGTTAAATGGAAATTTTGAAGTTTGGTACATTACCAAATGTTTGATTTTTCGGGATATTGACAGAATTTGTATGGTATACCACTTAAAGAAGAATCTGGTTTTTCTTGGGTCTGAATCCTTTTCTGATTATTTTGCTCAGATTATTTTGAATTCTGTATTCTAAATCATCTTTAGGAGTTATAGATGAACTATGTATGATGTTGGAAATACCAGCATTCTTGTTCAGTGCAAAAAATAAGTTGAAATATAAAGTCTTAGCTATCACTTCTAATGATTAGTTTGTTGTAGAATTTCATATTCTGTTTTATAAACACGGATTAACTTTAGTATATATCTGAGCCTAGTCCTTGGATGGATCACATTTGGTGTTCATTCCATGGTATGCTATTAGAAAAGGACGAGTAAGTACACTTTTTAATAAAATTTCTCGTGTTTTGACAGCCGATCAAAATCCAGATCACCATCTCCAAAGAGAAGGTAAGTTGAATTTTCCTTTTTCAGACAATGGCTGATACTACTTGTCATATCTGAATTGTTTTAGTGTTCTTTATAAGAGATTGTTCTTGATATAATCTGCAGTCTTTCAGCTCTTTGGAAAATTGGTGCTCTTTTACATATATATATTTTTATATATATATATGGTCCTAGATAGAATACAAATTTTTATTTAAAATTGAACTCAATTCTTTGAAATGATTTAAGTTAGGTCTTGATTAGTACACATAATGAATCCCCTGAAGTCTCATTATTTGAATTCACACTGTATTACCATTGGACTGGAATCGACATTTTTTTGTTGTTCAAATAGTACAGATTTGATTGCATGCATGGCACCACTTCAGGGGATTCATTATCATTACTTGGCAATAATCAAGACCTAAATGTTTTGAGTATAACACAAGTGATTTTGATGGAATTGGAGTGTATAATTCTAGTCTTCCTTCACAGTCTAGCTTATGACTATACCATCATGCTTTAGTCTGTGTTAAGTAGTCAGAACTAATAACCATATAAAAGAAAGACCGATTTGGAAAAAATAAAGCTTTAATAATTGGTGGATAAAATAATACAGTTGCTTTGGTTAATATTTACAAAAATCAGCCAAGAGTTACCTGCAGCTAAGAGAATATAGGTCTTTGAGACTGGGGTAACCAGCAGCCAATACAGTAATTTGGCAAAATGAGGTGCTAAGTTATTAATCTTAATACTTAGTTTGTTATCTTAGCATTTCCCAATTTTCATTTTTTACCTGCGTGTGTTTTGAACATGGCACAGGAGGCAATAGATATTGGACTAATATTTTTAGCTTGAAAGAAGAGTCACTGGTTTTGGAAGGGTTTTATTTTGTGCTCAGTTTTTGTCTTGATAAGTTCAGTAATTAATCTTTTCCTTTATTTTAGCCGCTCACCTTCTGGAAGTCCTCGTAGGAGTGCAAGTCCTGAAAGAATGGACTGAAATGAAAAAAATTAACCTTTTAGGAAGAAAGTTATTTTGTTTACATTATTATAAGGGATTTTGTGATGTCTGTTCAATGTAAGTGTAACCTAGAAGGCTATTTGAACCATCTAATAATCAGAATGGATCTGGATATTTTAAGAGCTCTGTAAATTTACATCAGTAGAGTAGTGTAATTTTTTTTGTTGTATGTATTAACATCTTATGATCTTGAAAATGGATTTTTTTTTATTGGCACATTTAAGAATAAAAATGTGTTTCTAACTAGACTTCTGATTTGTGGTCACTACTGTTAAAAATTTAGCTTGGGCCAGTCTCAAGCCTAGAGAGCTTGTTAGGCCTGTTCAGGGTCAGTATCTGGATGTGGCTAGAAGGTGATTAAAAAATGGTCAAGTTGAATGCACTCATGAAATCTTTCATACATTTGGATAGTTTCTTAACTGTCATTTGGGGCATTGAAAACTTATCTTTTCATAGTAGATAAATTTGAAAGTAGTTATGTTTTAGAGAGTTAACCTTACTTTTTCTTTTTCATAACTGCCTGTCATCTGTGGCAGACTCAATGGTAGATGCCCTATGAAATTATCACCAAGGGACCATGATTCATTAGATTAAATTGGCATAACAATTGGACAGAGCTTAAGTAAATTCTGGGAAGTGCTGAAGGGTCCATGACATCATAGCACAAATTACTTCTGGACAACTGTTGTGTCATAGCTAAAGTTGGTGCAAGAAAAGCATTAAAAAAGTTGACGTCAGATAAGTACTAATGAGTGTTGATAAAGTCACCATTTGGGAATATATTGCTCAGTACTGTGCAATTGTTTTTAGTAATATATACATTTTAGTATTAAGTTAAATTGTTTGAAGATGCCAAAAATGAGTGCATGTTGTTTATTTTTATTTTTTTAAGAATTGCTTGGATTGAGAGCAAAGACAAATGTAAACCAGCTTTGCAAAATTGTCATTTTTCCAGCCTAAGCACCATTTCCATCTTCCATGTCTTTATAAACTGCTGCTCCAACTTCATCCCATCTGATACTCCTCAGACCCACCCCACACCCCTCAAAGACAGCAGATTTTGCCAGGCTGGTGCAAAGTATTTAAATTTATTGATCATAAACTAAAATGTGGTTTGTACACCAACAGTAGTACATTTACATTGTTAGCTTTTGGTTTGCCTCATATCACTTGATGAAACTTAAATTTTTTTAATAAAGAATAATAACGTCCCCCACACCTTAAAATAGTAGCAGTAGAATATTGTTTCACTAAAGGCACAAATTATCTTATTCAAAGATATTTGCTTGTCTGTCATCCTAGCTTTGATACAAAAGCTTAACTTTCAAGGGCCATGTTTTTCCAGTGTACTTGGTACTGACTTCTGCCATAAGTTTAAAATATATCAGGTAGTAATAGTAATTGGCCACAAATGAGTTTATTTGGTAATTTTTGAATGCTTCGACATACCTAAGAGCCATTTTTTTTATATATGCTAAAGTTATTTGAAGAAATCTTTTTGTTAAGGGATTTGAATATTGAATGAGCAGTATGATTTGGTATAGAAACCACCTACCGTGTACAGGTTTATCTGTTGCATTTTATCAGCTTTAACTGTTCTGTACTATATTAAGGCAAATTTACTCTACAATAAATCTGCAGAGATTAAAAAAATGCCAACTTAGTACTGTGTTCTTTATGAATTTTTAACGAGGGGATTTGTTTGGAAACAGTCCACTATGGAAACTAGTCCATGCAACTTTTTCTCTTGTGTGGGGATAAAAAAGGGTTAGGTACTTATTGACTTTCAGCTGGAGAGTAGAATTCCTACTTGGTTTGTGGCCACAGAATTGGGAGGGGAGGTAGCGATGAAGGTATTTGTTGCATTATAGGTTTGGCTGAATATATTTAAGTCCCTCCAGCTGTGCTGCAGGCTTTTCAATTAAGCTCTGACTTTTCCAAAGCTATGCCCTGAACTGCCATGATTTTGGCAGGGTGAAAGAATCTAATTTTTAAAAAAGATAGCATTTAAAACGGTTCCTACTATGTGCCAGGCACTGTGCTATACCCTTTCCAAATAAGGCTTTATCCTTAACAACTCTGAGAGGTAGATGCTATTATCCTCATTTCACAAATGAGACTGAGGCAAATGGTTGAAGTGATTTGCCCTGGGGTCGAACATCTAATAAGAGTAAAGACAGGATTTGAACTCTGGTCTTTTCTGGCTAGGCCCATCACTGCTCTGTGCCACCAAAGCAGGTATTTATTATCCCTGGACAAGCAATTGAAGATGATAGTCCTACACCTGGGTCTTTGGGAAGTCAAAAGAATCTGATTCCTAACACTGAGGCTTTTTTACTGTACTGCAACAGCTCAAACTGTTCATGTTAGCCAACTCAAACATTTCTGAGCTGAGCTATGTCTCCAACCTGGCTTTTCTTGATGTTATATACTACTCCCGGGACTCGACATTCCGGTCACACTACTGTATCCTTATTGTTCTTCATACACAGTTTTACATCTTGGCTTTACTCTGGCTACCCTTCTCCCTCCCCATCCTTGGAATGCACTTGTCCTCACTTTGACTTCTTAGAATTCCTATCTTCCTTCAAAGCTCAGCTCAAATATCAACTTCTTAGTTGACCTGCTATCCCCAGCTTGCTAGTACATTAAAAAATTCTAAGACCATAGGAAGGGTTCTGATCATAGGCACATAGTCCAACCCTCTCAAACAGGTGAGCAAACAGACTAAAGTCATACAGGTAGTAAGCTATCAAATTACTGTAGGCCTCCCATCTCCCCAGAGGAGACAATAACAATTGTATGTACTCTTCGCAAAGTTAATGAATAGCTAGAGGAAATGAAAGACATAATACGATTCCTGGAGGAAAGAATTGGCAAAATAAATAGCTTAAAAGACTTAAACTCTACCCAAGTCTCAGACCTCTGAAAACTAG
Organism: Dromiciops gliroides; assembly: GCF_019393635.1. Classification (NCBI taxonomy): domain Eukaryota; kingdom Metazoa; phylum Chordata; class Mammalia; order Microbiotheria; family Microbiotheriidae; genus Dromiciops; species Dromiciops gliroides. The sequence goes on from NC_057862.1 coordinate 615,564,845, forward strand.
ACAAATTATTGATTTGATGATACATCAAGAAATATTAGAATAAAGTCAAAAGATTGAACAAAAGAAAATCGATAATGTATATTAAGAAAAAACTCGCCTGGAAAACAAGTAGAAATAATTTTAAGAATCATTGACCTCAGAAAAAGAAAAAGAATCACTGACTCCCTGAAAATCATGATGGGAAAAAAAAAACAGCTTAAGCACTTTCAAGAAATCCTAAATGAAAACTTCATTGATCACCTCTTAAAATGACACTCCACCCCCCCCCCCCCCCCCCCCGCAAAATCCCAAAAGGTCATATCCCAAATCCAGAGCTCCTGTGCCGCCCTCCTCTCCCTCAGAATATTTATAAACAGTTCAAGTGCTAAGGAATTAACAATTCTTATGGAATTCCCACAAATATGGGAGATCTTGGGTACAATAGGATATTCAGTCTTAAAATCAAAAAATTATCCAGAACAGTTGAATATAATCCAATGGGGGAAAGAGGAGGGACAAGGGAATAAGGGGGAGTAATAGTTCTTCAATAGAAGAGAGGACCTGATAGCATTTCTGATGTAGGCTAAAGCAGAACAATATCTAGTACCCAAGGGATAAAATATTGAAAGATAGGAATGGTTTAAAATTGAAAAACTATTTAAACATCATTACGAACCAGAGAGTACTATCTTAATCCCATTTGACCCTCTATCCAAAATTGATGCTGACTCCCCCCCATTTTTATCCAATTTAAGAGTAAATCCACCCCTCCCCCTTTAAAGGTTCTTAGGATTTTTCTTAAACAGAAAGTGATCGAATTAATAAAGGACAGTCACTTATACTTATAAAAACCTCCAAAAAGCAAACACTTTTAAGGATGTGACAATGGGAATGGAAACCGGGATGGATGCAAATATTTCAGGAGGTAGAAATGCTAAGATCCGGCACTTGATTGGATATGGAGTAATAGGGGAGGGGGAAGAGTTGAACCCGGTGACTGGGTGGTACTATTGACAGATCGAGGTCAAAAGGAGAGGCAGGTTTTGGAAGAGGAAGAGGATTAGTTCTGTTTTTATGAGTTTGACTGGTCAATAGGGCAACCAGATGGTAAAGTTATTCAATAAACAGGAAAAAGACCTGCCTGTTTGGAAAGAATTTAGGAGTGGAAATATAGATTTGGGAGTTACCTAAACAGAGAGGATAACTGAAATCCTTGAAAGGGAATCAGATCATCAAAAGGAGAATTTAAAAGGAAGAAGGGAAGAAGAGCAAGCCTAGACAGTAAGACACAGAATCACTCATAAGGGTAAGAGAGCATCAGAGAATAATGAGATCCAATGAGAGATTTGAAAAGAGCTTACTTAGCACATAGTAGGAGCTTGTTTCCTTCCTTGATATTGATACAAATAAAGTCAAGGGAGGAGAGGATGTCAAGAAGGAGGTGGTTAACTTTCAGATGCTGCAGAAAGATCAAGGAGTACAAGGGCTGAGAAAAAGGCCACTGAATTTTCCATTGGTGACCTTGGAGAGAGGAGTTTCAGTAAAGTAATAGGAGGGAGAAGCAAGATTGCAAGGAGGCAAAAAAAAAAGTGAATGGGTGGTGAGGCAGCAATGGAGGAGTCAGTGTTAACATAATAATCTTTTTTTTTTGAAGAAGTTTAGCAGTGAAGGAACAGGAAAAAGATGACAGCTTGAACAGATATGCTAGGGGCAAGAGAATTGGTTTGTTTGAGGTTTTGGGGGGAGGGGGTGGGTACAATAAGACATCTCATGTAGAAAAGGAGAAATAACCAATGGGCAACCCCAGTCTTGCTATAGCATCCATGAAATATTAAATCTGTGGCCTTCAAAATAAGTATTTCTAATAAATCAGGCTTAACCTTAAGGGGCAGGGGGCATTTTATATAATCCCAAGCAAAAAAAAAAATCAGAGTGGAAAGATTCCATGTGCCACCCTCCCTGTGATTGCCAATCTCAGGGCTTATCTCCAAGACAACTGTACTTCATCCATTATCACTCAACACTGGGAATTTGACCCCTTTCATGATTCTGGATTCCCATGGCTACATAAGTTTCCAACTTCTTCCCTTCTACTTCAGGTCCCATGAGCCTTCTAGAGTGCTTGTAACCTGGTCATCAAATCCTCCTTGCCACCGGTGTATTCACATCTCCCCTCCAGATCACCTTCTGGTTATGGCCAGGCTGTGGGCTCTGTAAAAGGAAGCAGAGTAGCCAATAAGAGGAGCCTTACCCCATGAGAATCCCACTCTTCCTTACATGATCTTTCCACCCCACCTTTTTTTTTTTTGTAGGGCAATGGGGATTAAGTGACTTCCCCAGGGAAGCTAGTACCACCTAGGAAAAGTAGTGCCACCTGGCTGCCCCTTTCTACCCCTTTTTGACTCTAGCACCAAATATTATTTTGTCTTTTAAAATCATATTGTTGTGTAAGTTTTGTTTATACACACATATTAGTACAAAAGTACCTGTACAAGGCAGCTAGGTGCCGCAGTGGATAGAGCACCGGCCCTGGATTCAGGAGTACCTGAGTTCAAATCTGGCCTCAGACACTTAACACTTACTAGCTGTGTGACCCTGGGCAAGTCACTTAACCCCAATTGCCTCACTAAAAAAAAAAAAAAGTACCTGTACATTATGTATAAATAAATATTCATCTACATGCTCAACATTTTTTTATTGATAGGGTCTGTGATCAAACAAGTTTAAATACTGATAAAGTCCCCCAGTGAGTTGGGGAAAATATCTGTGGAGGATTTTTGGAAAGATGTGATTGAAAACCTTGCACAATGAGAAGACAAGACAGGGTGATGATTTATAAAAAAAAAAATCCACACTAATGGGATCAGAGATCCATTGAAGTATCTGTAATGGGGAGGGGGAGAAGGGGCTTTCTAAATGTAGACATGTCCCATTGGTGACATGGAAAAATGTGACCTGGAATCTGGTCCATCTTTGTACAGAGTAGGAGGAGGGCTATACCATCACCTCCAGCAGCCTGGCTGGGGAGATAGAGTCAGGCAGCATCCAGGATTGCCAAGGTGGATATTAAAGGAAGGGGAATTCAGCCTCAGACATTTACTAGCTGTGTGACCCTGAGCAAGTCATTTAACCCCCATTGCCATGCACAGAAAAAAAAAGAAAAAAGGAGAATTGGGCTAGAATTATATCTATTCTTAATCTGTATTTAATTATATAACAAATATAATATAAGCACTCTACAACTATCTCACTTGATCCTCACAACAACCCTGGGAGGTAGGTGTTATTATTACCTCCATTTTACAGTTGAGTAAACTGAAGCAAATAGAGGTTAAGTGACTTGTCTGAGGACACTCAGTAGTCTGAGGTCAGATTTGCACTCAGATCTTCCTAACTCCAGACTTAGAACTCTATCCTCTGGTCCACCTAATTGCCTAGTGCTCTCTCTTGGTTGGCTATTATGATAGGCAACTCCGGCAAGGAATCTTCATTCAGCTGAATCCAGTCTGGTGTGGCCTCCATGCCTATCCTTGCAGAATATCCTTCTCCTGTTATGACTAAGTATATCTCCTTGTGTTTACCGTTGAATGCCTATGGGTGTCTCATTTTTCAATATCGAACATAAACTACCAAATGAAAGGCCTGAGTCAGTCACATGTCACCCTAAGTATATTTGTTGGAGGAGAGGAAGGAGGTAGTAGAGAGGGCAAGAACGAATGAAGACGGTGGCAAGAAGAAGATATCAATGTAGCAAGGTCCTGGAAAATGGAATTGAGCCTGGATGAGCAAAAAGGTCTATTGGAGAAGATTCAAAGAGATTCTGAAATCTAAATGAGGGGAGTAGAGGGAACAGGCCCTGATAAAGAATTTCAAAGTTCTCAATGCCAATATTCAAAAACAATCGCTTCTAGGTCATTGAATTCCACTCCTCTCCACTCCATTAACAACAAAAAACAACCATTATTGAAAAGGATAATAACTCTCTGGGAAATTAAGGGAGGAACAGAGAAGATTTTTCTGGCTCTGAAGTGAATGACTGTGTCTTCTTTAAGTGGGAATACAGATACAATTATCCCTTTCACATTGTGAACTTTTCCCATTGAAGTTTCCATATGTCTCAGATCGGCATAAGAAATTAAAAGGGAATTTCTTGGGGGAAGTTTTGCAGAAGCCACAAACAATACATGAAAGCCAGTAGATGACACAGAAAAAGTTTAGAAATTTAGAAATGCATAAAAATAAATATATGCATTATATAATATTAATCCAATTTTACAATAAGGTACTGTAAACACTTCATAAAGGAAAAAGAAAAAATTCAGACTTCTTCTCTGGCACAAAGGGAGGGCCAACAAATTTTACATGGATTTTCTAGATTCCCAGAGTGCCACGTCCCTAACCTGGGAGATATGGAAAGTATAACTGTACTTTTCTAATGGAAGAATAGAAACAGCATTTTATTCATGTTACTACCAGGAGGGGGCACTGTTCTCAAAGAAATCAGGGCCAACTAAGCAAAAAAAAAAAAAATGGAATTCTGTCATCTTTTTTCTTCTTGAAGTTTTGAGCGGGCTTTCCCATTATTCCATGCTGCCTCACTGTAATCTCACGTTTTGCTAAAGGCAAATATATGTCATATGTGTTATCAGGCGACTAAAAAAGTAATATAATCTTAGGCATCATCAAGAAAAATATGAGAGTCCAGTTGATGCTAGGAGTGACAGAAAAGTTACACATATTGCTACTAACGCAATATATTTTGTATGTAATCCCAACTTGTGATGTTATGCGGTATTGAATATTTGTGATTTCTCGTTTATATACAATTTTGATATTCGATGTCTTTATCTTCATGTAGCCTCTATACTGAGGCTAGTAATTAATAATAACAGCTGACATCTATATGATGCTTCAACCCTACTCTGTGGAAATTAATGGATGACTGATGTATCTGGATGCAGGGACTGAATGAAGGTTTTTACTGCTATAGTAACTGTAATATAGGGCAAATGTTATCAATTCTGCTGTGCCCCATTCATTGCTGTTGAGGGCCTTCTTGAGGTTAATTGAAGCACTTTTCTTAAAAAAATCAAATATATATTTTTTCAGTTAGTAAGCATCTGCTCTCTTTCCTCCTCTATCTGAAAAACAAAAACAAAACCCCTGCAACCAATATGCACAGAAGAGCAAAACAAATCTCTACACTGACCATGTCTAAAAATGTGTTTCTCATTCTGCATAATTTGATCCATCTCTTCATAGTGAGCAGCATTCTAAATTAAATCATCTGTCCTCTGGAATTGTGACTAATCATTGCATTGACCAGAATTCTTGTCTTTCAAAATTGTTTGATTTTACAGTGTGGTTGTTATAAATTATTCTCCTGGTTCTGCTCACTTCCCTCGGCAACAATTCAAGTGAGGTTTATAATAAATGCTCTGTAAATGCTTGTTGATTTCATGAATTGACAGCTGCCTACACCCCTTCCTCTTTGTGTTCTCTATGTAAGATATGTCTCCTCACCCATTTCTTCCCTTTCTCTTTTTAAAATCATAAGCACATAACAAAAATCACTTCCAGATTGGCATTTATTAAGAACCTATGTGCTATGGGGGCGGCTAGGTGGTGCAGTGGATAAAGCACCCACCCTGGATTCAGGAGTACCTGAGTTCAAATCCGGCCTCAGACACTTGACACTTACTAGCTGTGTGACCCTGGGCAAGTCACTTAACCCCCATTGCCCTGCAAAAAAATAAAACAAAAAACCCCCAAACAAACAAAGAACCTATGTGCTGGGTGGCCAGCTAGGTGGATAGAGCTCTGGGCTTGGAATCAGGAACACTCATTTTCCCAAGTTCAAATCTGACTTCAGACACTTACTAGATATGTGACCCTGGGCAAATCATTTAACTCTGTTTGCCTCAGTTCCTCATCTATAAAATGATCTGGAGAGGGAAATGACAAACCACTCTAGTATCTTTGCTAAGAAAACCCCAAATGGAAATGACTAAACAATAACGCTGTTCAGGGCACTGTGGTAAGTGCTGGTCTCAGAGATCTCACAGTCTAATGTGGGAAACAACATGCAAATAACTATGTACAAACAAAAGCGGGATACACTGGAGATAATCTCAGAGAGAAGGCACTAAGATTAAGGGGGACTAGGAAAGGTTTCTTGCAGAAGGTGGGACTTTAGCTGAGATTTGTAGGAAGCCAGGAGCTACAGATGAGGATGGAGAATATTACAGTTATGGAGGACAGCCAATGAAAACTCTTGGAGTTGAAAGATGTGGTATTACATGCAAGGAGCAGCAAGAAGGGCACTAGCCATTTTATTTGACTCCCCCTGTGACCCCTATTGACATCACTGTTCTTAGGATATATTTTTATCATTCTCCCCCTAGTGAAACGCAAACATTTCATCCTTATGAAATCTTTCCAGATGGTTTGTTGATATTTATCTTTTGTTGTTTTTGTTTTGTTTTGTTTTGTTTTTTCAATTTTTTTCCCCGTTTTTTTGTTTTTAGTGAGGCAATTGGGGTTAAGTGACTTGCCCAGGGTCATACAGCTAGTAAGTGTTAAGTGTCTGAGGCCAGATTTGAACTCAGGTGCTCCTGACTCCAGGGCCAGTGCTCTATCCACTGCGCCACCTAGCTGTCCCCATAATTTGTATGTGTGTGTATGTTTTGTTTTGTGGGACAGTGAGGGTTAAGTGACTTGCTCAGGGTCACACAGCTAGTAAGTGTTAAGTGTCTGAGGCCAGATTTGAACTCAGGTGCTCCTGACTCCAGGGCCAGTGCTCTATCCACTGCGCCACCTAGCTGCCCCCACAATTTGTGTGTGTGTGTGTGTGTGTGTGTGTTTTGTTTTGTTTTGTGGGACAGTGAGGGTTAAGTGACTTGCTCAGGGTCACACAGCTAGTAAGTGTCAAGTGTTTGAGGCCAGATTTGAACTCAGGTACTCCTGAATCCAGGGCCAGTCAGTGCTTTATCCACTGCGCCACCTAGCTGCCCCCGATATTTATCTTTTTATGTTTCATATTATTCCTTTGTATTTCAAAATTTCTATTCAGCTATGATCCTCTCTTTCATTAAGGCCCATTTTTCAAAGTTTATACTCAGTTTTTCTGGGTAAATTATTCTTGGTTGCTAGCTTGTATCTTTGGCTTTTGGAATATTGTATTCTGTACGCTTTATTTATTTATTTATTTTTTTGAGGCAATTGAGGTTAAGTGACTTGCCCAAGGGTCACATAGCTGGTAAGTGTCAAGTGTCTGAGGCTGGATTGGAACTCAGGGGCCGGTGCTTTATCCACTGTGCCACTTAGCTTCCCCTGGGGTTTGTGTCTTGGAAATTCTTTACCTCATAATAACTGTTTATCTTTTTGGGTTTAGCCATTCTTTCAGTGACTTGCTCTGGGCAACACAATGTTGCTGGCCTAGCTGAGAGCTGTGGGGGGCTGGGTCTGTGATCCCAGCATTTCTGGAAGACGCCATTCCTTTCCTTTGTTTTCCTGGGTGGGAGACTGAGTCCAGAATCTGCTTTTAATTACTTCTCCTCAGCCCACGATCCAGGGCCTGAGCTGCCAGTCTGGGCAGAGGGCTGAGTCTGAGATCAGCTCTGGCTATCACTCTACTGCTGGCCTAGCTAGGAGCAAAGAGCACCGAATCCTTGACCCTAGGCTTGAGCTGCTGATCTATCCACTCTCGGTATTCCTGCTGGTCCATTCCTGTTTCATAGAGTATGTGCCCTGGTCACTTGCCTTTAGATTGAATTTGTAATCTTGGGCCACTATGATTTCTTTTTGGATTTTCTAATCACTACCTGGTAAGGTATTCTTAGATCAGTGTACCCATGGTTGTGAGGAGGTGAAGGGGGGAGCTGGCCTACACTGCTTCTTCCCCCTCCTCCACTTCTTGGTGCTCAGTCTAGTTAAAACTAAAGTTAAATGGAATGATTCTGACATGGCTTCCAGGGTTATACCTGGAGGTGAAAGGAATTAATTCACGCAAATTGATCAGGGGGACCTCGAGGATCTCCAGGTCAGTAAGAGGAGTCAGCTGGAGAACAGTCTGGGCCACCCGAGGGGCCCCTTTGTTTAAAGTGTGGTTAGCTTACAGGCAGGATGACAGCAGGCTCACAAAGGAGGAATCTACCCAGGAGGAAGAAAGCCAAGCCACCAGCCACAGTCCCTGCAGGTGGCAGCAGCAGCCCAGCAGAGACAACTAAGGACCAGAAGCTCTGCTAGGCAGCTGCCTAGGCAGAAGGCAGCACGGGTGAGGCTGCCAGCCAGAGCTGTGAAAGATGGTCTGGGCACAACACAACAAACACAACACAGCAAAACACCCAGCACAACAGCACAATACACAGTAAACACAACACTGCACAATAAACACAAGACAGCATACTACAACAGAGCACAACATAACAGTATGACGCAACACAATACAGCATACCGCAACACAGTACAACCAACACAATACAACAAGCAAGGAAATATACAACACAGCACAGCACAATACAGTATAGCATACCACAACACAGTACAACCAACACAACAATAAAATATAACACAACACACAGCATAACACAATAAAGCACAGCACAATGAAACTGACATTTCTTATGTAAAAGTCATTGTCAGACTTTTTATACTCATTATATGTCTTTCTATCCCCCTTTGGGCCATGCCTACTTTTTATCCTTGAAGTTTACAGTGTTTCAGGATTCACAGCCATATAAGTATCACTAGATGGATAAAGTCAAGTCAAGAAACATTTATCAAGTATAACATAGGCATTGTGTTATGCCCTGGGGAAAAAATGTTGTGTATTTTTGTTTATTTGTTTGTTTTGGTGTGTGTGTGTGTGTGTGTGTGTGTGTGTGTGTGTGTGTGTGTGTGTGTGTCAGTAATTAGCTCAGGATCATTGAAGATAATCAGTCAAAAATTAATAAGCATTTATTATGGGGTGTTCATGGTGGTAAAATAATGGGATTTGGCAGACTCCCAAGGGGTCCAACTTGATTGACTTAGTAGTGTTTGAATTGGGTGTGAATGAGAAACTACTAAGTACCCATTGAAGATGATTAGATTTTTAGCCACCTAGTTTAAACTTGGCCAGCCCTGAGAAGGTGTGTCCTCAGAGACTGTGGACTGCGTTATCAACAGGGAACCAGTCTCAGCCACACTACTTGAAGGACCTCCCCTTTGGGGGAGGGAGAAAAAGGTAGAAAAAGGGACCCCAACAGGAAGTGGTGCATACACTCTCAGTTCTCTCTCTGGTCTTTGAGGAGCATTCGGAGCAGAGTAGAGACTGGCTGCTGACTCCCGTAGAAATTACGGACCCTTGATGGTGAGTTAAATCCAGCCCTTTGAATTAGCCGAGCTGAAAGTGAGTTTGGGTTTGAGACAGCCATTTCTAGAGTCAGGGAGATTATGCATTTTCCTCTTTCCCTATTCCCTTGTCATTGGCTTCATTAATTTCACCTTTGCTGTGTGTTTTATTCCCATTAAATAAAACCTGATTTGTTTGTGGAAAAGAGGCTATTAAGCTCCTTTCTCATCGGCCTGGGAGAAATAACTAAAAAAGGCAGTCAGGAGGGGAGGAAACTTTGGACCTAGAGATCCCTCATTATTTTTTTGAACCCCAATATTATGGCGAGCCACCCAATTAACTCTCCCCATATTAAATTTGGCCCCTACATCATGGAGGACTAACACCTCTGATGTGAGGGCTTGCTGAGCCCTTTTCAGGGCTGCTCATTCACCTTTGGTGCCCATCTTTCACCTGTGGCTCCAAGAATCTGTAGCATGTTCAGTGGCCACACTCCAATAAAACCATCTTGGCAGATGGGCTAAGCCAGACCGAGAGCAGTTTACAGCCTTCAAAACCTTCACTGAGTTAGAATGTTGTCTACTCCAACTTCCTCAGGTGGAACGAGTCGATGAAAACAATTTGTTGCAATGGCCTTGAAGGTGTCTGAAGCAGGCGTCGTAACATGGAAGATGCCAAGGTCATCCACTGAATTCTGGACCAATACCAGTCATCCCGACTCTTTTCTTTCCCCTGGACTTTCATGACTGGAAGAGAGAGTGAGGCTGATGACTTTGTGCAACTCTAGGCCTACTCTATTCAAGACTCTGTGGTAGGTGCTGAGCATATGAGGAAAAAGAATGAAACAATGAACTGATGCAAAGTGAAATGAGCAGAGCTTGGACAACTAACAGCAATATTGTAATGACAATCAAGTGGGAAAGACTTAGCTAGTCTGGTCAATACGATGGTCCACAACACCACCAAAGAACTCATAATGGAAACTGCTATCTACCTTCAGAGAGAGAACTGATTAACTCTTTTTTAAGCAATACAAATTCTTTTTTTTTTAATTTTTAAAAAAATTATTTATTTATTTATTTACTTACTTACTTATTTACTTATCTATCTATCTATCTCTCTCTCTCTCTCTCTCTCTCTCTCTCTCTCTCTATCTATCTATCTATCTATCTATCTATCTATCTATTTATTGCAGGGCAATGGGGGTTAAGTGACTTGCCCGGGGTCACACAGCTAGTAAGTGTCAAGTGTCTGAGGCCAGATTTGAACTCAGGAACTCCTGAATCCAGGGCAGGTGCTTTATCCACTGCGCCACCTAGCTGCCCCCTGAACTCTTACATTTTAAGGAACTTATATTTTATTGGGAGAGACAAATACATATAGAAATGCATACAGCAGAAACATAAAACAAATAAATACAAATCTACCCTTTTTCTTCTGAAGCCTTTGCTTTTAATTGGCAGCTGTGATGACAACACCTCCTGTGTTTCTAAGGTCTTACGTTTCTTGCCCAAGACTTCATAGTCCTTAGCAAAAGATTTTCTAAATTCCTTTTTGCAGTATCCTTTGTACTCAGATAAATTACCAGTCTTAAGATCTAACAAGTCTTGGGGGCTTCTCTGTTATGTCCTGGTTACACTACCTGGGAAGACAGCAAATGTCTATATTTTAAATGTCAGGTTGACAAATTACTACCTCCATAGCCCTTGGCTGAGAATCAAACACTATTCCTCTTTCCTGAGATGGACTAGATAATCTCTCACCTGATGAGTGGCCCCATCCTTCCTCTGATTGGAGAAGATGGAGGGTAGTTATCAGTGGGCTCCTCCCATATCCTCCACTATTTAAAGAGGGCACCCAGGTCATTCACCTCATCATTTCTCATCTGGCTGCTCTCCTGGACTACATGATCTCCAGAGACTCATCATTCTAAGTCACTTAACCCTCACTGCCCCACAAAAACAACAACAAAATATATATTTAAGAAAAAAACAAAAACAAAAACAAAAACGAAAAGGGGAAAGGGGGCAGCTAGGTGGTGCAGTGGATAGAGCACCAGCTCTGGATTCAGGAAGACCTGAGGTCAAATATGGCCTCAGATACTTGACACTTACTGGCTGTGTGACTCTGGGCAAGTCACTTAACCCTCATTGTTCTTCAAAAACCAAAAACCAAAAACCAAAACCCAAAGAAAGAGACTCATCATTCTACAAGAAGAAATCAACTGTGAACTTCTTACCTCCTCAGGACCTCCTTCCCCTGAGACACCCCCCTCTAACTGGAGGGCATCCAGGAGCATTTATTTCATCATTTCCTACTTAGTTGCTCTTCTGGACTTCATGATCTCCAGAAAAATCATCATCCTGAAAGATGAAATCAAGCCAGATCATTTCCCACCCTGGCTGCAGGACTTCATCATATCCTTTCTACTCCTTTTCAGCTTCTTTTTATGTGTTGTCTTCCTCCATTAGATTGTAAATTTCTTGAGAATAGGGACTCTCTTATGCCTTTCTTTGTATCCCCAACACTTAACACAATGCTTGGTACATGGTAGGCACCATAAATGTTTATCAACTTAACTTCGATAGCACCAATGGATCCCTATGATAATTTTTTTTGAGGACAAGCAACTTTTTCTTTCTCTAGAAGATTCATTGCCATCCTTAAAAAGAGCCTCATATTATTTAGTAAGCTTTTAAAAATTATTCATTTATTCATTTATATATTAGTTTTTATTTCCAGTTCTGAATTCTCTTCCTCCCAATAGCCCCTTCCCAGCCATTGAGAAGGTATGAAGTGGGCAGCTAGGTGGCTCAGTGGATAGAGCACTGGCCCTGGAGTTGGGAGTACCTGAGTTCAAATCTGGCCTCAGACACTTAACACTTACTAGCTGTGTGACCCTAGGCAAGTCACTTAACCCCAATTGCCTCACTAAAAAAAAAAAAAAAAAAAAAGAGAAGGCATGAAGTATGCTACCCATATTAGAGTGTGGGGGAGAAGCGAGGAAAAATAAAGTGAAAGAAAATTTATTTCAATCAAGCCCTCAGAGTTCATCAGCTCTCTCTCTAGAGGTAGATAGTATTTTTCATCATGAGTTCTTTGTCATGGACATGTGTTGGTTAGAGTAAGTCTTTCCCAGTTGATTGTCATTACAATATTGCTGTTAGCTTGTACAATGTTCTCCTGGTTCTTCTCACTTTACTTTGTATCAGTTCATAGAGGTCTTCACAGGTTTTTCTGAAACCATCCCCTTCATCATTTCTTTAAAAAATTTTTTAAATTAATTAATTTATTTAGAATTTTCCATGTTACATGTATAAATAAATTTTCACATCATTTTTTTGGGGGCGTGAGGCAATTGGGGTTAAGTGACACAGCTAGTAAGTATCAAGTATCTGAGGTCAGATTTGAACTCAGGTCCTCCTGAATCCTGGGCCGGTGCTCTATCCACTGCGCCACCTAGCTGTCCCCCACATCAATTTTTAAAATTTTGTGTTCCAAATTCTCTTCCTCCCTCCCACTCCACCACCCCCATTAAGAACTCAAGCAATTCAATATAAATTAAACATGTGTAGTCATGCAAAACATTTCCACATTAGTCAAGTTGTGAAAGAAAACAAAAAAAATCTTTAGAAAGAGGAACAAAAAAATTATTCTTTAATCTGTATTCAGCTACCATCAGTTGTTTCTCTGTAAATGGAATGCATTTTTCATAAGTCCTTCTGATAGCATACTGCTCATCATTTCTTACATCACAATAGTGTTCCATCACATTCATGTGCTATAATTTGTTCAGCTATATTGCTAGGCATACTATCAGTTTCCAATTTTTTCACCACAAAAAGAACTGCTATAAATATTTTTGTACATTAGGTCTTTTCCCTTTTCCTTTGACCTCTTTGGGATACATATGTGGTAGCAGTAATGTTCGATCAAAGGGAATGCATAGTTTTATAGCCCTTTGGGCATAGTTCCAAATTGCTCTCCAGAATGGTTGGATCAGTTCACCACTCCACCAACAGTACATTAGTGTTCCAATTTTTCTATATCCTCTTCCGCATTTGTCATTTTCCTTTTCTTTTGTCTTAGCCAATCTGATGAGTGTGAGGTGGTACCTCAGAGTTGTTTTAATTTGCATTTCTTTAATTACTAGTAATTTATAGTACTTTTTCATATGACCATTGATAGATTTGATTTCTTCTTCTGAAAACTGCCTGTTCATATCCTTTCACTGGAGAGTGAGCCTACTACTATTGCTTAGCTCCAAATGCTCAATGGTACTTCTTTCCTTTTTATTCTGGGTCACCCTACACTCAGACTTCCCCCCTGCCTCTTAAGATCTTTTTTCTTTTTTTGTTGGAACCCTTCTTTCATTTTCTTAAAGAATACTTCACTGTTCCCAATGACCTTTAAGAGGGGGCACAATCCTTTTCATTTAGAAGGAAGACTACCCAGCACTCTGACGACTACAATCCCTGTCAGGCAGAAGGGACAAACACTGTGCATTTTATCTAGCCTTTGTGTGAAGGCCTCTCCTGAGGAGGTGCCCATTATCTCCTGTGTTGAGTCAGTCCACTTCTGAATAGCTATAAGGGGTTGGGAAGTTTCCCCTTCTATTGAAACAAAATGTGCCTCTTTTCTGCAACTTCAACCCACCACTCTCTGGGAGTCAGCAGAATGAGCCAATCTTATTCCACACAAAATCTTTTCAAATACTTGAAGACAGCTATCACATTCCCCTTAAGTCTTCTCTTCCTCAGACTAAATATTCACATTTCCTTCAACTAATCCTAATGTAGGGAGATAATTAATTTTCATGTCCAGGGAATACTAAACCAAATCAAGAAGCATTTATTAAGCACCTACCATGTGCCAGGCACTGTGCTAAGCACTGGGGATGCAAGAAAGGCAAAACAAAAGCAAAAACCAAAAAACCCAGTCCCTTCTTTCAAGGAGTTCACAGCCTAATGGGGGAGACAGTACATAAACAACTATGTGAAAACAAAATATAGACAGAACAAAGTGGAGTTAAGCAAAAAAGAGAAGGCACTCCAATTAAGGAAGACAGGGAAAGGCTTTTTGCAGGGGGGATTTTAGCTGAGGCTTGAAGGAAGTGAGAGAAGCCAACAGGTAGAAGATGAGAGAGTTATTTTCCAGGAAGGGGGATAGCCAGTGAAGCTGGTGCCACTGGATCAAGAGCACTTCAGGGGGAGTACCAAGGTATAAGAAGACTAGAAAGGCAGAAAGGGGCCAGGTTTTGAAAGGCTTTGAATACTCAACAGGGGATTTTATATCTCAATGGTCAAACTATAACTACTTCTCTGTTAACTGACATGTACAATAAATTCAGGAATAGGAGTCAGTTTGGAGAACTTCTTTGCTTAGTTTTTGACACAACATCATTTGTGTGAGAAGCTAGGGAGGATGTTGGGGAGAGGTAGTCACTGATCCAGAAGGGGAGCCCCAGGATGAAAGTTTCTCCAGGGTTCAAAGCTAGATGGTAGGGTTATGGAGATGACTGGAGAATCAGGAAAAGATATTGTGGTTTTGTAAAAATAGCACTTTCTCTGGAGTCAGAGGACCCGACTATCACTTGCTATATAACTGTGACCTTGGACAAATTGCTTAATCTCCCTGGATTTTCTCACCCATAAAATGGGTGGGTGGGGGTGGGGGTTAGACTAAATGGCTTCCTACATCCTCCCTGGTTCTAGATCTATTATCTTATAGTGGTCTGGGACAAAACACCAAAATTTAGCCCCAGACCTGGGAGGATATTTTATTTATTTATTTATTTATTTATTTTTGCGAGGCAATTAGGGTTAAGTGACTTGCCCAGGGTCACACAGCTAGTAAGTGTTAAGTGTCTGAGGCTGGATTTGAACTCAGGTCCTCCTGAATCCAGGACCGGTGCTCTATCCACTGTGCCACCTAGCTGCCCTGATATTTTATTTTTTAAGGATAATATTTGCCATGGGGAACTCTACTTAGCTTTTGTTGAGTAAGGTGATAGCTCATGGCCTCTGGCTATGACTAAAGAGCTCTCAGGCTGCCCTTAACCAGGAGAGGCTTTCTAGTTACTACACCTCAGTAGGTTGGCCAGCAGGTGGCCCTGAAGAGATGAAGCCCAGAAGGTTGTAGGAGAGATAAATGCCTAGCAGCAACTATGAGAACAGAAAAGTGACATGCCTAGTAGAGAGTAGAAATACCCAGGAGAGAGGCAAGAATCAGCAGGGATATAACACTCAATCAATCAACTACCATTTACTAAAGTGCCTAATATGTGCTAGGCACTAGCAATATAAGTGCAAAGAATGCAAAAAACTCAATAGTCTAATCAAAAGACAACATGTACATTTATAAGTATATGCAGAATACATATAAAGAAAACAAATGTGCATATAAAAATAAAGGGGTTAAAACCAAAGTAGTGTGAGAAAATAATGGGATTTGGCAGATTCTCAAAGGCCCCACCTGGAGATTAATCTAAACTGATTGAATTAAATGAGAGTGATTGAATTTGCTGATCAGTCTACTTAAAGTTAATTAGATAGTAACCACACCTGGCCAGCCCTTAAGAAGGCATTGTGGGGGCAGCTAGGTCATGCAGTGGATAGAGCACTGGCCCTGAAGTCGGGAGGACTTGAGTTCAAATCTGGCCTCAGACATTTAACACTTACTAGCTGTGTGACCCTGGGCAAGTCACTTAACCCCAGTTACCTTGCCAAAAAAAAAAAAAAAAAGAAGGCATTGTTCTCAGAAGCTAAGGACTTTGAACTTAAAAGGAGAGTACTTTCAAGTACAGTGAACCAATGGATTTGGATGACGCTAACCAATCAGCTTGAAGCAGTGTGTAAGGACTGCCTCTGCTCTGGACCTATAAAAAGCTTCCACACTCAGTTTGTGGGGTGGGGGTGCAGTTCATGGTTGAAGCAGGCTTGTGGTGGAGGACTTGAGGGAAAACTAGACCAGTCTGGAACTCTAGGCTAGATAGGCCTTTTTTTTTTTAACTTTCTGAACTCCACATGTTCTCCTTTTACTAATACCTAGCATACTTTAATAAATGCTTAATGCCCAAAGACTGGTGCTAAAGCTTCTAATTTAAGGTGACCACACATTTAGATTTTAAACATCATAAGAGTTTGGGAAAGAAGAGGAAAGGCTTCATGTACATGGCAATATTTAAACTACAGCATGATGGTAGAGATGAGGAAGAAGGGCCTTCCAAGAATGGGGCAAAGGGAATTCAGATGTCTAGAGATGGGAGAGAAGAGTGCTGTGGGTGAGGAACAGTGGGTAAACCAGTCTGGCTGGATCTCAGAATGTAGCAAGAGGAATAGTGTTCAGTGTGGCTAGAAAGCTAGGCTGTGGTAAGGTTGCATAGGGCTTTAAAAGTTAATAGAGAAATTTATATTTAATTTCAAAGGCAAAAGGGAGCCATTGGAGTTGACTGAGCAGGAAAATGACATAGTTAGATCTGCATTTAAGGAAAATAACCTTGGTAATAGTGTGTAGAGTGGTCTGGAGGGGTGAGAAATCTGAAGTGTGGAAACCAGCCTGGAGCCTATTGCAATAATTTAGGTGAGAAGTGATAAGGACCTGAATGAAGGTGGAAACTATGTAGAGAGAAGGGATGTGAGAGATGTGGCAGTAGAAATGGTAAACTTTGACAATTGGTTAGAAATATGGGGTGGGGGAGAGTGAGATGTCAAGATGGTATCATGAGGGGCAGCTAGGTGGCGAAGTGGATAAAGCACCGGCCCTGGATTCAGGAGGACCTGAGTTCAAGTCCAGCCTCAGACACTTGACACTTACTACTAGCTGTGTGACCCTGGGCAAGTCACTTAACCCTCATTGCCCAGCCCCCCCCCCAAAAAAAAAACCTAATTAATAAAAGAAATTAAAAAAAAAAAGACATTATCATGAACCTGCAAGGATAGTGGTGTCTTCAACAGAAATACTGAAGCATAGAAGGGAGAGAGGTTGAGGACAAAGATAATGGATTTAGTTTTGGGTATTTCGAGTTTGAGATGTCTCCAACACACCCAATTTAAAATGTTTAACGGGCAATTTGTTTGTTTGTTTTTTTAGTGAGGCAATTGGGATTAAGTGACTTGCCCAGGGTCACACAGCTAGTAAGTGTTAAGTGTCTGAGGTGGGATTTGAACTCAGGTACTCCTGACTCCAGGGCCAGTGCTCTATCTACTGCGCCACCTAGCTGCCCCTAACGGGCAATTTGTAATGCAGGAACAAAGTTCAGGGAAGAGACTGGTACTGGATATATATATATTTATGAGAGCTGATGAGGTTATTGAGAGAGAGAGAGAGAGAAAGAGAGAGAGAGAGAGAGAGAGAGAGAGAGAGAGAGAGAGAGAGAGAGAGAGAGAGGAGAAGGTAATGTTAGGAGATGTGATACAGATGATGATGTAGCAAAGGGGATGGAGTACTTAGGAAGAAATTAAAGATACAGTAATGTCATGTAAACCCCCAAAAGAGAGTATCCAAGAGGAGGGTATGGTCATCAGTACCAGATTCAACAGGCCAAAAAGGCTGAGTATTCAGGCTTGGCAATTAAGAGGTCATAGGTAATTTTTTTTTTTTAGTAAGGCAATTGGGGTTAAGTGACTTGCCCAGGGTCACACAGCTAGTAAGTGTTAAGTGTCTGAGGCCGGATTTGAACTCAGGTACTCCTGAATCCAGGGCCAGTGCTCTATCCACTGCGACATCTAGCTGCCCTGGTCATAGGTAATTTTGGGGACAGAAATTTCAGTTGCATGATGAGGTCAGAAGCCAGTTGGCAGAGAGTTGAGTAGTGAACGATAGGAAAGTGAAGGTAAGGAACACAGGCAGTTTTTTTCTGTGAGTTTGGCTGAGAAAGAGAGGTGAGACATAGAAATGGAGCTGAACTGAACTCCCTTGCTATGTTCAATGACACCATGTGATTCAGTGAGGACGAACCTTGCCTTTGACATGATGAAACAATCCCTTTATTGATTCCTTGGTCCTCATGATGGTGATGGTGATGGTGGTGGTAAAAGCCACTCAGCTGTCCCTATGAAAGTTGCATGTGGCATTGAGAGAATATGCTCAAGTGAAGTGAACAGAACCAGAAAACTGTACACAATAACAATCACACAATGATCAACTGTGAATGACAGCTATTCTCAGCTGTTCAATGATCTCAGAAAATTCCAAGATTCCTAATGAAAAATGCTATCCACTCCCAAAGAAAGAGCTAATGGGAGTCCGAATGCAGATCACAGCATACTATTTTTCATGTTCTTTATTTTTTCGGTTTTTGTTTTTTCCTTTGGGTCTGTCTTCTTTCACATGACTAATTTGGAAATGTTTTGCACGATTGCACATGTATAACATATATCAAATTGCTTACCATCTCAGGGAGAAGGAGAGGAAAGGAGGGAGAAAATTTGGAACTCAAAACAATATGAACATTAAAAATTGTCTTTATATGTAATTGGGGGAAAACCCCAAAATATTATAGTTCTAAAAAAAAGAGGGAGAATATGCTCTATGCTCTACTAAATGAACTTGAGACTGGGCAAAGCCATGGCTCTCTCTTATTTTGTATTTCTTTCCTTGAACATGACCGCAGGTGACCCCACAGTGATCTTGAGAAAGAAGTTTCCAGCCTTGATAGCTACCTTGATAGTTTGATAGGTCCGGTGTCATTGAGAGGTCCTGGTGATTGGCAGCAGAAAATACTACCTGAAGATAACCACTGCCAAGAAGGTGACCCCAAGCTATACTATGGCTTCTCAAAATATGCAGACCTTGAGAGAATTGTTCAGATAGTACAGAGCTGAGGTCCCACCCAATGTTTCATGTTTTGAGGTTTTAAATGTCAATCTACTGGAAGAGTTTGATAGGAGTTATGAGTTATCGTTACACGTTTCAAGTCTTTGTCATTGTGCCCCCATGAGTCTTTTGTGTTATAAGAATTTTGTGCTAGAGAAAATAGCTATCTCATACGTGATTTGGACAGTTAGGTGACTGCAGTGGAGAGAGTGCCAGGCCTAAAGTCAAGAAGACTCATCTTCCTGAATTCAAATCTGGCCTCAGACACTAACTAGTTGTGTGACCCTGGGCAAGTCACTTAGCCCTGTTTGCCTCAGTTTCCTCATCTGTAAAATCAGCTGGAGAAGGAAATGTCAACCTTCTTCAGTATCTTTACAAAGAAAACCCCAAATGGGGTCACAAAGAGTTAGACCAAGACCGAAACAAATAAACAAAATACATGATTTACTTTGTCCTTTGAAAACCTTTCTAGAAAGAACTGTTAATCCTTTTCAGAGAGATTCTAAACATAAACTTTAAGGGATTATACCCATGGCTCTAGAGCAAAGAGATAAAAAATAGACAATAAGAAAGAGCTTGACTTCTCTCTTTAGGGGTCAGGTTGCCTCCCAGGGTTGAATCTGATCCATGCTGGGGACCCTTAATGAGAGGTGTACCAACCCTCTGAGTTGTTGACAGTTACACAGACAAGGAAAGTGACTTCTACACAGGTTGGTTTTCCTCTCAACTTTACAGTCACCAGCAGAACCAGAACTGGAGTTTGTCACAGTTTAACGTGCTCTTTCTTTTTAGCACACTATATACCTGTGGAACAATTCAATTGGAAAAGTTCTGTAGACATCTCTGAAACAAGGGGTCACGCTGATCACATGTTAATTTAACAAACGGTATAATTAACAATTTATGTTGCAGTATGAGAAGAGCGTCTGTACTCAGGTAGTTTGAACCCAAGACTGATGGGTTATGTATGCTTTTTAAAAGTTCCCAGATGAATTACTTGAATCATTTCCCATCTCCTTGCTGCAGACAATGGGAGGAGCTATGCCTCTTCCCCAAACCTGTTGTTGGCAAATCTGATGCCAAGGAGAACTCATGTGATGCTAAAGTTTTGCTTCACTCTGCCAATTGTGCATATGCCTTAATTGTTTAATCTGTCCTATGAGGCAACAGTGTGGTGAGATATGACTTCCTTAAGGAGACTGCCAATGAGGTGGTATTCAAATGGCTTTGCAATCTCATCAGTTCATGACAGAGACCTTCCTCCCTTTCTCCTGAAATTACAAGGGTACCAATGGAGCATGCTGGTCGCCCCTTGCTATCATCACAAGACCAGCCCATCTTCTTTCTGCCATACAATCTTTGTGGGCCAATGGGGTTAAGTGACTTGCCCAGGGTCACACAGCTAGTGTCAAGTGTCTGAGGCCGGATTTGAACTCAGGTCCTCCTGTATCCAGGGCTGGTGCTTTATCCACTGTGCCACCTAGCTGCCCCTGCTATAACAATCTTTGATGACATCCTTTCTTCCTGTTCTCTGGAGCTTCTCATTGGTTGTGATGTCTCAGCCTGCTCACTCACACCTACCATATGCCTTTCCATTGTTTTCTGAGGGACACTCATCTTTAGTTCTTCAGAGGCAGGTGTGACCTAGGTCTCATTGCTACATGGCAACACCAGCAAAGTGAAAAGATGGCCTTTTGCTGTTTTGAACAACTTGGGGTTAGGAAGTATCAGTAAATGTTTTGCAATTTCCTTGAAGCATTCATTCCAGCCTTCTTTCCTTCTCTTCAAGCCTGGACCTAAACAGGTGACTTGTGTTTTTTGTTTTTGTTTTTTTTAGCGAGGCAGTTGGGGTTAAGTGACTTGCCCAGGGTCACACAGCTAGTAAGTGTTAAGTGTCTGAGGTGGGATTTGAACTCAGGTACTCCTGAATCCAGGGCCGGTGCTCTATCCACTGTGCCACCTAGCTGCCCCACAGGTGACTTGTTCTAAGACCCATGCTATCCCCATTGCATCAGCCTCCAATGCATGGAATCCAGAGCAAGTAGGGGCTAATATCTGGGCCCACCACCTGTAACATCCAGTGGCTATAAGCAGCATTTTGTGTGGGTGGGAATGTTCTAACAGAGTTAAAAAAAACCAAACCATGCTACCGGGAGCCCCCATCCTGCCTAGTAGAGCTCAGGGCAGAGGGTGTCCTGATTTGTAGTGATTAGGTGCTGCTTATCTCCCTGTGTCACAAGTTATTTGGTGGCAGCTGGGTCTTGAAAGCCGAGTCCTGAGTTACAGCTGTTCCCTATAGGAAAGAGGTTGGGTCAGCTTTCTTTCCTAGTGTCGTTTGAGAACATTCCCTTCTGCCTAATTTCTATTTTGAGCTTACAGTAACATAAGGGAAATCTTCACTCAACATGCACTCCCAGTGGTCAGCTTTCTGGCATTTCATCAGTTCAGATAAATTCGGTTTTAAAATACAGGGAAAATCACCATGACAAAGCTTCTGTCTTCACTGTTGCTGTTGGTTAAGCCCCTATGATCCCTGTACTATTTTCTTGGAATGCGATCTACTATTCCCATTTAGTGATTCCCAAATTTCTTCTTGTGTACTCTCGTGTACTCCTTCAAATACCCATGATAGCCGTTCCTTGGAGAAGAGACCAAACTATAGCTGAATTTGCAAGTCCCCCAAATGAGTAATGAAGTGAATTAAGTTGTCACCTAGATTAGGGTCCAATAATCTTCAAAATACTGGGACTCAGGGACCACAGGTTAGTGTGACAAAGAGCAGGAGGTGAGAATGAATTGATAACAGGGAGGGGTGTTGAAGTAAGGTGATAATGGGTGCAAATTACTACTGCCAACATCCAGGAGGGAGGCTTAGCTAGGAGACACACTTAATTCCTATGTCTTGGATGCACTACTCAGGTTTGTTTTCCATAAAAGGGAATGACAAGGTTTTTATTTTTCCTATCTTTTGCCAAGACCCTGGAGTAGAGAACAATATGGGGTTATGCCCCTGAGCCTTAATGCACATTATCTGCATTTCATATTTTGGCATTTAAATCATATGCTGAGGGCAGCTAGGTGGCGCAGTGGATACAACACCGGCCCTGGATTCAGGAGGATCTGAGTTCAAATCCAGCCTCAGACACTTGACACTAGCTGTGTGACCCTGGGCAAGTCACTTAACCCTCACTGCCCCACAAACACACACACACAACAACCCCAAACAAAACAAAAACAAAAACAAAATCATATGCTATCTCACACACACACACATATTTTATTCTGGGGCAATGAGGGTTAAGTGACTTGCCCAGGGTCACACAGCTAGTAAGTGTCAAGTGTCTGAGACCAGATTTGAACTCAGGTTCTCCTGAATCTGGCCAGGGCTGGTGCTTTGTCCACTGTGTCACCTAACTGCCCCCACACTCATATATTTTTAGATATGAACAATATAGGAATTTGTCTTTCTCTACTGTAAATATTTGTTAGAAGGGTTTAGTTTTTTTTTCCCCTTCTAAATGTGGGTGGGAGGGAAAGAAAAGAAATGCTTGTTAATTAAAAAAAATAGAAAAAAATCATTGTCTCATTGTTTTAATTGAGTTAGTTTAGTCTCCCCCAGAAGACTATATCCCCTCTAAGGCAGACTCTGCATCTTTTATATCATCTCATGATCCACACTGTCCCAGCCAGTTGCTGAAGATATTATAGGCATGGAACTGAATTTTAAGAGAGGATTATTTTTTGATTTCAACAGAACAGGTGAAAGGAAGTGGATATAGGCAGACCGATTCACTGAAGCATATACTAATGGGATTTCTTTCCTTTAGAAAAACACTGGCACTTGGACAGGGATAGGAGGACAAAAACCAACCACATGCCTTTGACTCAACTATTTCTCCCTAGTACAATGTGACCTATTAACTGAAAGAATGAATTGGTGCCTTTTCAACGAGAAGAATTTTATTTTATTCAGAAAGAGCATGAGTGCATAACAAAGTCATCTTGTATGTCTGTTATTCTAAAGATCAACACAATACAAATACTGGCAATTCTATTGTTCTAGAAAATAAGGTTTCTAGCAGTTAGACTAACAGGTAAGCACCCAATATCCTAGTCTACTCCCAACAAGTCATCTCCATTAAGTTTTTAGTTGAGTTTAGTTTACTTCACTCTTACTGAAGTGGACTGCAGAGGAAGATGCTACACAATTTCAAGTTTTGCTGGCCTTAGGGGGTTGGGTTAAACCAATTATCCCCATCATATTAAAGGCAAATAATACGAAGTACAAGGACTTCGTGTCTCTTGCTCAGATCTCTTTGCTACTTGGGAGCAATTTTTATGAAGGGAAAGTGGAGGGGTGGGGAGGAATCAGAAACAAAGTAATGCCCTTAGGCATAGGGAGAGGAGAAGAGAAAAAAAGGGAGAGAAAGGGAAAGGAGAAGAGAAAGGAAAAGAAAGAAATACAAAGACAAGATTAAATGGTGATGGGCCACCAACAATTGCCTCAGCTGTCCCTGGCCCTCAGAGGACTAAAGCCCCCAGTTACTTCCACCTAATCTGGGGAAGAGATTTTGGATTGCAGTGGTTTTCCTTATTATTTCTTGCTGCTTTCATAAACATGGGGAACAAAGCTGACCTTTAACCACAGCCTGGAGTTAGTCATTTTAGAAGATCACCAGTATTTCAGAATCTGACTAATTAATCTAACATCTATCACTTTGATCACTTCAACCCAGTTGATTACTTTTAGCTCCTTAAAATATACTTCTCCCCCTTTTATGAAGGGGAAACCAAGGACCTCAGTCAGCAAAGAGGTTTTAGATGGATTTCTATTGTTTGTGTTCTTCATCTGGTAGGACCAATGTGAACCTCCTTATACCACAGAAAAACTGAGCCAGGTAGTGTGGTTATACTCTTCACCTGGATGAAGCAGTACACGAGGAAAATGTGGCTGTGAAAAGAAAAGAGGCCATGTTAGATATCTTAACACCCAGGCCCCGGGTGTTACAACAGTAATGACAATCATTTTTTGGATTAGACCTCGAATTCCCTATACCAATGCAGACTGGTGCTTCTTAGAAACTTAATAATTTTATAAAACATAACATTTTATAAGATCAAAGGACTTGCCTAGGGTCACACAACCAGGATATATCACAAGCAGAACTTGAACCCAGGTCTTTCTGACTCCAAGGCCAACTGTTTATCAAGGATGCCAGGCCACGAGGACTTCAATGCCTTCTTTTTTTTTTTTTAATTTTTTTTTTTTTTTTTTTGCGGGGCAATGGGGGTTAAGTGACTTGCCCAGGGTCACACAGCTAGTAAGTGTTAAGTGTCTGAGGCTGGATTTGAACTCAGGTATTCCTGAATCCAGGGCCAGCGCTTTAACCACTTCGCCATCTAGCTGCCCCCCCTTCAATGCCTTCTTGATCATGAAGACAGTGATACCGACAAGAGGGAATGTGGTATGATGGAGAGGGAGTAGACTTCAGACTAAAGAAGAACTGGGTCTAAATCCTGATACATATTAGCTATGTGATGCCAGAGAAGTCATTCAAATTCTCAAGATGCTAGACAATTAATTAAATATAAATGGCAGAGGGGGCAGCTAGGTGGTGCAGTGGATAGAGCACCGGCCCTAGAGTCAGGAGGACCTGAGTTCAAATCTGGCCTCAGACACTTGACACTTACTGGCTGTGTGACCTTGGGCAAGTCACTTAACCCTCATTGCCCCCCCCAAACTATAAATTGCAGAGAAGATGCCACTCTATATTGGTAGAGGGAATTTCCTCCCTGGGAAATGGCAATGAATATCAAAGGTTCAGATTCTCCCCTTCCCCAAATAGCAGCTGGTACTCATATAGCATTTGAAGGCTTACAAATCAATTTATATGCATCATCCCATTTGACCCTCACAACCAGCCTCTGAGGTAGGTGTATTATTGGTCCTATTTTATAGAAACAGAGAGGTCAAATGACTTTTCTATTAAGCATCAGAGACAGGACATGAACCTAGGAATTGCCAGGCTCCAAAGTCTGTTGCTCTTTCTACTACAATATGCTTTTTCTCATTAATAGACCACATCATTAAGAATGTCTTCTCTGCTCTCTTTATGAACAGCAAAAATTGAGTTGGAAAAGAATGTTGTTAGGTAATGAAGAAGAAAAGAAATGATTTTGAGTTACTTTTTAAAAGAACACAAATATTAAATTCGTCTCAGACTTTTGGTGACAGAAAAGGGGAGAATGAATAAAAGAGTGGAGTTTCTGAAGCTCTGGTCCCATCAAATATGTCAAAGCCACTGGAATGAGAAGGCCAGGACTCACAATGTTAATTTTCTTCTCTCCATCACTGCTTTGCTGTTTCCCCCTCCATTTGGCCAAAGGACCATCAGAAGAAAATTCCCATGAGTTGTAATCATTTTGAGGGACCCCTCTCCATTGACTTAATTCGATTTTTTATTTTAATCTGTCCCATGGAAGTTCCCAGGTTACATATAAACAGGCTTGAATGCCAGTCATTGGAAGATTTCAAATGGTGCAGGGGTTCTTAACCTGAGGTCTGTGAACTTAATTTTTGGGATAACTTGACTTCAATATAATTGGCTTATTCTATAATCCTATGGATTTAACATCATGCATTTAAAAACATAATTCTGAGAAGGGGTCCATAGGTTTTAGTAGACTGCCAAAGGGGTCCATGACATAAAAACAGGTTAACCCCCCCCCCCCGAAACAGTGGGAAGAGGTGGAATGCAAGAAACTGCCTTGCATACCTCATTTATGTGTGGGAACCCCCAAGTCTGTCATTGGTTATGTTGAACACCTATTAGTAACAGTTGACCTTTTCTATATGGTCTTAAGGTTTGGGTAGAGCTTTACATATATTTTCTCCTTTAATCATCATAACAACCCTATAAAACAGGCACTGTTGTAGCAGGATTTATTCAACCCATTTTGCGGGCAAATGGAGGTCATGTGACCTGCCCCTGGTCAGCTAGGAAGGGCGAGAGGAAGGATTCAGGCCTGGCTCTTTTCTGACTCTAAGCCTGGTATTCTTCCTACTAAAACATACTGCCTTTTCATATTTCTTAGTTTCAGGGCTGGAGATTACTGTTCAGTCCTCATTCATCTCATTTATAAACACAACTATTCATTACAATGGCTAGAGAGAATGCCAGCCTCCTTTGATCTGGGTCGCCATGTGAGGAAAATAGGACCGTGTTCACACTTGCCTAGTGGGGTTGTGTAGTTGGAAGGAAAATCCCACAAATGTTTTCAGTAATCAGTTTACAGAGTATATGATTGGGAAGTTCCTCTTTATGTCTGACCCAAAGCTCTCCTTCCATTTTGGCTTCCTACTTATCACCTAACCTTAAGTGAGGAGGGAAAGGGATGGTTGACTATCTCCTGAAACTTTGACTTTCACACCCTGGAAGATAATTATTAGTCGATCAATCAACAAACACACATTGAATTCCAATGAAGTGTCAGGCATACTGGGGATATAAAAAGTGAAAGGGTATCTGCCCTCAAAAAGTTTGCACTTTGTCAGAAGAGACAATGTGTACACATATAGATACAAACAAAAAGTTAACAAAATGGAGAGAAAACAATCTTGGGCAGGGGAGGCCTGAGTAGTTGGGGGAAAATTGGGAAAGGTTTCGTGTCAGAAGTGGGAATTCTTTTTTTTTGGTGAGGCAATTGGGGTTAAGTGACTTGCCCAGGGTCACACAGCTAGTAAGTGTCAAGTGTCTGAGGCTGGATTTGAACTCAGGTATTCCTGACTCCAGGGCTGGTGCTCTATCCACTGCGCCACCTAGCTGCCCCAAGAGTTGGTAATTCTAAGAGGCACAGGTAAGGAGGGAGTCTCTTCCAGCAGGTGGGGAGAGCCAACACCAAGACACTGAGATGGGTGATGAATTATATGAAGGCAAGTCTGGCTGGAGGTAAGGGGAATAAGGTGTGAAAAGGATGCAAAGAGAGATTTGGGCAGCCCCCTGTTCAATCTTCTTTTCTCTGGGAAAAAATCTAATAACTAGGTAAGGCTGTAAGGACTAGCAAACCAATTTAACATCTTGTACAAGGTCTCGGCAGCGATGAGCAAGGAGAACATCTGTGGAGGAGGAACCTATGGACTTGACTTTACCTTGTTGACTGCATCTGGCCAGTTCTGGGTCTCAAGGCAAAAACCTGAGTGTTTGGGGTACACAGCACCCCCCTTTCCCTTCAGTGTTCCATCCAGGAAATTGGCTGTGTAAAACTGAACCCCAGGCTGGGTTGTGTATACTTCTAGCTTCCGTCCACTGGGGGAATGATAGACGCTGGGGAGAAAAAAAAAATCAAATGATAAATAATTCATGTTTTAAAGAAGTAGAAGGGAGAGAAGAAGGGGCAAATTACTGGGAAACATATGGGTCTAGAAGAGGCAAGAGGAGCAGGGGAGAGAGACAAGGCATTGGGCAGCTAACAAAGACAGAATCATTAAAAGAGATACACAGGCAAGAGGCAGAAAAATGAAAAGAAGAAAAGTTTTCATATATTGGAAGGTAATTATTAGTTGATCAGTCAACGAATACTTATTTCAGTCCCTATTATGTGCTAAGCACATTAAGGACACAAAAGTGAAAAAGTCCCTACCCTCGAGGAGCTTACAATCTAAGTCAGAAGAGACAATGTGTACATATATAGATGCAAACAAAATGTATGCAGAATAGATGGAAAGTACGGGCAGGGGGTCATCTTGCTCCCCACCTCATGGCCTCCTGGAAGAGGACTGAGTGGAACCCAAATGAAGGTTGATTTGAGGAGTGGGTCAGAGCCATTCACCCAGGATCTTGGGTATAGTCCAACTTGAATCACCCCCAGTCAGTCCAACAAGTGAACTTGGAGGAATGAGGTAGAGTTACCACCCTGGCCAGGTTGGAATCCCTTCTCAGGAAGATTCAAGGACTTGGAGAAACAATCTATTAGAAAGGTAATGATTTCTTTTCTGAGTTAAAAATGCTGACTTATCCTCTGTAAGTGTTGGGATCTAGAGATCATAGAATCGATCCAGATTTAAAACCCTGAGACCATAGATTTAAAGGGATCCTAGGTTATCTAATCCAACCTCCTCATTTTACAGTGCAGGAAACTGAGGCCCAGTAAAGTGATTTGTACCATCCAAAAGGGCTGGCTCCCCTTTACTTCTCTGTAGCCTAATGCATTGCTGCTAGAACGGTTGGAGAATATTTCAGTAAAACAAGAGGTGGCAATCTTTCCCAGCCATAGAAAAATGAATGAAAGGTGTCTGACCTTGCACAAAACTGCTTCTCTTGTGTATTCTTCAGACAGAAGTTGTGGTCAAAACCATTGATGTGGAACTTCTCTATGTGCTTTCCAAGTTCTACTGGCTTCCTCAGATCAAATGCAGTCCCCTGCACAGATTCCACTTTTCCTAGTGAGAGGGAGTGAAAGAAAGAGAGAGAGAGAGAATTCTGTTAACAGGTACCAACACGACACATATACATATGTGTATATACATATTTCTATTTTACATGTGTCTAAATGTATATACGTGCGTGAGAGTATAAACATATAGACACACAAAGTGGGAGGTAGTGTATAGAACACATTTTCTCTCTCCAAATATTTATACATTACAGGAGGAAAGGGAGAGGAAGAGGAGAGGTTGGTTGGGTGGCCAACCTTACGGTCTTCTTTTCTCTGGGCAAAGTGACACCGATTCCTCTAACTTAGATGTAGTTATAACTGTGTAAGGCTTTAATGACTAGAAAAGCAATTTAACATCTTAAACAAGGTCCCAACAGTGACTACTATAGTTCCTTAAATTGTTCTTAGAGGGAGACTATAAGTTCAAATTCTGATAAATATTGGTTCCAAATACTTGGATTTGGCAATTTATTTGTGGCAGGACTAAAACACAAGAAATGAGTTAGCACCTCAGAGACAAGGAGAAATTAGGAACTTATATCTGACAATATGGGGAAGAAAGAAGTGGCTGGTATTGTACTCCATCCACTTCTGCTTTTTGCGGGCTCCTAAATGAGGAGGCAAAAGGAGACCCTCCCCTTTCCCCAAACCTACTACCTCTTTTTTTTTTTTTTTTTGTGGTGCAATGGGGGTTAAGTGACTTGCCCAGGGCCACACAGCTAGTAAGTGCCAAGTGTCTGAAGCCAGATTTGAACTCAGGTCCTCCTGAATCCAGGGCTGGTGCTCTATCCACTGTGACACCTAGCTGCCCCACCACTACCTCTTGAGTCAAAGACTAAGGCCCCCTTTCTACAGTACAATCTTGCTCTCTCTTTAGGAACGCTGTTAATTTGTGAAGGTTAGCATCTTCAAAGTTTGTAAGTAGTAAATGACTTCTTACTCTACCCAGGTTTCACTGTAATGGTGACATTACTGAGCAGACTGTTGAGGACTTCCATCTTCTGGACCATACCAATCTAACTAATATGTCTAAGAGGCAGGACCTGAGCTCAGGTCTTCCTCATTCTGAGGCAAGCCCCCTAACCATTCTTCTAGGCTGCCTCTCATTGTTCAATAAATTCATCAATGCAAATAGTATTAATGCACACTAATGTCTTAACTGTTAACTTTCCCAGAAAAAAAACTTGCATTTTAAATCAGATTTCCTGGAGACACAATGTCATATAATAATTAATATAATTTTACAGCTGCATGGGCCCTGAAGAGATCCTCTTGTCCAATCCTTTCAGAAAAGAAGAGATGAAGATGCAGACAAAGGAGTGATCTGCCCAAGGGAACAAAGTGAACTCATGACAGAGCCAGGGCTCCTGAATCTCAAACACAGTGCTCTTTCCACTACATCATGTTATATTCCCAAAGGAGTGACATCATCATCATCATTATTATTATTGTAGGAGCGACTTTGTGGAGATTTCAGACGTCGGAGGGAAATAGCTAGGTATATGCATGTTATCTTTTTAGAGCCCCTCCAAACTACATAATGAAACTACTCTATGTTGGAAAGGGGCCAACCCTTTCTCCTCCATTTGTGTGGTATGCATGGCTGTGACACTGACTCTTTCAAAGTTAGGTAAATTGGCAAAAGTTTTGAGATGGAAGATGCCCATGGTGATGTTACATACATTCTCTCCTCACTGAAAGCAGAAGTGACACCCAACTCACTGCATTTCAAAGGCTTTTCTGTGTTTCCATTGAGAGAGCAGCAAGGGGGGAGGGGGTGAAAATAAGACAAAAGGAAGAAGCAGGATTCTCGAAGTTAAATTTGGACTGAATCTTCAGACTGAATCTGCAAAAGGCCTTTTTGATTGCCCAAGTCTAGTCTGTTAAAATAATGAATTCCTTTCCCCTATGTGAACACATTCATGTGGTTTAGCCTGAATGTAGACTATAGCAAAAGCATTTTGGTGCTCATGACTGAATTCATTCATGCAGATTAGAGCCCCCTCAGAACAATGCCTGGCAAACCCTTTCTGCCCAGTGGGCTGGGGTTCTGGCCCAGTTCAAGTTGTTTACAGAACTCCATCCGGGGGATTTTCCATAGACAGGGCCAAAGTAGCCTTCATGGTGGGTTAGGTGAGGTGCACTACCTGCTCCATTATCATCTTTGAGTTTTTTTGGGAGCTTGGTTCTATACTCATTCAGGATGAACTAATCTTGGGGGACATAGCTATCGACTACTCAGAAGTTATGCCTTTGCTTATGGCCATAATATGGCTGCTCCTCCAGCCCTCTCCCAGTCCCTCTCTAGGGAATTAAGGGGATGATAGGGTACAAGGTGACAACTGGAGCACATTTCAGATGTGACACGACAATGCCAAAGGGCAAAGAGGGCAAGATCCACATAGAAAAAGACAGGGACAGCTGTGAAATCCTCTTCAAAATCAGGAGTCTGAATAGTATATGGTTCTTGCTGAACAAGAGAAAAGAGAGTATGAGGGGAAAAGAGGAAAGGTCCTGTCATACCAAGGATGTCCAAGTGGACAGAATGTTGGCCCCAGAGTCAGGAAAACCTGAACTGGAATCTTCTGGCTTTATGTGACCTTGGCCAAGTCCCTTAACATCTCTGGGTTTCAGTGTACTGATGCGTGAAATGAGGATAATAATAGCAAAATGTTGTTGAAGATCAAATGAGATAGCATATGTAAAGGACTTTGCAAACTTTAAAGAACTATATAAGGGGCAGCTAGGTGGCGCAGTGGATAGAGCACTGGCCCTGGAGTCAGGAGGACCTGAGTTCAAATTTGACCTCAGACACTTGACACTTACTAGCTGTGTGACCCTGGGCAAGTCACTTAACCCCAATTGCCTCACCAAAAAAAGAGAAAAGAACTATATAAATGTCAGCTGCTATTATCACTCTATCTTTTTATTTATTTATTGTCTATTATTACTCTTGAGCTTTGCAGGGGTGGGGGCGTGGGGGGTGTGAATATATACCCTGTCACTTGACAGTGGTCACTTTTGGTGCCCTTCCCATGCCAATATGGTTGTTTGTTTCCAGGGTCACACAGCTAGTAAGTGTTAAGTGTCTGAGGCTGGATTTGAACTCAGGTCCTCCTGACTCCAGGGCTGGTGTTCTATCCACTGCACCACCTAGCTGCCCCAGTATGGTTGTTTTTTGTTTGTTTTTTAAATTTATTTTTCACACTCACCAAAGATCAGGAAAATGAACTTGTTGTTCTGCTAACTTTGGCTGTCTGAAAAAGAAAAAAAAAAGGCTGTGCCTTCGATGCTAAGAACAGAGCTAGGTGTCAAAGCAGTTCTCTTAGAAAGTCTCAGAATACAGGAAACTAAGTCAGAGATGGAATGGTGCCCTCAGACTTTTGACTCACTCACTGGGTTTTGTTCTTTCACACACCAGAAAAGGCCTGGGATATCAGAGACATGAACTGTTTTCTAAGGTTCAATCCCTGCCCCTCAATCTCTGGGATTTTTCTCAGGGAAAATAAAAAAAGACAGCAAGTTTAAACTGGTTTTTGAAGCCAAACTTCTGAAAGGTGCCTACATCTCTCTCGTTGTTAGATAGATACGCTCAGATTTTTAAAAGGGTGGACACAAGAGGAGACAGGAAAGAATCCTCACCATGGATGAATACAGAAACCTGCCCTGGAATTGGAATGGCACAGTAAAAATAGTAACACTAATGCTCTAGAGATAAGAAAGGGAATGAGGCTCACGGAAAATGTGATCGGCAGTAAAAAGGGGCTTTTTAAAAAGTTATGTTTAGGGGGCAGCTAGGTGATGCAGTGGATAAAGCACTGGCCCTGGATTCAGAAGGACCTGAGTTCAAATCCAACCTAAGACACTTGACATTTACTAGCTGTGTGACCCTGGGCAAGTCACTTAACCCTTATTGCCCCACCAAAAAAAAAAAAAAGAAAGAAAGAAAGAAAGAAAAAAAGTTATGTTTAGAATAAGGATGATAGCTGGCATATAGAGATGGCTTGGCATGGCGAATAAAGACCTGGCCTTGGAACTGGGAAGACCTGTGTTCAAATCCTGCCTGACACATACTATTGGCTGTATGGCACTGGGCAAATAACTTAACTATTCAGTGCTCTGGGCAACCCTATGACTAAGTAGAGGAAGAGGTGCCTGTTTTTTGGTAGAGGAAATTCTCTGGCTAGGAATTCCAATTCTGGTCCAGGGGTCTGGATCAGAAAAGAAAAAAAAAGATTGTCTAGTAGTTTAATAAGTTTGCAAAGCACTTTAAATAGATGATCTCATTTGAATCTCATATGACACCAGGTATTATAGTGATCCCTTCCACATCACAAAAGTTAGGGGTACGGCACTCCCAAGATATGGAAAATCTACTAAAAATTTTTTGGTCCTCCCTTTGTACCAGAGAAGTCTGATTTCTTTCTTTTTCTCTTATGGGGTGTTTACAGTACCTTATTGTAAAATTTGGATCGATATTATACAATACTATACACATATTTTATGCATTTGAGTTTCTAAACTTTTTCTGTGTTGTTTACTGGCTTTTGCATGTTGTCTGAAGGCCTCTGCAAAACTCCCCCAAAATTCCTGTTTAATTTCTTATGCTGATCTGCAATATGTCAAAACTTCAATGGAGAAAGGCGCAATGTGGAAGGGATAACAATACTATCTTCTTTTTACAGATGAGGAAACTGAGGCTCAGAAAAATTAAATGATTTGCCATGGAGATGCAGAGTTAATTAGTGTCAGAAATAGGAGGTAGGTAGGTGGCACAGTGGATAAAGCACCTGCCCTAGATTCAGGAGTACTGCAGTTCAAATCTAGCCTCAGACACTTGATATTTATTAGCTGTGTGACCCTGGGCAAGTCACTTAACTCTCATTTCACACACCCCCACCAAAGTCAGAAGTAGGATTTTACACTCAGGTCTCCCTGACTCCATGCCCAGCACTCTATCTATTCCACCATACTATGTTTTGAAGAAGTTAGAGTCCTTCTAATCTCTTCTATTCAAGAAATTTGGCCTCTTCCATATACATACATACACATATAAAGGTAGTATGTATATTGTTATTAAAATATTATATTTTTCAATTACATGTAAAAACAAATTTTAACATGTTTTTAAAAAAATTTTGAGTTCCAAATTCTCTCTCTTCCCTCCCTGCGCCTTGAAAAGGCAAACAATTTGACATGTTGTACACTAGCAATTATAGGAAACAGACAGGATCTTTGATCTCCACTTTATAAATGAGGAAACTGAGGTTTGGAAAGGTAACAATTTGCCTAAGGTCACAAGAGTAGTAAGGCCTTGAATTTCCACCCAGGTGCCCTGACTCCAGTAATGCTCTATTATTATTACATCCTAGCTGTCTCTTGGCTGTCTAATTACACTGCTGACTCACACCCACCTTGGAATCTATTAAAAACCCCCAGATCTTTTTCACATGAATCGTTGTTAAGCAGAAGCGCCCTCCCTCCCTGGCCTTCACATAATGGAAGTACTCCCCACCCCCGCAGTCTCTTTTTTTTTGATGTTGTTTTTGTTTTGTGGGGCAATGAGGGTTAAGTGACTTGCCCAGGGTCACACAGCTAGTAAGTATCAAATGTCTGAGGCTGGATTTGAACTCAGGTCCTCCTGAATCCAGGGCTGGTGCTTTATCCACTGGGCCACCTAGCTGCCTCCACCCCTGCAGCCTCTTGCTCTGACTTGCTAGTTCCTTCTAGAAGGAGGATCCCTATCTGTCCCTCTCTAGATTCTCTTGACCTACAATGCCTTGAGCCTGGTACCTTCATCTCCTTCCACTCACACCTTTCAGCTTCCTTTTATATGTTGTCACCCACCCTTAGAATAGAAGTATCTACTGGGGAGGGATCCTCTTTCTCCCTGCTTGTATTTGTATTCCCTGTTCTTTGGCACATAGTAAGCACTTCATAAATGCTCATTGACCTGACCAACCCTATATTATCCCCTATTCTGCATTAGTGTAGTTGACATGAAACTTAGAACTCGAGGGCTGCTCTTTCCCATGTAATACCATGATCATTTTAAAAGCTCTATGGTTCTTTCACTGTGGGCACTTCCTCCATTAAGGTAGATCACAACCCTTCTTATTTCATACAATGTGAAGTGTTTTTTCCTTATTAACCATGGGCTCATGGCTCTACCACATACCTATGAGCGTGCCATTTGCACCTGTATTCAGGTCAAGAGGGATAACATGACGCTGCGCTAGGGGGCTTCTCCCTCCCCTGGACTGACATCAATACATTTATCACCATATCGACCAAGGGGTTCCAAATTCAGCTAACTGTACAGTTGGCTAACCCCCATCTCTCCATCTGGTCTACACGCATCTTGTTTAAGCCAAAGGCTTTGGTGAACTCCGGGCATACTGAGTCTACAGCATTCCCCTGGTCTCGCCAGTCTAGTTATCTTCTGTCAAAGAGAGAGAGGAGCAGTTTCTAATGCTTAGTACCCTAAGAAAAGGAACTGAGAAAATGAACAGGTGGCTAACCATGAGACCGGGTGTTAGAAATTATAAAGCTAGCTCTTTGAGTGGAGCCAGATTTCTTAATTACCCACGGGCCACTGGGCATGGCAATGCCAGTCCAACACAGCTCTAAGAGGACCACAGTCCCCTGCCAAATACTGCATAATTAAACAAATAAAAATTAGCAGTTATTTTAAAGGGAACTGAAAGCGAAAAGAATTGGGGGGAAAAAGGAAAAGAAAAAAAAGGGGACAAAATATTTTCAAGGGCCTTGCTCCTTAAACAGGAAAATCTGGAAAATGCTGGATTATAATTTTGTTTTGTTTTTTGTGGGGCAATGAGGGTTAAGTGACTTGCCCAGGGTCACACAGCTAGTAAGTGTCAAGTGTCTGAGGCCGGATTTGAACTCAGGTCCTCCTGAATCCAAGGCCGGTGCTTTATCCACTGCACCATCTAGCTGCCCCCTGGATTATAATTTTATTAGACTATATTTATTTATTCCTGGTGAATTTAATTTGATTTGATTTCCTGGCCTATGGGCCAATGTATTAACTGTCCCTCCCAGGTTTGTGTCATCTGTAAATCTGAGAAGCGTGATATCTATGCCTTTATTTAAGTCACTAGTTTAAAAATCTTGTGTATAGCACAAGACCAAGTACAGATCCCTGGGTACTCCACTGGAGACCTCCCACAAATCTGAGATTGAACCATTATCAATTACTCTTTGAGTCTAGCTATCGAACTAGTTTTGAATTCACCTGATAGCATTACTGTCTAGCCCACACCTCTCCATTTTTTTCCATTGAGACAGTCTGATACTTTTATCAAATACTTTGCTAAAGTCTAGGTGACCTATGTCCACAATATACCTATGATCAACCAATCTGACAACTCTGAAAAAAGGGAAATTAAAGTTAGTTTGGCATGTCAAGTTAGTTTTCTTGTTGAAGCTGGGCAGGCTCACTGTAAGAACCACTAGTTTTCCTAGATGTTCATGAATCATTTCTTTAATGATCTGTTTTGAATTTTTCCAGGAATGAAAATCAAACCCATTGGTCTACAGTACACAAACTTCATTTTCTTCCCTTTTTTGAAAATTGGGATGTTTGTCCTTCTCTGTAGTACCTCTCCTATATGTCAGAGGGACAACTAATCTCCCTGATGTCCCAGGCCATCAATGTCTTCTGGTGACTTCACTATTCTCACTGCGTCTTCCTCTTCTGGACATCACACCTCTCCTGGGGTGGTCTCACTGCTGCCACCTACTGACCTACTCAGCTGAGGCGCTTGCTACCTCTTCTCTGTAGGAGAAGAAATGGGTTTGGCCAATTTTCTGGGTCCAGAGGCCAAGCATTAGCCCTTTTGGAGAAGCAGGTGCCTCATACAACCAGGCACCAGTCCAAGGAAAAGTGACCTTCTTTTCATAAAGAGGGGGAAGAGTCTGACAGCTTCAAGGGTCTTATCCCCCAGGGACGGAACTGTCTTTGCCATCTCTTCCAGCCAGTCAGAGCACTCAAGCCTGCAGCCTGCCTTTTGGAAGCATCAAAGTCTTTGTCCTAAGGCTGGCTAAGTCCCCCTTTCTTTTTTTTTTTTTTTTTTTTTTTGCGGGGCAATGGGGGTTAAGTGACTTGCCCAAGGTCACACAGCTAGTAAGTGTCAAGTGTCTGAGGCCGGATTTGAACTCAGGTCCTCCTGAATCCAGGGCCAGTGCTGTATCCACTGCACCACCTAGCTGCCCTTAAGTCCCCCTTTCTGACCATCAGTTCCTGATCACCGACCTACATCCACCCTCAAACCATTTTGTAGGGAATCTATTGAAGAAACCGTGAAGGTCTCCGGAGTCATGACACCCTGCAAGAAGATCCTTTGGGGCCTGGTATGCAAATGAAAGGGTTGAGAAGAGCAAGAACAAAACACAGGAAGAGCCATTGCCCTAAGCCCCAAATCCCTTGCTGCAAACTTCTTGGTCTATAATACATGTCCCAGGCTTTGAATTGTCCCTGGATGGAACTAAGGATGCTTAGCTCTGTGGGGGATGGGCAGCTGCCCATCATGGAGGAGAAGGACTACATTTATTTTGGTTGGCTCTGGGACAGGACCAGGTGTCATGAGTAAAAGGTACCAAGAAGTAGATTCAGGCTTGATGTAGCTACCTATCCCACCTCCCACCCCTAGAATGTTATCTCAGCTTCCACCTCATAGAATTCCCTTGCCTCATGTCAAACAAGGCTCAGGAGCCATCTTTTCTGATCCCCATAGCTATTCATGCCCTCACCCTCACCTTCCAATCACTTTGTATTTATGTTATAGAAAATAATAATAACAAATACTTGGCTTTTCTGAATTCAATTGGCGATCTCTGATATCCCCTTTGTTCACTCTGTGTCCCAGCCAAACTGGACCACTTCCAGACTGACTCTGTCCAGATGACTTCCAGATTTCCCAATATCTACATTGGTCTTGGCCATCCTGCCATCCCTGTAACAGGTTTCCCCTGTATTTGGCTTGCTGAAATCCTTTGCTTTCAAGAAGATGTAGCCCTGGGGCAGCTAGGTGGCACAGTGGATAGAGCACTGGTCCTGGATTCAGGAGGTCCTGAGTTCAAATCTGTCCTCAGACACTTGACCCTTACTAGCTATGTGACCCTGGGCAAGTCACTTAACCCCAATTGTCCCACCAAAAAAACCCAAACAAACAAACAAACAAACCAAAAAAACCAAGATGTAGCCCAGGGCCCACCTCCTCTAACATCTTCTCCCCTAAAAGTAATTCCTGCTTCCTATGTTTCTCATATCCCTTCATCTGACCTCTTCTCTACACCCAATATTGTTCTGATCTATTATAATTATTTGTATGCATGTTTCTGCTCTATTAGAATGTCAATTCCTGGGGGCAGCAAGGTAGCACAGTAGATAAAGCACTGGCCCTGGATTCAGGAGGACCTGAGTTCAAATCTGTCCTCAGACACTTGACACTTACTAGCTGTGTGACCCTGGGCAAGTCACATAACCCGCATTTCCCAGAAAGAGAGAGAGAGAGAGAGAGAGAGAGAGAGAGAGAGAGAGAGAAAGAATGTCAATTCCTTGAAGGGCAGGACCATGATGTTTTTTCATCTTTCTACCCCCAACTCCTAGCACGGTGACTTTTAATTGGCAGGTGCTTCATAAGGGTTTGGCAAATCAAGTCTTCCTACAAAATTACAGAAAGTCCCTCTTCTGGATGAAACCCTTTCCTGGAAACTGTGCCAAAAGGCAGACTGACTTGCAGCTGACTGATATGCTGCTGCACTTGGCAGAACGTGTTTAACCTAATTGGAAGAAACTGAAAATGAGTGGGTAGGTGCTGGTGAGACAGAAAACACAGGGGCAGTGTCAAATGAACAAAGCAGTCCAAGGCAGTATGATGGTAAGTGGGACTGTCTGTGTTAGAACCCCTGCAGCAACCCCCTACAAGTCAGCAGCTTGCCCTTAAGAGAACCGGCATTTCTAAATATAATTGTTTTTTTTGTTTTGTTTTTTCATGAGGCAATTAGGGTTGAGTGACTTGCCTAGGGTCACACAGCTAGTGTTAAGTGTCTGAGGCCAGAATTGAACTCAGGTCCTCCTGACTCCAGGGCCAGTGCTCTATTCACTGCGCCACCTAGCTGCCCCTCTAAATATAATTGTTACTGAGGTCAGACAACTCTTTGGAGGTATAGTGCTTGCCTCTCATGGGCCAGTTTCACACAAGGTTACTGAAACTAAACGTGCCACATTTCTGCTCTGTTAGTATTCTCTCCTTCATCTTATGCCCAGCAAATACCAAGAATTTTCTGTATCTATGGCATTTAATTTACATGTGTGCACCTGTATTTTGCTATCTGACTCTATGGGCAACTGGGTGGCACGGTCTGGCCTCAGACAAATTCTAGCTATGTGAGTCTGGGCAAAGTCACTAAACCCTGTTTGCCTCAGCTTCTTCATTTGTAAAATGAGCTGAACAAGGAAATGGCCAACCCATGCAGTATCTTTGCTAAGAAAGACTCCAAATGGGATCAACAGACCCCAACAGTCAGATACAACTAGCAACAACAAAACTGACTCTGCCTAGCCTTCTCGGTTAACAGGACTTAGAATTGGAAGAAACCTTAGACATCCTCTATTCTAGTCGCTTCAATTGACAGATGAGGAAAGTGAGCATAGGGATCATGCATGGGAGCTCACACATATAAGAAAACATTTATGGTCAGTAAAAGAACATGCCTAAAACCTCTAGCAGCTTTCTAGAGGGGATGTGCGTGAACTAGGCTTACCACTAAGCAGCCTCTTTCATGATAGAAGGAAAACACATTGTCATTAATTATTATTTTTTTTTTTGCAGGGCAATGGGGGTTAAGTGACTTGCCCAGGGTCACACAGCTACTAAGTGTCAAGTGTCTGAGGCCAGATTTGAACTCAGGTCCACCTGAATTCAGGGCCGGTGCTTTATCCACTGCACCACCTAGCTGCCCCAAGTCATTAATTATTTACACTTTGGCATCAATAACTGACTTGGAGGAGCTCTCTCAAAATAACACCGAATTTTGACTGTGGACAGGGTAGAAAATGAGGCATCAGAGGTTGGCCCTCCAATAGCCATGGAGGTGATGGATACTTATTGGAGGGCTCAGAAGGAAAGCAAAGCGGGCTGAAAGGGGAGGTGAAGGGTCTGAAGACAAACTTGCAACCTTCAATCTCTCCACAGGTCAGCCATGGGATGGGGCAGCAATGGGAAAATTCAAGGCAGTAGAAAAAGGCTTGGGAGTTAGAACCACCAAGGACAAAGTTCAAATCTCCATTCCAAGACACCTGTTAAATTGTGTCAGTAAGGCCAACTCACCACCCCGTGAATCTCCCTTTCCTCTGCTGGAAAGCGGGGATGATAATACTTGTACCTCCTTCCTCACAGGGCTATTTCCTATGCAAATATGTTATTTTTATACAGATATGAACTAAATGCAAAGTACCACTTCAGATATACCACTGCTGCATGCCCACAATCACAGAATTTAAGGGGTGAAAGGGACTCACGAGATCATCTAGCTTGACCCCCTCATTTTAGAGATGACATCGGAAGCAGAATTTCTAGGACAAATGGGGATACTATCCCTGGGCTGGGAGTCATATCTCCATGGGGACGGCACAGCTGCGCTCCCAGTCACATCTGTTCCCATTATGTCTAACCTTTTTTTTTTCTTTTTTCTGTTTCAACCAAAAGCAGCCAACAACATCTATACAAAGACTTCGGGAATTATAATCATACTCTCGGGCACAGGTACCAATCTGCCCTGTTATGTGTTACTGACACATAGGAACCCTTCTCTCCCTTTCATTCTTTACTCTGCTGGAGTTCAGTTAAAAGTCCGCTTGAGTGACCCTGAGCAAGTCACTTAACCCTCATTGCCCTGCCCCCCCCTCCCCGCCCCCAAATAGTCTGCTTGAAGGCAGCTCTTCAATCAGAACATTAGAAATTAATCTGAGCAAGGGGACAGGTGCTGTGCCCAGTGTGCACTTCTCATCTCTCTCTACACTTTGAGATCCCCACAGGAGGAGGCCTGCAAAAACCAGAGAAGGTCAGCGTCACCCCAAACTTGGCCCCACAAGGGTCTTCCCCCTCTCAGTGCATATTATAGTTACATATTTTCCATCCATCGTTCCTTGGAGGGAGTCATTTGCTTATGATTTTTTTTTTTACACTAAATGCAATCTACTAAAATCCTTTAATGTGATATTGGTCCTTGGGGATCTCTGCTGGTTCTTCTGCATAGGGGAAAAGGTGAAATGTGATTTCACATTCAGACAGTCCCATTTCCTGTTTCTCCAACAGCAAGTCAGGTGTAGGACTTTAACTGGGTCTCTGGCCCTTTTCATTCAGAGCCTACCTGAAGGGGGAGGAGGAGGAGAAGGAGGCAGTATTTCCTCCAATAGGAATAAACTGTCTGGGTAGAACAGTCATGTCCAGGCAAGAAAATAGGGAGAATGCAGAGGCTCAACCAGCAGCCAATCTCTCTTCTCCAATTTGGCCCCCTTTGAAAATTCTTCCCAGTATTCACATGCACTGGATGAAGAGTTCTCAGTGCAGGAAGAGCACAGCTCTCCATTCAGCACAGAGTCAATAACATTTATTAAGGGTCTACTATGTGCAGGCACTATGCTAAGAGCATCAGCTAAATGCCTCCTCCACTTTACTCCTTTCCAGAGGTTGGTGCTGGTCCAGACCTAGGTCCCAAACTGTGGGTCACTCCAGGATCACCAAAAAGGTTTCATCTCCAGTCCAGGAGATTCCTCAGTCTGGGGTGCCCAAGGCTACCCTTGTTTTTTCCAGGGTCCTTTAGACTGGAGGTTCTCAAATATCTTTTTTTTTTTTTAGCGAGGCAATTGGGGTTAAGTGACTTGCCCAGGGTCACACAGCTAGTTAAGTGTTAAGTGTCTGAGGCCGGATTTGAACTCAGGTACTCCTGACTCCCGGGCTGGTGCTCTATCCACTGTGCCACCTAGCTGCCCCTCAAATATCTTTTCATGTGATAGACCCCTAGGCCAGTCTGCTGTAGCCTATGGATCTCACCTCACAATAATGTTTCTAAATGCATAAAGTAAAATAAATAAGACTATGAAGGAAACCAATTATATTGAAATAAAGATGTGAAGTACTTCCCATCCAAGTTCAGGGACCCTCTGGAAATCTAACTGGTCCATGGACTCCAGGTTAAGAACCCCTCCTTTATTTATACCCTGTCTCTGCAAACAGCAGGTACTTATTATATGCATTTGTTGAATTGGCTTAACCTGCGGGAGAGAAAAATTTCTTAGTGTCACTCTGGGCAGGGCTGACCTTGTTGGTTCATCTTGGAGTGAAGCCTTGTTTATTCCTAAACCAAACACAACTCTGATGGGGGGGCGAGTGGGAGTTAGTGAGGGAATGAGGGAAGGTAAAGGGGTTGAGGTGTTGGAAAAATGCTTGTCAAAAATCTACTCGATTTTGGACTGCAGTTGTCACGGGGATAGCGTTCTCTTACCTAAACATATATGTACATATTTCCCCCTTAATCTATATTTTTAGCTGTCTTCTTCTAGCAATGGTACATCTGGTAGGTAGCATCAGCATCTTTAGTAAGTATTCTGGAGAATCATTATAAAACTGTCTTCAGGGTTCATGCTGTGAAACTGCTTTATAATTAACGTTTCAGTAACTAAACTCCCCCGGAGATATTTCGTTCTTAAATGATTGGCTGGGGGTACTTCAATTACTAGTAAACGGCCAACATATCTGTGGTGTTTTACGGTTTTTAAAACATCTGCCTCAGAACAATCCTGTGGAGTGCATGGTGCAAATATCATTATTGCCACTTTACAGATGAATAATCAGAGCAGCCGGTCACGTAGAGGTTTGCAAAGCTCTTTCCACATGTGATCTCACTATATGAAGACGTGGGAGTCAAGACGACTAGTCCACAGCTACACAAGTGTGGCAGGTGTCTGAGCTGGGTGGGACCTTTCAGTTTTGAGTCTCTTGACTCTTTCCACTCTACCTCTAACAGAGCGTGCCTGTGTGGCTGTAGACCAAGGCGGGCCCACCCCATACTGGCTTCTACTCTGCATCAAAGGAGTATTATAGATAGCAAAGTCCCAGGGGCACGGGTTGAGTCGTTCATTTCTCTATAGCAATTCTCCCTTGGCAATAGTCTACTTTATTTCAGGACAGGGCCTATGTTTATATATCTGAAATTAGACCAGCTTATCAGGAGTAATGATCATGTCTGTTTGAGTGGCCTATGCAGCAAAGAATAAATTTGCCACAGAAAACCCATTTAAAAAAAAATTGGCAGCTGGAAAAGGTTATGTATACCTATTTTATATACCTATATACCCAGGGTTGCATAAAAATTTCTTGGGCAAAAAGGGGTGGTGTGTGGGAAAAGTTTAAGTGCTTTTTGTTTTTTTTTGTTTTTTGGTGGGGCAATGAGGGTTAAGTGACCTGCCCAGGGTCACACAGCTAGTAAGTATTAAGTGTCTGAGGCTGGACTTGAACTCAGGTCCTCTTGAATCCAGGGCCAGTACTTTATCCACTGTGCCACTTAGCTGACCCCCACGGTGCTTTACAGTTTGCCAAGCATAAGAGGTACTATTATTACTATCCTACCTTATAGATGAGGAAACTGAGGCTGAAAGGAAAATGACTTGCCTAGGATCACACAGCTAGGGAACATCTTCAGAATTTGGATTCAGGTCTTCCTAACGGCGCCACCTAGATTCCTATATGCGACATGATGCTCTGGATGCAGAGAATTCCCTTCCCGGACTACTTGCCCATCATTCTCCTTTAGTGCATTGTCATTCCAGTCAAACTGGCCTGCTCATTGTTCTCCATATCTACCGTGCCATCTCTCATCTGGTGATCTTTGCATGTACTGTCTGTCCTCCTCGCCTGGATGCACTCTGACCTCACCCCTACCTCACAGAACCCCTGGTTTCCTTCAAAGCCCAGCTCACACATCAACTCCTATAGGAAACCCATCTTGGTACCCCCTCATTGCTAGTACCCTCCTCCCAGAATTCTTTTTTTAATATTTTGTTGCTGGTCCCTGTCTGCCCCCATCAAATGCAGTAAACTGCTGTGTGTTTTTGTTTTTGTTTTTTGCTTTTAAGTCCCTAGGGACTAGCCCAGTGCCTGGCACATAGTAGGTGCTTTATTGGAGAATTTACTTGTGGAACCAAAACCATTCACAGGCTTGGGAAGGCTCGATCAAATCAAACACAATCACAATCACACCCCACTCTGCATTTGCTGCCCTGCCTGGTTTGAACTCCACTAAACAAGATGCTCCCCCAACTTCTCTCCCCACCCTCCCTTGCCCTGTAAGCTGCTTGACAGCAGGGACTTTTAATTAATTGTATCCATAGCACTTAGCACAGTACCTGCCACAGAGAAGGCACTTCATAAATGTTTATTGGATCGGAATCACGGGATCTCAGAGTTAGAAGGGACTTCCCTTGGGAGTCTCATTGAGTTCAATAGATAATTAAACAAGCAGTCCCTCTAGAACATACCTTGCACAGCCTTTGTCTGAAGACTTCCGATGAGGAAGAACTCCATTGCTTCCTAAGCAACTATAATTCTTAGGGAGTTTTCCCCCTTACATCAAGGTGATTCAGTGATTAGAGTTCTAGGCCTGGAATCAGGAAGACCTTGAGTTCAAGTCCTGTCTTAGACACTTACTAGCTATGTGACCCCGGACAAGTCATTGAACCCTGTTTGTGCCTCAGTTTCCCCATCTGTAAAATGGGGGCAATAATAGCAACTACCTCCCAGAGTTGTTGTGAAGATCAAATGAGATGTTTGTAAAGCCCTTAGTACTGTGCCTGACACACAGTAGGCACTTAATAAATGCTTTTTTCTTCCTTTCTTCCTTCCGGCCTAAATGTGCCTTTGTATCTAGTTCCTCCCTCTGGGGCCAAGCAGAACCATGTGATAAGGCTTCAGCTCCTTGGAGAGAGCTGCGGTCCCCACCATCTTCTCTTCTCCAGATTCAACACTATAAAATCAGTTGTTGTGTTGGTTAGTTTTGTTGGAAATACTTTTCCTCGTTTTTCTTTTTTATCCTTTGTAATAAGT
Organism: Dromiciops gliroides; assembly: GCF_019393635.1. NCBI lineage: Eukaryota > Metazoa > Chordata > Mammalia > Microbiotheria > Microbiotheriidae > Dromiciops > Dromiciops gliroides. Next base: position 615,609,536 of record NC_057862.1, read on the forward strand.
GGATCTTGGTGGAGGGGAGAGGGACTTTATGGAAATGAAGGTGATGTCAAAACAAATAATATCAATAAAAGTTAAAAGAAAAAATAGAAGAGCCAATGCCAAGGTCTTGGAAAGGCAAAAAAAAAAAAAAAGAAAGAAAGAAAGAAAAAAGAAAAGAAAAAAAAAGAAATGCCAATGACTCCAATGAAGGGCAGAACTTCTCACTTACATTCCTTAGCACTGGGGTCTGGGCCAAAAAGACCCTATTGCAAAGTCCTTGCATGAGGTTAAAAGAGATTAAAAAAAAAAAAAGAAATCAAACCTTCTTAGCTGCTGAAGCAGGAACATCCATTTTCTAGTTAGTTTCTCTGAGTCAAGGACTAAGCTCCATTTCTGAGACTTAGAAGAGTAGGAAGAGGAGAAGGTAAAGGTGAATTGTCTATGTAAACTGCTCGGATTAAGATACAAGACTCTCCAATCAAGCTTCTCCAAAGAAAACATTAAAAACATACCACCCACTACCTTGAGCTTAGAGCAAATCCTGTGGTTTCTGCTTTGGAGCCTCGCCAAGATTCAGCTTGACATAATATTATATAAGATGCATAACCCAACTCTTCCTGTTGCAAGGGCAAGTTTCTTTTTCTTTCTTTCTTTCTTTTTTTTTTTTAGTGAGGTAATTGGGGTTAAGTGACTTGCCCAGGGTCACACAGCTAGTGTTAAGTGTCTGAGGCCGGATTTGAACTCAGGTACTTCTGACTCCAGGGCTGGTGGTCTATCCACTGTACTACCTAGCTGCCCCAAAGGGCAAGTTTCTTTATGCTATTTCCACAAGGGGCTTCTGGTCCCTCAGCCCTAGGATGACCTTGGATTATTATCACTGGGACACTACACTTTGAGCCTTCCTCCCACTTCACCTAGAACCAGGCCTCTACTTCTCCAAAATTTTCCATACCCTGACCAGGTCTCCTTTATATGTAGTCTTTCCCCATTAGAGTGGAAGCTCTCTGAGAGCAGGGCCTACACTGTTTTCCTATAGACGCATATGTGGCCTGGTATATAGTGAGCGCTTAATGAATGCTCCCATGTACTCCCTCCCTCCTTCTATCCCTTTTCTCTGTCTCTGTGTCTCTCTCTCTCTCTCACACACACACACCAAAATCTAACCAGTTAATGTCAAAAATCTTCAGTAGTTCCTTATCAAGGAAAGTTAAAGATTTTTTTTGGCCTTGGAATGACGGCTCTCTATAATCTGTTGTCATCTCTTCCAATTAATGAACTCTGTGACCAAGATCAAGGTAGTGATTGCTGTTTGGTCCTTTTTCAGCCATGTCCAACTCTTTGTGACCACTTTGGGGGTTTTCTTAGCAGAGATAGAGAAGTGGTTTGCCATTTCCATCTCCAGATCATTTGACAGACGAGGAAACTGAGGCAAACAGGGTGAAGTGACTTGCCCAGGGTCACATAACCACTGAATACCTCAGGCCAGATTTGAACTCAGATCTTCCTGACTCTAGGCCTAGCACTCTATCCACTGAGCCATGTAGGGTGGTATATGTTTAATGCCTTCTTAGGAGAAGCTTGAGTGGAGCGCTCAATATTCAATTCAATATCTTCTCCTTACCTTTTTAAACAAGACTATTCTCAGCCCTGGACACACTCTGAACTTTGTCTCCATTCTGGAAGAAAGTTCCAAGAGAATGAGAAAATCTCCCAGAGTAAAAAGTGCCCTAAGTCTCGGACACAAGATAACAACATGGTTATCAAAGTTGGTCCCTTATCCCACTTACTCTTCTCCCAGAGGGCAGGGACTCCTCCCTTCTCACTTTAACTTTCATCTCCCCCACAACTGAGCCTTTCCCTATTTGTGGAATGTCCCTTCTTCACCCCAAATCTAACAGGAATGTCCCCTTCTCCAATCAATCTCTCATTATGCAAACATTATCTCATTTGATCCTTGTGACAACCTTGCCCAATAATTATCTCCATTTTAGGGAAGAAACCTAGGTAGGTAGAGATTAAGTCACTTGCCCCAGGGTAGGGAGAGGGAGGCTAGGCGAAGTTTCCATGCATTTATTAGCCCAGGTTCCCTGGATGGGGTCTAAAAGCCAAGAGAATGAACGCAGGCAGCCCCAGACATAAGACTTCAGTGGCTATCAGCTTATGGTAAGGGCAGACTTACATCAGCTACCCAACAAACGTGAATGGAGTCCAGTTAGTTATATGTAGTCTCAGTTGGGAAAGAATCATAGCAAACCAGTAGTTAACCCCTAGGAGTGAAGGGCAGCTTGAAGGGGGAAAAGGGGGTGGGGGGCCCGTTTAGTGTTTTTTTTTTTTTTTTTTAATGTGACTGAACTTGTGAAGAGGGTGGAAGAAGAAGACAGGCAGCAAAGTGTTGATACTTCATCACTGATACTAAAATTTTGCTGGATATTTCAGAGATAAAACACTACAGAGGCCTCCAAAAAGATTTAAAATGGGAAAACGATATAGCTCCATGGGGAGGTTAAATACCACACTGATCGAAACACCAATGAATACATTCTGACCAGAACAGTGAACTGCTAAATGCTCAATTGTGAGATGAGTCTCTGAGGACAGAGACTTTTGGAGGTATCTGGTAGGACCCCCAGAACAGAGAAAGACATGTGCCGGCCCTAGGCAGCAATTATAATAACAACTGAACTGCAAATTGCGATAAACTACAGATGCTATCTCGACTGCTGATTGGTCTAAAACTGGTTTGCCTAAATGTCATTTCAGAATGAGTTTACTGCATGAATAAAACAGAATCTAGAGAATCAAAGATTCTCTGAATAGAGAATAACTGCCATGTTTGTTGTGAATAATAATGATGATGACAACAATTATAAAAATGATAGCCAACATTTATAGTGTGCAAAACACTCACCAGGAAACATGCTGGGGTGAGACATTAAGTGATTTGCTCAGAGCCCACATAGCTTGTAAATTTCTGAGGATGGATTTGAACTCAGGTCTTCCTGACTACAAGTCCAGTACTCCATCCAATGCATTACCTTGCTGCTGCTGCTTCTTTTTTTTTTTTTTGATGGGCAATGAGGGTTAAATGACTTGCCTAGGGTCACACAGCTAGTAGGTGTCAAGTGTCTGAAGCCAGATTTGAATTCAGGTCCCCCTGACTCCAGGGCTGGTACTATATCCACAACCTTGTTGCTTCTTAACTGGAGGCAAGGGGTCAGACTAAACAACTTCCTGAGGAATCCTTGGTCAATTCATATAGGATCCCCATATCTTCTATGTTTCTTCTAGACTAGGAGGGACAGTAATATTTACACTAAGATCCTGGACCTAGAATTGGAATAGACCTGAGGCTATAACTCCTGAAGTTTAGAGCAGAGGCTAGTCAGGAATGGAACCGCAGAAGAGGAAGGAAAGACTTCATTTTTTTTTTAAATTACTCTCATACAACTTGTGGGCAAAGATATTCTGTGTTTTTCTTATGAGGATCATAGATCTTAGAACTAGAAAAGATCTGGAGGGTGGGGGTGGGAGGAATGTACAGCATTGAGTCCAATCCCCTCATTTTACAAATAAGAAAACCGAGGCCTTAGGAGGCTAGGTAGTGCAAGGTCCTACCGGTGGTATGCATCTGACCCCAGAGTCACCTCATTCCTACTGGGCACGTGTCTTTCAGGCCCTCAATACTTAACCCATCAGCACAGGAAGTAGGGCCAGCCTTCTCTCCCTGTTGGAGGATTGGTTACCTGAGTCCTCTTCTACAAACTGGGCTCAGCACAAGATGACCACTTAGAGAAACTGACCCCTGCAGTCACTGTGAGTCAGTTAGTTTTAGACTCCCCCTTCTATACAATGTGCTCAAATATAGGAGCTGGGGTTTATGTTCTGTTGAAGAAGTGATTGTGTGACAACATGTGCCCCAGTTCTGTGAACCCTGCTTAACTTCTAGCATGTACCTGGATGGGCAGGTGGTCAAACAACATCTCCTGATCTAACAGGGAGCCCTGGGGAGGTCTTGTTTGCCTTGGGGCAACAGTTCTCCACCAAGTCTTGGATATCTTGGATTCTTCTGGCAGTTAGGTGAAGGCCATGGCCCTCTCTTCTCAGAAGAATGCTTTTATTTTTGGTTTTTGTTTAAAAAACAACAGCTTCCCAAACTCACTACTCAGGTTGGAAATGTAGGGGCTACTCATGAGATAATCCCATCCCTGATAGGCATGGGCACTTTGGCCTGTTTTGTTTCTCTTCCTTTTTTTTTTTTTTTTGGTGGGTAAATGAGGGTTAAGTGATTTGCCCAGGGTCACACAGTTAGTAAATGTCAAATGTCTGAGGCCGGATTTGAACTCAGGTCCTCCTGAATCCAGGGCTAATGCTTTATCCACTGCACCACCTAGCTGTCCCTGCCTGTTTTATTTCTAATGGAGGACGGTTCACCCTTCCTTAGGCAGCCTGATCAATTGCTCCCCTCCTGCCCCCCCAACCCCCACATATCCAGCAAAGGGCCCATTCTATGGATTCTAGACTTAATAAAAACACCATAGTCCTTTGAAGCTCAGAATTCCTAAACTCAAGAGATCTGCCAGCCTTTCAGCCTCCCAGGAAAGAATAAAGTTTGGGGGGTTATTATTATTATTACTATTTTTTTTGGTGGTAGAGGCAATTTTGGTTAAGTGACTTGCCTAAGGTCATAGCTATCAAGCATCTAAAACCTGATTTGAATTTAGGTCTTCTGACTTCAAGGCCTATGCTCTATCTATTGCATCACCTAGTTGCCCCTAAGTCTTTTTTAAATGCACAAAATAAAATGCATATGATTACAAAGTAAACTATGTTATCAAAGTGTTAAAGGAAAAATTTCAGAACCCCAATTAAGAATCACTGTTCTTAGGAAGAGACCCCTGAAAATAAGTGCCCCATAATCTCTAAAGCAGCCAACTTCCTTCTCCAAGAGGACTCCTGGATTTAACAATAAAAAGCTTAAATTCAATTGTGTGTGTGCTTTTGGCAAGGATAAACATCTACAGATAAAACCTTCCAGACTAACAACACACAAAGGTTATTTATTGGTTGCTGTGCTCAGAAAACTCCCACGGCCGACAAGATGGTCAGGAATAGCCTGAATCCGAACCATTGACATGAAAAATAGCCCTTTGGAGGGTTCTGATTTACTCTCAAATTGGCTCCAAGGCTTCCCCACTGAGCTATGAGGAAGGGCCATCACCTGGATGGATTTAGCTGAGAATGGAGGGTGAAAATAACCCCATCCACATAGCACCCTTCTGGGCCGGCTGGCTGGAGAGAAAAGGGCATCTCAGCTATATCTGGACCCCACCAGCTGGCCAGGAAAGCATGGATCTCTGGAGGAGCCAAGGCTGCCAGGAATCTTACTGCTACAGAGACCTGATCCCACCAGCCCTTTGCCAGGAACTCAGAAATAGGGACAATCAAAGAGGCTCCCTGGAAAGGGAGAGAAAACGGCACCCGAGCCTTCCAGAGCAGATCTGTGATGCTATAAATAGCACTGAAGGGCTACCAGAGGCACTTAGAGAAAGTAACCAACGGGACAGAAAGGGATCAAGCCTGAAAAACAACATGGAGAATTCCATTTTATTTTCTACTTGTTGTTACTGTTTAGTCATTTCAGTTGGGTCTGACTCTTTGTGACCTCATTTTCAGGTTTTCTTGATAGATTGGAGTGGTTTGTCATTTCCTTCTCCAGCTCATTTTACAGATGAGAAAACTGAGGCAAACGGGGTTAAAAGTGACTCACCCAGGGTCACACAGCTGAGGCCAGATTTGAATTCATACAGGTGATTCTTCCTGATTCCAGGCCCAGTGCTCTATCTACTGCATTGCCTAGTTGTCCTTTATTTTCTGTCTACTCTGGCTCATTTGGTAGGTAATGGACAAGGGAAAAAACTTTTTCAGCATTGCACATCTTCCCCAAAAGGCAAAATGATATAGTGGAAAGAGTGCTAGATCTGGCATCAAAGGACCTGGGTTCAAATCTCACCTTTGATGCTTATACCTGTTTCCTTAGGCAAGTTACTAACCTCCCTAGAGGTCAGTTTCCTCATCTGTAAAGTGAGGACAGGTATGAGTAGAGGACCTCTAAGGCCCTTAGGTACAATGGAAAGAGCTGACTCTAGAGGGATGGTGCTAGCCTAAAACAATGAAATAGCTGTGTGACCCTGGATAAGTCATTTAACTACTCAACAATTCAATTTCCTTATTAGTAAAATGAGGGAAGAGGTTGCCTAGATCAGGGTGCCTTAAACTTTTCCTACTCACGACCCCCTTTTCTCCTGAGAAATTTTGGCATGACCCCAGGTACATAGAATAGGTATCTTTTACTGTTGCCAAATTTTTCATGACCCCCACATTCAATTACAGCACCTCACAGTTTAAGAAGCTTTGGGTTCGGGGGCGGCTAGGTGGCGCAGTGGATAAAGCACCGGCCCTGGATTCAGGAGTTCCTGAGTTCAAATCCAGCCTCACTTAACCCCCATTGCCCCGCAAAAAAACCCAACCAAACAAACAAACAAAAAAAGAAGCTTTGGGTTCAATGATCTCTGAGGTCTCTTAGAATCATAGATTAGGGCTCTAGGAGGAAATAAATTAGTTCCAGACCCATTGAAGACATTTAATTTAACCATGCTAGCTAGACCTCGGTTTTCTAAAACTAAAAAAAACAAAACAAAACGTGGGGGCTGACCAAGGTGGCCTCTGAGGTCTATCTGTTGCAGATCTACATATATATAATTCTCTGATCTTTTCCATTCGAAATCTAAATTTATGTTCCATTCACAAAGGCAAGACACCAAACCACTTTAACCAAAAGCCTGAGCTACTGGGCCTCACATATCACCAAAAGGAGAGAAAAGGCCACATCATGGTCAACACAAGAAAGGATCCACTATGTTGTAATTTGAACTTTTTCCCCCAGTACGTACCTAAAGAACTACCGGCTGTCTACAGCGATGGTGGAAACAACCCCAAGGTTTAGTTCTGTACCAGCATTTTCCCCTAAGATTGGCTCATCTGATGGCTTTTTTTGAGAAGAGCAACAGACAGGCATGGCATTTAAAAATGGATATAAATGTACACTTGTACACTGACAGATCACACACACACATACACACACACATTATTAAAAATACGGACAGGAGAGGGATGTCATATTAGAAGGTACACAATGTGGTTTGGTTAAAAATAGATAGGCCGTTGAAGAACCTGAAGCTAATCGTTAAGAAAGGACACTGCAGAAATGTACTTTTTTGGTCAAGGTGGTTTCTCAATCTAAAATGACCATATAAAAATAACCAAGAGGCTCTTGGTGGCCTTGATCCTGGGAAGAGGCCCAAGAATCCATGAAAATTCTGCACCGTGGGGACCTGGAGAGGCCTGTTTGTGGACACCCACACATATTCAAAGTACTTTTTATTTCTCAGTGCCATGTGGCTTCAGGTACAAGAAAGAAGAGCAGTGAGTTGGCCGAGCTTAGCCGGTGACTCTTCAGAATCCCCAGCACTTTGGTGCCTCCATTTCTATAAAGATATTTTCTTTGGGGGTGTCGGATGAATAAGGAGCTTCAATTCTCCAGAAAGGCAGCTCCTAAAGTATGAAGAGGTAGGGGGGAGGTTGTCAAGGTTTGTGAAACAAGTTGTGGGGAAAAATAAAACTTATTGAGGAAGCAAGGGCAGCTTGGTGGTGCAGTGGATGGAGAGCAATTCAAATCCAGCCTCAGACACCAGCATGACCCTGGGAAAGTCACTTAACCTTGTTTAACTTTGTTTCTTCATCTGTAAAATGAGCTGGAGAAAGAAATGGCAAACCACTCCGGTATTGTTGCCAAGAAAACCCCAAATGGGGTCCAAAAGAATCAGATATGACTGAAAACAACTGAATTTTTGAATCGATGGACTAATTCTTGTTAGTCAAGACCGAAGGGCTCTTGTCAAGCTGTGTGCACCATCTTGTTGTTCGGTTCTACTAATATACTATCCCATACAAGGTCATGTTTAGTCCAGCCTCACTTTGTTTGTTTGGGGTTTTTTTGGTGAGGCAATTGGGGTTAAGCGACTTGCCCAGGGTCACACATGTCCAGACTCACTTTAATAGCCATCTAGCGGTACCACCCCCCCAAATAGGACCACACCATCAATCACCTCATTGCATCAAAGCTTAGAATCATTTCACAATTAGGTGGGACCTCAAGTCATCTTGTTTAATCTCTGACCAGTATAAAATTCCTAGCCAACACCCCACATTCTACTACATGGCCCAAATACTTTTTTGTACCTCAACAAAATATGACTTCAACTAGGATGAGAGCCGGGGTTTAGTGGAGCGCAGTCGATGACTTTTCATGTGACACCGAGGGATGCTACAGAATCTTGACACTTTGGTTTCTGAAAACTTTGTACAAAGATGATCATGTTCTTTGATCTTTCCTCCTTTTCCTCTCTGCTTGGAGTCAGAAGACCTGGGTTTGAGTTATGTCTCTGATTTAAATTCGCCACTCTAAGCAAGTCAACTTCAGTTAATTTCCTCATCTGTTAAACGGGGATGATACTTGCCCTCCATCACGATGTTGTTGAGAGTAAAGTGATTTTTATAAAAACCAAGATGCTATAAAAATGTGAGTTACACAGATCAGCAGTGAAGTAAAGACCACATAAAGAATCACACACACGCCACAACCATAAGATGCTCAGTTAATTTTTATTCTTAACCAACCACAAAATGGCTAATAATTAATTTCTTATTTCTTTCTGTTCCTGGTCTGTCACTAACAATGCAATAGCTTCTCTGTCTAGGGAAGGCTGCCCCAGTTAATGCCTAATCATCACCAAAAGCAAACATGAAATGAAGACGCACACACATCAGAGACAAACAGAAAAGTCTCTAAATCAGGCCTTGAAAACTGGGAGAACTTCCAGTACCACCAAGCTGCCAAACGAAGTCCATTTATCTCTGCTTCTCACAATTATCCCTATCAGCTTTGATAAATACCATGCTGACAGCCATTGAACCGGCAATATCTGCTCCCCTCCTAATCTCAGTTATTGGGCTGAGAACACAAAATTCACCTTCTGATTCTTGCTAGGTATAGAAATTCTGGGCCTCCTCCTGTAATATCTTCTAGAGCCTTTCAAGAGCCTAGAGGATAACAGTTCTAATGTGACTAATAGCAAAAGTCAGTCAATATTATTATTTATTGTGTATCTATGACACTGGGGCAGAAATGAGAAAAGCAGCAAGAGAGTGTGTATAAATTATGGTATATGACTGTGAAGGAATACTATTGCTTTGTAAGAAATTAGGGGGATGGTTTCAGAAAAACCTGAGAAGACCTATATGAACTGATGAAAAGTGAAGGGAGAGGGGCAGCTAGATGGCGCCATTGGGCACCGGCCCTGGAGTCAGGAGTACCTGAGTTCAAATCCGGCCTCAGACACTTAACACTTAACTAGCTGTGTGACCCTGGGCAAGTCACTTAACCCCAATTGCCTCACTGAAAAAAAAAAAGTGAAGGGAGAAGAACCAGGAATATTGTAATGATAATCCTAAATTTCCTACTTAACTACTCTGATCAATACGATGATCCACAATAATTCCAAAGGACTCCACAGGATAAAAAATGCTATCTAACTTTTGATACTTTATACTTTTGATCATAGATATGAAGCATTTTTTTTACTTTCTTTCTTTTTCTTGCTTTTTTTTTTCACCAAAGCTAACGCAGAAACGTTTTGCATAATTTCATATATATAAAATGGGTATTGTATTTCTTGACTTCTCAACAGGTGGAGGAAGGGTTGGAGAGATGGGGAGAGAATTTTAAACTGAAATATTTAAAAAAGAAAAAGATGATTCTTAATTACTCTTCTGGATTTCCAGTTAAGATGGCCTCATGAAAAATTACAGAGAAACCCAACTCCCTAACATAGACTCTAGCAAACATATGAATATAGCTATGAAAAAAACATCAATGATAGAGAGAACAGAAGTAAGCTACTCCATCCAGTCTGGAGCTGTACTGGAAAAGGGCTGAAACTGGTAGAGGGATTGAATTAAGGAAGTTAGTGCTATTTCAGCTGAACTGGCAGTAGAGGAAGGAAGATCACAAGGGGAAATCGTGCACACTTCAGAAAGCAGGCTGGAAGCCAAGAGGGGCAGAAAGGAGGGAAGCCATGCACCCCAAACTCCTTCAACCAGAAAAGCCCTCTGAGGAAGGGTGATGTGAACCAGTGACTGCTCTAATAATAATCAAGGGGCTGAAGACAGATCCCAGATCAGAAGCAAGGGAGAGAACCAGGTTCCTCAGGTCACCATGCAGGAATACCAGACGAATCTACACATTCATCAAAGCACTGGGAACAATGGTAGGTGGCAGAGCTGACTCAATATCTAAGTTCCAGGGTAGGAATAGCTAGATAAGAGGCCCAAGACCTGCCATCTCCAACATACCCTTGGGGCCTGTTGGAACCAGTAGAATACAGAAACAACTTTCAAATGAGGATTGTGCAAAAAGGAGGAGAAAAAGACCAGCCAAGTCTTGAAACCATAGTGGGGCACTAGGAGACAGAGACAGGAATTTAAGCAGAGAATGGAGTCTAATGCTGTTATTAGAGTATAAGCTCCCTGAGGGAGCAGGCACAGGTCGTGACACACAGTAGTCACTTTATAAATGCTTATTGACTGACTGAAAGCTACTTCATCTAGACTAGCAGAGGCAGTGACCTCTCCTATAGAAGGGATGAAACCAAACAAAACCTACCCTACTTTTATCCATGTTGCAGAGGGGATTGTATGGAACACAAAATCACAAATGAGGAACCGAGGCTGAAAATGAGTAAATAGAAGAAAATATTAACATGTTTAGGAAATATTATGATTTAAGGGAGGGGAAAGCTAGGTGGTACAGTGGATAAAGCACAGACCTTGGATTCAGGAGTACCTGAATTCAAATCCGACCTCAGACACTTGACACTTACTAGCTGTGTGACCCTGGGCAAGTCACTTAACTCTCATTGCTCTGCCAATATATATATATATATATATATGATTTAAGGGAAGCCCAAGAGATAAACCCAGAAAAACTGCACCAAAAGTAAACTGAGAAAAAAAAGCTACAAGAACAACAAGAGTATATTGATGAAATGAAGAAAGAGGTAAGAAATGAAATGAGAATTTAGGAAGGAAAAAGTGAAAGCAAAATAGTTTAGAAAATAGAAGTTGGGGCAACTAGGTGGCACAGGGATAGAGCACTGGCTTTGGTGTCAGGAGGACCTGAGTTCAAATCCAGCCTCAGACCATTAGTAGCCACACAAGTGTCATAATCCCTGATTGCCTCCAAAAAGGAAAGAGAGAAGAAGAAATGTTAGAAGTTAAAAGAAAGTAGTTTAGAAATTAGAATAGTTTAGAAGAGAAGGTTGAAAAAAAATTAAAAAGAAGGTTGAAAATCTTAGATAGGTGGTGCAATGGACAGAATTCAGCCTGAAGTTGGGAAGACCCGAGCTCAAATCCAGTTTAAGATGCTTACTAGCTGGGGCAGCTAGGTGGCGCAGTGGATAGAGCACTGGCCCTGGAGTCAGGAGTACCTGAGTTCAAATCCGGTCTCAGACACTTAACACTTACTAGCTGTGTGACCCTGGGCAAGTCACTTAACCCCAATTGCCTCACTAAAAAAAAAAAAAAAGATGCTTACTAGCTGTGTGATCCTGGGCAAGTAACATAACTTCAGTTTACTTAGCACTTACCTCTGAGGGTTGTTGTGAGGATCAAATAGGATAATGATTTTTGGGGTTTTTTTCGGTAAGGCAATTGGGGTTAAGTGACTTGCCCAGGGTCACACAGCTAGTAAATGTTAAGTGTCCGAGGCCAGATTTGAACTCAGGTACTCCTGAATCCTGGGCCGGTGCTCTATCCACTGCGCCACCTAGCTGCCCCAAATGGGATAATGATTTTAAAGCTCTTGCTTATACATAATAAGTGCTATATAAATGTTAGCTATTAATATTACTATGTAAGTAGTAGACACCTTTAAAAACAGAAACGGAACTATAACACAATGTCTCCATAAGACAACAACAAAGGTATGACAACAAAATCAAAAGACTGGGAAAAAAGAGAAAAAGAAAACATGTTCTCTCTTTTATCAAAAACAACTGACCTAGAAAACAGGTCAAGAGAGAATGATGTAAGAATCATAGGATTCCCTGAAAACCATGACCAAACCAAACAAAAAGCCATATATCACATTTCAAGAAATCACAAAAGAAAACAACTGCCCAGATCTCAGAATCTCAGCCTTCTCATCCGCAAGACTCAACAGTCTGGTCCCTTCCAGCTTTAAGTCTATGACTTTCTTTCAACAAAATTTCAAAAAAGAACATTTATTCTCCTGTTTTGGTGGGAACGGCTTCAAAGTGATATTCGTCAGCATCCAGAGATCACACCCTAACTCCTGCCAACCGTCTTTACTACACAGATCAATCGATACTGGGGGCAAGACAGGAGTGTGAATGGTTGGCTAAGTCGCTTTGCTGGAATTCCCTGAATCAAGTCTGGCTGATCAGACAAATACCTCAACAATGGCTGGAGCGATGTCAATGGCATTCCTCAGGAACACATGTCCTCACATAATCATCCTAGCCCATATGGATAGAATTTTGTGACTTCCATAGCAATTTCCTGACAATGGCGGTGCTATAGGGTAAGTATTACAAGTATGACTGTTCTCATTTTACAGGTAGGGAAACTGAGACTCCGAGAGCACACCAATTATGCGGACACGACCCTCACGCCTCAGCCGCTTCCTTTCTCTGCTCTTTGGGCTCATTCTCTCATATGTGAGTTCTTCCCACAAACTCCATTTAGAGGAAGAGTGCAGATCAGCCATCCTTCAGTATCTTCTTCCTCCCCAACCCAAACCCCGTTTTCTAGCTCCTTTTGTCTATTAGGATATAAGCTCTTTGAAGGCAGAGACTGTTCCTTTTTGCTTCTTTTTGCACCCCCAAAGTTCAGTATGGTGTTAAGGACACAATAAATGCTTGTCAAATGACTGATTTGTACAGAATCACATAGCTACTAGGTGACCAAGGTGATAAACTGAGCCCGGATTGTCTTATTCCAAGTCCAGTGCCATTTCCACTACATCACACACACTGCCTCTATTGTCTTGTAAAATTAACACCAAAAGAACCACCTGAGTCATCTTTTTCAAAGCTGTGATAACATCTTATGTATATACCTCTAATGTCTACTAGGCCAGAGGTATGAAACTCCCAAAATGCATTCCAAACCAGATTAAGATGTCATTGGAAAACGTTTAACAAAAATTAAGTAAAAATATAATGCAACACAGATAATGTTAATTTGTGGTTTTCTAAGTCAATACATGGCCAGCAGGTCATATTTCCATTTGGATTTGACACTACTGTACTAGACAACCATAAGCAAAATTATAAGATTGGTGAAATATGACTTTTTCTATTTCTTCTCAACCCAATGGGTTCAGTGCTCCTCCTCGGCTGGGTAAGGCCTCTGACCTGGGCCCAACCTCCAAATCTTTCCTTTTTCTCTATCAGTACTTAACCAGTCCTTTATCCTGTTCTTTCACAGTCCATGCTTTTTGCCAGGCTAAAATAATGAATAAATCTCTGTCTGCTACTGAGGATGATCAGAGCACCTACCTCATAAGGTTGGTATGAGTGCCTGGCACAAAGTAGAGGCTAAATAAATGATTATCCCCTTCACTCTTCCCCCTCTATGAGCTCAATCAGTGCTAAAGAGGATAATGTGTCACACATGCCTAATAAAGGATCAGAGAATCACTGCTTTAAATCTGGTAGATACCTCAGAGGGCTTCCAATGATCCAGTTTCACAGATAAGAAAACTGAGGCCCCAAGAGTTCAAGTGACTTGTTCAGAGTCATATAGCAAGCCCGTGACAGGCCTGGGATATCTCTGCCTTCAATCTAGCCCTCTTTCCACTACACCTATATATATTTTTAGGGGCCTTCTGGAAATAACGCCTCCTGGTATAGCAGAAAGAACACAGGATTTTAATAGGAAGGACTCCTTCTTACCCCCTGGTTTGACTTTGGACAGTGAATGAACGAGCAATTATTTATTAAGTGCCTACTATGTGCCTGGCCTCATGCTGGGGATTGGGGATAAAAAAAGGACAAAGAACAAAACAATCCCTAAGTGCAACGAGCAGACATTTATTTCCCCCTTTTTATCAGCCTGGATCGGAAGATGAGGAAACAGAACTTGACTTCCAAGATTCCTTCCAGCTCTAAAATTCTAGGGTCCTCTCATGATGGGAAGTTCAGGTGCACTGCCAGGACACTGGGGAAAATGCTTTGAGACAGGCTGGCCTTTTTGTTGATCTTTATATCACACCACCACTAGGTACATACACACTGACTCCCCGCCCCCTTCCCCCGGCAAAAAATAAAAATAAAAAAAAAGCAAACCACCACCACCACCCTTGAATTTACTAACCAGTGGTGATCAGGTTGTCATCAACAGGCAGAAAAGCTTCAGCATTTATACAGACTTCGTGATCATATATATTTGGAGAACCCTGGAAGAAGGAAGAGAAGATGAGGGAAGGTAGCATAGAGAGGGATTTAACATTGGATCTTGTTTTATATTTGGTGTATTAATTTTGATAGCGGAAACGTGACGGCCATCAAGGCCTCACAACAATGATCAGCTATAGCTCATATCATTTTTACATTCCGGTAGTGCTAGAGGAGGCCTCTCTTAACACTGTGGCTATTCCATAAATAGAGTAACCAACTAGATTAGAAAATGCTTTTAGATACCATCAGCCACAGAATGAACTTTCCTGCCTAGATATGACCAAGAGGTCAGAAACCAGGGAGGTTTTAAAGTATTTCTTACTCCTGATTAGATTAGTCTGTAGCTGACTTTGCTCCCTTTTCTCACAAGCCAACCATGAACTGAAGAGTAGAGGTCAGAACCAAGAATGATATACCCCCAAATGGGCTGCTTCCATAAGCACCACCATGCAGGTTGGAATGTAATGATCATTAAGCATTTTGTTGTTGTTGTCTTGTCTTTTGTGTGTGTGTGTGTGTGTGTGTGTGTGAGGCAATTGGGGTTAAGTGACTTGCCCAGGGTCACACAGCTAGTAAGTGTTAAGTGTCTGAGGCTGGATTTGAACTCAGGTCCTCCTGACTCCAGGGACGGTGCTCTATCCACTGTGCCACCTCGGTGCTCTCATCAAGCATTTATTAAGCACCTATTATATGCTAGGCAAAAGACAGCATTAAAACAGACCTTGTTCTCAAGGAGTTAACATTCTGTTGGAGGAAACTATAAGCAAATTCAGAAAATATTCACGGCAACGTAATTAGCAAGGGTAGGGTGGGCAACTGTCTCGGGGGAGAGGGAGAGGGGGATCTTAGGGAGCAGAATTGTCACTTGAGTTGATTAAGTCTTAAAGAGGGGTAGACATTCTAAAAGTTGGATTTGAGAAGAATGGGAAGCCCAAGGATGGGGGGGAAATCATGGAGCCAGGAGATGGAATATTGTAAAAGTGGGACAGCAAACATGCGGGTTACACTGAAAAGTAGAAGGCGTAAAGTGGGATGGCATGTAATGATCCTGGAGGAGTAGGATGGAGACAAACTAGACTGTGAAGAGCTTGGAATGCCAAACACGGCAGTTTCCATTTTGTCCTAAAGAGAACAGGGAACCATTGTTGCTACTTGAACAGGGAGAACCACAGTCAGACTTGTGATTTAGGAGTAATTTTTGTGTGAAGGAAGGATGAAAGGGGAGAAGAGACTTGAGAGAGGGAGACCAGTTAGGAGGTTCCTGTAATAGTTAGGGTGAAAGTTGATTAAGAGATTTAACTAGGGTTAGGGCCAGGTGAGTGAAAGGAAAGGAATGGATAGATGAGATGCCCCTAGCTCGTGCCTCTGTATACTGACACAAATTAAGCACCTGCTAAACGTTCATTCGTTCATTCATTCATTCCTTCCTAAATGCCTGATGAACAGCGGGTTGTACCATATTGGGTGACAGTAGATAAACCCGACCAGCGACACCATAAGTGAAGCAATCACGTTTGTGATCTTATATAGTGGCATGTGCCCTGCTGGTGTTTATCTCTTTTTTAAAGGATGATCATAAAAAACCTGGCAAGAAGTGTGGCTGCATAAACAGACGCTGAAAATCTGTTATCTCTGAGTTTATGAGTGTTTGGTTTGGCTAACCATCCCTAGCTCTGTGCTACTAAACTTTTGACTCATCTTGCATAGGTTTGAAGACCATTTCCCCAGTTCCTTTTCATAGGGATAACCCTGGGATGCAAGGTGGTTTAGAGTGTGTTTTTTGGGGGAAGGGGGGGGATGAGCAGAGCATCTAGAGACCTGGGTTCAAATTCCAGTTGCCACCATGTGATCTCAAGACAGGTCATGGCAGTTCTCTGAGCCTCAGGTTTTTCATCTAGAAAATGAACTCTGAGGGTCCCCTCCGAGTCCAGCATTCTATGAAGCCAAAAGGGAAGTTAGTATCTCTTTTGACAGTTTAGGAAAATTCACCTAACTTCTCTAAGACAATACTAATACTTTCCCCAGGCAGGGATGAGATGAAGGTATTGTATTTGGTGCTTCCATTCTATATTTGAATCAACTTGGTTCAAGAGATGGTTATTAAGCCCCTACTGTATACACTGTTACGAAGCTGCATCTGGGCAAGTCCTTTTACCTGCCTGCCTCAGTTTCCGCATCTGTAAAATGGGGATAATAATAGCACCTACCTCCCAGGGTTGTTGTGAAGATCAAATGAGATAATATTTGTAAAGCAGTCAGCAATCCTTAAAGTGACATATACATATTATCATCTTGGGGATGAAGGAACAGTGAAGGTAAGAGAATGAAGGGCATGTTTCAGGTATGGTTTGGACCCGATCATAGAGGGCCTTGAATGCCAGATAGATACTATCCACCAGCATATGGGCCAGAATCAATTGTGAAGCTGGGGAAGACGAACAAGATCAGGGGGTTGGGGAGGGATCAAGGTCCAAATGAAACTGCAAAAGGTGGAGAAGGTCCTGCAAGGGTTGGGGGTGGGGACACCCATGAACACAAAAGCCCTGTGGTGATTTGGGGGATTCGCGGAGGGTATTTCTTTCCCCCATGCCTTCTGACTTGGCCTGAACCCTTCAAAGACTCTTCTCTGGCCCTCAAAAGGCCTGTTCAGTGGCTCCCACCTGGGTATTATACAAAACTGGGAGAACATGTTTTATTGAAATCTAACCCAAAGAGCTGAGAAAGCAGACCTAGGGACCTTGGAAATGAAAATCCAGAACTTCAGTTACAGCATGGGGAAATTGCAACACAGGGACGGTTGTACGGGGTGGGCCAAAAGACACGATGTTTTAATAACTTTAATGAAAATTATGTTTTCTTTATTTTTTGCCATTTATAAGATTTGATTTTTCTTTTTCCTTTTTTTTTTTTGGGTGGGGCAAAAAGGGTTAAGTGTCTTGCACAGGGTCACACAGCTAGTAAGTGTCAAGTGTCTGAGGTCAGATTTGAACTCAGGTCCTCCTGAATCCAGGGCCAGTGCTTTATCTATTGCACCACCTAGCTGCCCCAAGATTTGATTTTTCACATGTAATGTAAATTCATTTCCTATGTATACTATATGTGATGTTATGGTATTGTAAATTAAAAGCAAAAAATAAAGGAGTTATTAAATATTGAGACCCCCTTTGTGACTTTTGGCCCACCCTATATCAGTCATTTTTATAAAGCCCTCATAGCTAGAGACACTGAAGGGCAGATGAAAGGGGAAGCAAATGGGGGCTTGGGAGGAGAGAGGGGGGAACCTGCCTTTTAGTCTCTCCTTCCCCTCTCCTCCCCTTAACAATTCATCATGCAATGGATCTTGTGATTGCTAATGCTTTGGGAGTTTTAACAAACTATTATTTTTGGAATAATAATAGCTTGCATTTATATTTACAAAGTACTTTGAAAATGCCATCTTTTTTATTCTCATAACAACCCTGGGTGGTAGGTGCTGCTATTATAGCCATTTTATAGATGAGGAAACTGAGGCAAACTGAGGTTTAGTGACTTGCCCAGGGCCATATTATCTAGGAAGGGTCTAAGGCTGGAGTTGAACTCAAGTCTTCCTGCTTACAGGTCCAGCTCTCAGCCCTGTGCCACTATGCCATCTCAAATGATAGGTCAGTTTATTTGGCACTTTATTTCATGATATGGGGGGCAGCTAGGTGGCACAGTGGATAAAGCACCAGCCCTGGATTCAGGAGTACATGAGTTCAAATCTGGCCTCAGACACTTGACACTTACTAGCTGTGTGACCCTGGGTAAGTCACTTAACTCCTATTGCCCTGTCAAATAAAACAAAATGCTGTGTGCCACCTTTTCACTTAAAGTGAATTCAATTTTAATTTTGCTCTGAGAATTTTTACCTTCAGATGTCTTGAAAATCAGGCATAGTACCCACTGATCTAGACTTCATCCAAAGGCGAGTCCCCATGCCCTCATACACAGTCCTCTCAGATTCATCCTGCTATGACATAGTTCTAATCATATCATTCCCCCTATTCAAAATCTCTTGTAAGCCCCTTGACATTTCTTCATAGGCATCCAGCATGGGACAGACAAGGGATAGAGTGCTGGACTTGGGAGTCAGGAATACCTCCATGTGAATCTAGTCTCAGACACTTCACAACTGTGTGACCTTGGGCAAACCACTTGAAGCTTTCTGGGCCTCAATTTCCTAGTCTATAAAATGGGTGTAATAGCCATTTCCTATGGCTGTGAGATTCAGAAGTAACAATGCACTTCAAGGTCTCTGCAGGTCTTAGAAGAGCTAGATAAATGTAAGCTGTTATGATTATGACAAGGTAAAGTTCAAACTTCTCACTCCTAAGATCCTATTTGGTAAGACCAAACTGTTGCAGCCTCTTCTCCAGATCCTTCACCACTCCCAGCAATTCACTAAATTGGAGAAACACCAATGGTGAGAAAGGAGAGATGGAGATCCTGAGTAGCAGAGTAGGCAGGGGTCAAGGAAGACCTTTAACTTCAGACCCCACCTCAGATGCTTGAGGGTTACGTGACCCTAAACCAATCACTTCACCTTCTCATTTGTAAAATGGGAATGATAATAGCATCTATATCCCAGGGTTGTTGCTGAGAAGTAGGTGCTATTATTAGCCATAGATAAGGAAACTGGGTAAGTGAGAGGCGGGGGTTTTTTCTTGTTGTATTTGTTTGTAAAATGAGTGACCCATGGTGATTTAACCAATAAGTTTCTGAGGGTGAATTTGAACTCGGCTTTCTGACTCCAGGTCCAACACTCTATTCACTGTGCCATCTAGTAGAAGGGGAACTTCATAAAAGACTTGGCTGGAGTCTTTCCTCAGCTTTTTAAGGTACCACCTCTTTCTTTTTTTTCCTTTTTTTGGGGCAATGAGGGTTAAGTGACTTGCCTAGGGTCATAAAGCTAGTAAGTGCCATGTGTCTGAGGCCGTACCACCTCTTTCTAAGGTAAAAATACCCATTTTATTTATAAGGTATTACTTCATTTTAAGTACTACTATTTGACTTAGAATCATGAATCAGGGGCAGCTAGGTGGCACGGTGGATAAAGCTCCAGCCCTGGATTCAGGAGAACCTGAGTTCAAATCCATCTTTAGACACTTAACACTTAGTAGTTATGTGACCCTGGGCAAATCACTTAACCCTCATTGTCTCTCAAGAAAAAAAAAAAAAGGAATCGTGAATCAGTCCCACCTCAGATACTTAATTATTTGGCCTCTATTTCCTCATCTGTAAAATATAGGGATTGGATTTTTTGACCTCTTAAGTTCCCTTTTAACTCTAGATCTATGAGCCTTTGAGTGAGGGAGACCCAAGTTTAAATCCTACCTCCAACTCTTTCTAGCTGTGTGACTATGGGTGATACATTTAACCTCTCTGTAAAGTCTCCTCATCTGTAAAATGGGGATTTTATCTCCCCACTCGTTACCTACCTCATAAGGTTGCCTTATGGTTCAAATGAAACTAGGTATTAACTACAGTGGGCAGTGAAAGGCAGAGAGGATGCATTTAGTGAGCTGAAGAAGAGTCTCATGTCACTTTCCATCTGAGATATTCAGATCTACACAAATCGTTCATCTACCACTGCCACAGGGGCCATCTTCTTACAAGTCCCCACCATTTTCTTTCATACTGTGGACTGATGGGTTCTTTGGCTAGATAATTGGTGACAAAAATTATACTATCTGAAAAAAGGAGCAGTTGATGCATTTGAGGCTTTGGAGGAACCATCTTGGGTTGTAGGTCACGCTAGAAAAAGATCCTGGACCACTGTTAGGCCACCAGACCCACGGGGCATTATTTTTTGGGAGGTTCTGCTGATTCTGAAGACTGCAGCAATTAGATTGCTAGCATCTGGATAAGGTGAGGTTGAGACATGGGGAAGGGATTATAAAAACCCCACAAAGCACACAAGATAAGGAATGAGTAGGAACATGCAAGTAGGGCAGAAAGATCTTGGAAACAGATGATGGAAAACCACTGGCCAGAATAAAGGTCCAGTTTAAGGCTGTCCCTAATACTCCTTCCATTCTGGCCACACACTTTATGTTAATAGTAACGATGATAATAATTGCTGGCATTTATATCAGGTTTGCAAAGCACTTTACATGTATTATTTCGTTTGATCCTCATAACAGCTCTGTGAGGAAGGTGCTCTTATCATTATTCCCATTTTACAGAGCAGAAAACTGAGGCTGCAAGGAGGTTAGGTGATTTGCCTAGGACACATGCAGCTATGCCCAAGGCGGAATTTAAACTGGGATTTTTCCCTATTCAAATTCTACCTGGCTACCTGTTAGCACGCCAATAGGATGTTGAAAGAGGAAAGAAGGGGCAGCTAGGTGGCGCAATGGATAAGGCACTAGCCTTGGATTCAGGAGGACCTGAGTTCAAATCCAGCCTCAGACACTTACTAGCTGTGTGACCCTGGGCAAGTCACTTAAACCCCATTGCCCTGCAAAACAAAAACAAAAACAAAAACAAAAAAAAGAAAGAGGAAAGAAGAGGGACATTGAGAAGTAGATAGATAGATACATTTATATATATATATATATATATATATATATATATATATATATATATATATATATATATATATATATACACAGAGAGAGAGAGAGAGAGAGGGGAGGAAGAGGGAGGAAAAAAGGAGGAGGGAGAGAGAGAGAAGGAAAGGGAGAGTGGGGAAACACTCATCTATAAGGAACATTAACAAAAAGAGCCAAAGATGCTCAAGTCCTGAATCCTGACCTACCATGAGACTTTTGGGAAGAGCATCTAAATGAACCTCATTTTTCTTTTCTTTTCTTTTCTTTTTTTTTTTTTGCAGGGCAATGGGGCTTAAGTGACTTGCCCAGGGTCACACAGCTAGTAAGTGTCAAGTGTCTGAGGCTGGCTTTGAACTCAGGTCCTCCTGAATCCAGGGCCAGTGCTTTATCCACTTCGCCACCTAGCTTCCCGAACCTCATTTTTCTTACAGTGACAATGATGGGACAGTTCCCATGCAAAACCAGGCTGCTCTCATATGTATGTTGTAGACAAGCACACTGTGGGAGCTCCTTCAATATTTAACAACATGAGAGGTGGATTAAGAAAGGAAGGGGGGCAGCTAGGTGGTGCAGTGAATAGAGCACTGGCCCTGGAGTCAAGAGGACCTGAGTTCAAATATGACCTCAGACACTTAACACTTACTAGCTGTGTGACCCTGGGCAAGTCACTTAACCCCAACTGCCTCGCAAAAAAAGAAAAAAAAAGGAGAAAGGAAGGAAGGAGGGAAGGAAAGCAAGAGAAAGAAGAAAGGAAAGACAAACCAACCAACCAGGCATTCTTTTTTAAATTACCAGGGCATTAAATGTCCATACCCAGAGTCCCCCAAAGATCTAAAGCATACCACACAGTGGGAAACCACAAAGATAGGCAGGATGACTAGGGTAAAGGCAAGGAGGGGCAAGTAATTGATCTGGGTACAGCCCTTAAAAGGAAATAGAGGGTGCCTCCCAACCTAGAAACGGTTTCCTGCCAATCTCCTGCTGTAGCAGAAAGTCTATGTGTTTGGAGAAGTAAAATATGCAAAGGTCAGAGCTGAAGTTAGTATGGACACAGAGTATAATAATAGTTGACATTTAGAATGCTTTAAGGTTTACCAAGCGTATATATACATATACAAATATGTGTGTATGTGCACACACACACACACACACATTCACAGATATACACACATGTATTTTAAAATTTGATTCCCATGAAAACCTTGTAAGCTAGATGTTACATATATCATTATATCCATTTTACAGGTGAGAAAAAACTTCACTTCAAAGAGATTAAATGCCTGGCCCATAGTCCCAGGAAGAGTTAAGCATCAGGTATGGTTCAAACACAGGTCTCTGAGGACTCCAAGACACTCTCTCTACTCCACCATGCTGCTTACATAAATGGGCATTTGTAGGTCAGCCCCAAGAGGGAAGATGGAGAAAGGGAATGGAATTAAGCCAGGGTACAGAAATAGCTAGTGACTAACACATAGGAAAGAGCAATATAATATGTCAGTCCAATATTCTTCCCAGTCTGCATCATCACCATCAAGATTATCATTATCAAAGCAGTGTCAAGTTGGTGCTTCTACTTATCCCTTAGGTAGCTAGTGCCTATGAACTTCAGGCTGCCCCACAAAGCACGTGTGTAACTCAAAGGAATGTGCCCACTTACCTGGCCCGCTAGGTTGAAATATGAATGGTTGGTCAAACTGATCGGTGTGGTGCTGCTGGTCTGGGCTTTGTAATTCACAATTAACTGCCCCCCATCGATCGTGTACGTGACCCAAACTTTCAACTCTCCAGGGTAGCCTTCCTCACCATCTGGACTGATTCGGGAGAACTGAACACCATTTGGGAGCACTTGAGGGGTCCAAAGGACCTGGATGAAGATATTATTAGAATAAACCAAAACAGAAAGTAAACATCCCATGCAAAATATTTAAGGAAATCTAACCTCAGAAGCATAAAAATGATTATACCAACTGTCCAATTTTTTTGAGAACAGTGTTTATTTTTTAATCTTTCTGTCATTTAATATAGAAAAAACTGAAAAAGTATTTCTTTTCTTTTTCTTCCTGCAAAGAGGTATATAACATACTATTTCTTCTTCCCCCTTTGAACGCTTGATTTTTAAAAAAAATTCTCCGTTTTCCCATTTTTCTCCTAGAACGTTGCTCTGGGAAATAACACAGTATCACATTCTGGCCCGATACCGAAATAAAATGACTTTAACAAATGGTGACTGAAGACTACTATGTCTATTTTGGGATTAAGAAAATGAATCCAGGGGGCAGCTAGGTGGCGCAGTGGTAAAGCACCGGCCCTGGAGTCAGGAGGACCTGAGTTCAAATCCGGCCTCAGACACTTGACACTTACTAGCTGTGTGACCCTGGGCAAGTCACTTAACCCCAATTGCCTCACTAGAAAAAAAAACACCCTACGATGAAAGAGACAAAAAAAAAATGTATGTAAGGCACACTTTTCTCTATCACTTTCTTAGGTGTAGACAATCAACAAAACAATAAATCAAGGCCTGATTTGTAGGACTTGCAGATTTGGGAGGTGTAAATGCTCTGGCTGAAAATTTAACAATCTACAGAGCTGGTTAGAGCTGGCTCCAGCACACCCCTGCCTCAGAATCATCTTAGGTAACCAATCCTCATGTAGCACAAATCACAAAGTCCTTCACTATCCTGGCTGCCTTCCTCCAGATGCCCTCCAATGTCCTTCCAAGAATAAGAGCATCCAAAACTGAACATACAACTCCTGCTACAGCCTGCCAAGAGACAGAGGCAGCTAAGTAGCTCAGCAGAGAGAGTGCTGAGCCTAAGCACTGGGCCTCAGAAAGACCTAAGTTCAAATACAGAGACTTATCAGCTGTGAGCTTGGGTAAGTCACTTAACTTCTAATTGCCTCAGTCTCCTCATCTGTAAAATGAGGATAACGGGGGCAGCTAGATGGCACAGTGGATAAAGCACCGGCCCTGGATTCAGGAGTACCTGAGTTCAAAGCCAGCCTCAGACACTTGACACTTACTAGCTGTGTGACCCTGGGCAAGTCACTTAACCCCCATTGCCCCGCAAAAAAAAAAAAAAAAAAATGAGGATAACAATGGAATCTACCTCCCTGGTTGTTGTGAAGATCAAATGAGATAATAACTGTAAAACACTTAGCTACTAATATTATTATCATTAGAGTATAACAGGACCATTATCAGCCATTGTCCAGGATGCCCTGCTTCTCTTTATTCACTCTCAGATCTCATTAATTTTCCTGGCTCCCATGTCACATTGTTGACTTGGGCTGAGATTGCAATTGATTAAAATGCCTATGCCTTTTTTTTTTTTCAGATCATCTACTGTCTATGCATGGCTCCTCCATCCTATACCTGTGGGATTGATCAGTCCTGGAGCCTGAGTCTGTTCTGTTACTATATCATAGAACATATGAATACTGAGATGAACGTTCTCAAAAACAGCTAAAATTATAAATCAAGTCACAGACCTTTATGAAATCAATCTCAAATCCAAGTCAATAAGTGGAAACTCTGAACTTTAAATTTTAAAATACGGGCTCTAAGTTAAAAATGTGAAGGTCAGGGGAAATAACAGCGACAATAATATATCCATATCACATAATTAAACTAAATAATGATGTATAGTATATAATTATATAATTAAAATTATATAAGTGTACCATTATTATTTAAATGCTTTCATATTTTCCCCAACTATTGTTTTTCCTGTGCTTGTGTGTTTTTATAAACCTTTTGGTCATGATGACTTTTTAAAGAATGATAAATAAGGAGCAGCTAGGTGTTGCAGTGGATAAAGCACTGGCCCTGGATTCAGGAGGACCTGAGTTCAAAGCCAGCCTCAGACACTTGACACTTACTAGCTGTGTGACCCTGGGCAAGTCACTTAATCATCATTGCCTTGCCAAAAAAAAAAAAGAATGATAAATAGAATATTTACGGTAAGGTACCAGTGCCTAGCCTTTATTCCATCCACCAAATAATTTCTAAAAACAAAGAAAAGAAAGGGTTTGGGTGGTTGTTCTTTTTCCTGGAAAAAAAAACATGCCAGCTTCTCTACATCACTAGACCATTACAATTGCTGTGTATTATTGATTTTGTTTCCTCCAACACGGCTACGAAAATTTCCAGTACATTTCTATGCCCATGCCTACATTCAGCATTTCTGATTTGGATAGGCTTCTAAGAAGAACTAGTCTTTCATCAATGTCAAATAGAAAAAAAACGCACCCAGAAATGAGCATCCAAGTACCAGAATGCTCTGATTTTTAAAAAATCATGAGGAGATGGATGATGGTGTCACTTGAGCAATGAATTATGGAAACTGGGAATACTTGAGAAGAGCTCAGTGCAGAAATCCAGTATGCATTTATAATGAATTAATCTGACCCATAATTAATGGAATGTATAATCATCACTGTGGTGCATGGCAACCAAGCATAAATGATAAGCAGGCCACACAAATGACTGTAATTAATAGTACTTTTCCACAGGCCAGCTAAGCACTTGGGAAAGTCAGCAGAGGGAGAGGAATGAACTGGGTGTTTGAGAAATCTGTTGCTAGATTCATCCTCCCTCAGCTGTAAGGAGCCAGCCAGGAGAGGCTGGGGACTGAGGTACCCAGGGTCCAGGCTTAGGGTGGGGCAGCCTTCTCCCCATTGCAGTCGGACCTGCCTTGCCCACTGAGGAAGGAAGGAAGGTCAGGGAGGGGAACTTGAGTCCCACAAACAGATGAAGCTGGTGGGAGAGGATCAAGCAGAGCAATTATCAACTCTTCTTTTTAGCCCTGTAAAGGGTTAAGGGAAAAGAAAATTCCTGGTCCTTAGAATTTTCAATTCTTCATTCCTTTTCTATTTCTGAGGCCAGGCTTTGTGTGTGGGGTGGTAAATGGAATGCTGTGATTATGGGAATGCCTAGCCATTCCTTCCTACCACACTCTCTGAAAATGTTGCCAATTAGGGATTCATTTTGGTTCACAGGACCATAGACCTGGAAGGGATTCTATTTGGTTCATACATTCTATTATAACCAAATATTATATTTGGTTCACAGATATAGACCTGGAAGGGATCTTGACAATTACTAAAGCCTAACCCCTTCATTTTACAGATGAGGAAATCCCTCTAAGGCCTAGACTACTGAAGTCACTTGTCTAAGGTTACGCAGGTACTAAGTGGTGATAAGATGCTAACTCAGGTTCTGACTCTAAATCCCATGGCCTTTACACTGCACCAGCTTGTGGGAGGGTTAATGCCAGGCTATCTCATTCATACTTTATGTTGTTTGTTTTTTTTTTTTTTTAGTGAGGCAATTGGGGTTAAGTGACTTGCCCAGGGTCACACAGCTAGTAAGTGTTAAGTGTCTGAGGCCAGATTTGAAGTCAGGTACTCCTGACTCCAGGGCCGGTGCTCTATCTACTGTGCCACCTAGCTGCCCCCTCATTCATACTTTAACACGAATTCATTGGATTAGACTGCTTTTCAAATGCTTGGCTGAAATTCACCAAGGATATAGCAAATTTTAAGAGAAGTAACAGTTAATTTGGAACACCGGTTAGACGGGGGCAAGCAGACCTATGAAGTTAGGCTAAGGTGTTCATGTGTGGCTACACAGCCTTTATTTCCCCCACCAACTAACTTCTAAGAACAATGAAAAGAAAGAGTTTGGGTTTTTTCTTTTTTCTGGAAAAAAATATGTCAGCTTCTCTACATCATCAAACCATTACCACTGCTGTGTGTTACTCATTCTGTTCTCTATCATGACTACAAAAATTTCCAGGACATTTATATAGAAGCTGGGGGGAGGGGAATAAGGGCTCAAAGATTCAATTTACTTTGCAATTTCAACTATGACCAACCCTCCCCTTTTTTCTCCTCACTGAGACACAGCAGTGAGGTGAATATAGTGAATAGAATACAGAGAATAGAGAGACTACTGCCCAGGATCACATGGCTGGTTAAGTGTCTGTGGCTGGATTTTATCTCAAGTCTTCCGGACTACAGGTCCACTTCTCACTCTGTCTCAGGTTCCTAATCTGTAAAATGGGGATAACAATAGCACCTCCCTCTGAGGGTTATTTTTGAGGATCAAATAAGGTAATATTGGTAAAGTACTTTAAAAACCTTAAGGTACTAGGGGCAGCTAGGTGGCTCAGTGAATAGAGCACTGGCCCTGGATTCAGGGGGACCTGAGTTCAAATCCGGCCTCAGACACTTTATACTTACTAGCTGTGTGACCCTGGGCAAGTCACTTAACCCCAATTGCCTCACTAAAAAAAAAAATTGTTAAAAAAAAACACCTTAAGGCACTATATAAATGCTAGTTGCTATTATCATCATGATTATTATCACATCCAACCTCTTCATATGACTGGCAGACAAATCCCATCCTTGCACCCTTGTAAACAAGAGAGTAGTCTTCTTCCTCCTCCTTCCCTTCTACTGTTCACCTTGTGCAGTGAGTTGGGTTTCTGCTAGGATTGCCTGGGGTGAATGGAAGGGATGGGGGAGGAGAGCAAGACCACGAATACTGTGAACCTCAAACACACTTTAGTGAGAACTCTATCAAGTGCCCTCAAGTTTACCTTGTCAAAGCCTTTGAGTCCTCCATGCAGGCTATTAGG
Organism: Dromiciops gliroides; assembly: GCF_019393635.1. Taxonomy (NCBI): domain Eukaryota; kingdom Metazoa; phylum Chordata; class Mammalia; order Microbiotheria; family Microbiotheriidae; genus Dromiciops; species Dromiciops gliroides. Next base: position 615,637,325 of record NC_057862.1, read on the forward strand.
CCCATTATTAATGGCCAACTTGTATTGTTTCCCATCCATGGCGAATGTCCCCTTGGCAATTCGGTTAGCCACCCGTCCAACTACTGCTCCAAAGTATGGATGCTTCTTGAGATACCCTACAAAACCAACAAGGTCATTCCTTTAATCTGCTAAACAAGGACAAGGTAATAATTCCTGCCTACTTATTTTTGAAGAATGCTGTAAGGATCAAATGGTATGTTGTCAGCTAAAGACTCTACTCATCATGTAAACATTGGTTAGTCGTATTTTTCATGATAACAGCAACAGCAATGATGAAATATTTTGCAAATCTGCAATGTAACTTTTTTATTTATTTTTTTATTTTTTAGTGAGGCAATTGGGGTTAAGTGACTTGCCCAGGGTCACACAGCTAGTAAGTGTTAAGTGTCTGAGGCCGGATTTGAACTTAGGTACTCCTGACTCCAGGGCCGGTGCTCTATCCACTGCGCCACCTAGCTGCCCCGATGCAATGTAACTTTGATGCTAAAATGTTTCTCCTCTGTGCAGCATAATTCAAGGAGAGGCAACCAATCCCAAAGAACAAATTGATTAAGTGCTTGCTCTATGCAAGCACGGTGTTAGGCATTTAGGGTACAAAGAAAGATAAGGCCCAGACTCTGCTCATCTGACTGAGGCAAAGACAAATACTACTCACTTCTGGAGAGGCATGTGGGCACAAATGATACTATCAGAAGCAATCAAGTAAGAAAACATTGTCAAGGATTATGGAGTCTGAGGCAAAAAATTAAATATCATAAGCACATATAGGTTGTCTTTTCATCATTTGCTTCTCATCAAAAACAAGGACTTCAGGAGGGAGATTTGTGAAGTGAAGAACTGATTTAAAAAAAAAAATGAGAACACAAGTTGGATTTCTGGACACCACCTTAAAATACAGGGAAGACTAGAAACCTGGCCAGAGATGAAGTATAACTAAAAAGTGCTGATAAAAGTAATTTGTGAGGGCAACTAAGGTGGAGCAGTGGATAAAGCACCAGCCCCGGGTTCAGGAGGACCTGAGTTCAAATCCATCCTCAGACACTTGACACTAGCTGTGTAACCCTGGGCAAGTCACTTAACCCTCATTGCCCTGCCTCCCCCCCCCCCCCGCCCCCCGCAAGTCTATTTGCTAGGAGTCTTGAAACTATAAAAATCAAAAGAATTTCAAATAGGAAATGAGGAAGGAGAAAACTCTTTATGTAGATTCATGAAGCTAGATACCAAAGAACAGCTATATCATGGAAGAAAGAACAGAAATCTGGTTCTCCAGAAATTCACAGGAGACAGAATATGGAATCAGTAATAAAAAACCCTTGGCCTCAGATATTCTTATACACACATGCACAAAGTATAAGTAACAAAAGCAAGATGACCTAGAAAGGAGACAAATTGGACATAGGTATTTTTTAGAAACTTAGATGCAGAGGGACATCAAAGACCAACTTAGATTTTTAAAAAATGTGTAGAGAAGATATGAGCAAGGGCAGGTAACAGCAGATGAATATATAAATTGGTACAATCATGTTAAAATGGTTGTCAGGAGTCCTAAAGCTCAAATTGAGACTAGCATGGTGCCCGGGGCATATTTAGGTGTTTAAATAAATGTTATTTTTTTATTGATTACTGAAATTGTGCTGAAGAAAGTGAACAAGGAGTTTGGATGGCTTTATTTTATCAGCATTGGAGGAAAAAAAGCAGGATGACCAAAAAAAAGTTAGGACTGTTACTTGGCATGGATGTACTGGTGATAAAAAATGCAGAAGTCAGATTAAAAACAAAGCTCTTCAACTTTTAATCTGACCCGTTTTTTAATTCAAAGGAGAATGATCTTTGTATTGGAAAAGGCATAATAAAAATGGCTAATGAGGAATTGAGACTGAAGGTTAAGCAGGGAAACAGAAAAAGTTTGATTTACCAGGCCCAGATTAACCACTTTCATAGACACTGCCAGACGGGGCCTGCTGAGACACTGCCAGGGACCCTTGAGAGTCATGGTTAACGGGGAGAGACAATGAAGAAGTGAAAACGGGCAGTTTTCAAAAGAGACAATTAAAAGATTTTCCAAAAAGGGAAGAGAGGAGTCTGCAGACTGTAAGCTGGTGAGCTTGACTTTCATTCCCTACAAAATTGGGTAATGTACGATCAGAAGGATGATTAGTGCATGTCTAGAAAAGGAAGCTATGATCACAAAGAACCAACATGGGTTCATCAAAAACTAGCCACATACCAAAGGAAGTTCTTTTTTTTAGGTGACTTGCCCAGGACTACACAGCTAGTGTCAGTGAAGAATGTGAACCCAGATGGGGGAGGGACCTTGCGTTAGATCTAGGATAAAAAGGAGAACTTCACTGGAACAAAGGGCAGTACCCAAAAGGGGGTACGTGCCCGTCCTTGCAAGGTTGAGAATAAATGGCCTTCCAGCTTTGCACCAGACTGGGGGTCCTGTTCTCAGTTTCTGTTTCTTACACAATTGATAGCTGTAATTACACATACACACAGACACACAGACACAGACACACACACATGCACAAACACTCTTCTATAGGGTGTCCCAAAGTCTTACTGTAGTTTTAAACTGTACATCTATATGGGGTGTCCCCAAAGCCTAAGACTTTGGGGACACCCTGTATATATACATGCTATCTTCTCCCTTGATAGATTGTCAGCTCCTTGAGGGCAGGATTTTTGTCTTTATGTCTGTACCCACAGTTGCTTAGCGCAGTACATAGCACAAAGTAGGTGCTTAACACCAGATAACTAGGTGTGCCAATTCATGCAAAAATACTAGAATTTTACTTTGAAATTAAAATTTTAATCCTACTATCTCTATTTTCTTTTCCTTGTGGATTAAAAAACCCCCCACACTGTATTAGTTTATGGATTATGGATTAGCTTGCTTCTCCAAAGTAGTCTTAAACTCCAGTACTGCTTGTTTTTTTTTTTTAAGCAAGGCAACTGGGGTTAAGTGACTTGCCCAGGGTCACACAGCTAGTAAGTGTTAAGTGCCTGAGGCCGGATTTGAACTCAGGTACTCCTGACTCCAGGGCCGGTGCTCTATCCACTGCGCCACCTAGCTGCCCCCAGTACTGCTTGTTGGTTGCTTCTATCAAACAAGTGGGAGGGCCAAGATTTAAACCCCAGTTTCTGACTCCAAACTCTGTGCTTTTCCAACCACTCACTCTCTTGGCTTCTCAAAATAATATTTCCTAGGCCCTCCCCTAGATACTTCTCCAAAGGAAGAAAAAAAGCATTAGCTGCAGAATAGAAGGATATTTGAAATAGGATAGAACGTTTTCCTGTTCCTTTTAATCTCTTGATCACAGTCACAGTATCTTGGATGACCCTGCAGGCCAAGCTGCATTGCCTCGGCATATCTTTTATTCTTTTACTTATTTTCTTAAGTACAGAAGTATGTATGAAAACAAGATTAAAAAAAAATTGGGGGGGGGGGCGGGGCAATTGGGGTTAAGTGACTTGCCCAGGGTCACACAGCTAGTAAGTGTCAAGTGTGTGAGGCTGGATTTGAACTCAGGTCCTTTTGAAACCAGGACCCGTGCTTTATCCACTGTGCCACTTCACTGCCCCTAAACTATCAATCTCTAAAGAAAAGTGAGCTATTGTTGTTATCCACAAAAATGAGAATGCTGGGACTTGGTGATCTTCTAGGTCTTATTGACCTCTAGCATCTTTGATTCTGGAAGGATTCTCCTGACTAGAGGAAGAGAGGGAAAGGGAGAAAGCAGGGCTGATTCATGGCCAAGATTAGCAATAGATTACTTATCAATCAATAAATCTACAGGCATTTATCAATCATCCTACTATGGGTTAAGCTCCGGAGATAGAAACCCCAAAATTAAAGCTCCTGCCCTGGAGTGCTTAAAGTCATTAAATTACCCAGAGAAAAGATATATCCTTGGGGAGGTGGGTGTGGGGCGTATGGTTCAAATCCAACACCTAAGTTGGGCTAAAGTCAAAGCCTGGCAAAAAGTGACGAATCCAGAGGGGTGGGTAGCAGACAGAAGGGTGTGACCTGCCTCCTCCAACAAAAAGAGGGGAGTTTTGAAACACCTTGGGGAGGGGATGAGAGACACAGGGTCTCATGCAAGTTATAAATGGGAGACAGTGCCCTTTTCCCAACAGGTGCTGGCTACCCCTGCTCTATGGATAACTAGTCATTCCAGTTTGGGCAATCATTTTAACTTCTCTGGGGCTCAGTTCTGAAGGGATTGCTATATAATACAACAAGGGCTGGATCTGTTATTAAGAGAGTTCCATCCATGATTCCAATCCTCACCAGTTCTAATGTGACCCTGGGCAATGATTTTGTCCTTGTAGGCCTTGCTTTACTCTTCTGTAAGATGAGAATAAATGAGGATAATGTTACCCATGCTATTGAAACCATAAATCTCTCTATATTTTATTCAGATGTGACACCCCCTGCCCCTACCCCTCCCAAGCAGCTGAGAGGCTGGACAAGAGTCTATACTCAGGGCTAAAACAGTTGCTGTCCCCTTCATTTGCATGACTGGTACAGAGTTCAGTCTGGTCACTAAAAACTAACCACTCCCAACTTCGTCTGTGAAAATCCCTTTACAGACAAGCCTGAACAAAGGGGATTTGTACAACAATGAAAAAATGTGGTTAAAATGACTTGTTAAGAAACCCAAGTACCGTGAGGACCTGGGACTTGCTTACACAACCTAAGGGAAACAAACTCTGGTAACGATGGAGAGTGGGGCCCAGCAGCAAAATTATTTCCCCTAAGACTCTACCGACATTTTTCTGGGCTGTAACTAAAAGAACATTTGGATTATCTCCTCAGCATGCTACAGAGGCCAGATCTCATTTTCTTGGAGACATGTGAATCACTGTGACCTCATCTGAGCAGCTTATTTCATCTATCTGTGAAATTGGGAGATAGCTCACATTCAGTTTAAAGGGGGTGTGTGTCAGGGGATCAGACATTCTCAGCTGTTCCCTATGGTGCCCCAGGACCATCTTGGGGATGTCATTATCTCAAAGTAACCATTTCCTCTGTCCCGTCTTTAGCACTGAAACGTGCTTAATACAGGTTATTAATAAACTAGAATTCAGCAATATGATGGCTGTGTGTTAATGCAGTCCCTGTTAACAGCTGGCCACAGTGGCTGTTATGAAGAATTAGAGAGCCCCTACTATTTCAGGCAAGACTCTGAATAGAAAGACCGCATCATAAAAGAGAAACTGGAGTCCACTTATAATCCTTGAAGAGTGCTGAATGTATCTCTTAGAAGTTCGGTATTCAGGGTTGTTTTTCAAATTCCACTCCTTTAAAAGGAGTCCCCCCCCCCCACTCCCTTCACTATCAGCCTTTAAGTAAAAAGGAAATTAAATTATTACACTATATTAAATTATACAGTTTGATATTTTTTTAAGGCCACATCAATATCAATCCAGCACCTAGATAAATATTTTAAATACCATGACTCAATACTGAACATTCTCCCAGGAGGAAAAATTTTATCACTGACTTTCCCCAAGAACTCTCAGAATGGAAAATTCTACCAACTACTACTATGTCTGATGTGTTACAGTATAGAAGCCTGGGTTAATTCCTTTTTCCTTCTTATATTCTTTCAGGGAATCTTTTCTCCTATTGAGATCCCTAAGGGTCAGCAGAATAACAAGAGATGCTCACCATGGAATGTTAAAAGTCGGGAGAGACTTCTAATATCCACTGGGTTCTACCCCCTTGGTTTTAACAGATGAGGAAACTGAGGCTGAGACTCCAAGAAATTGGCTTGCTTCTTGCTACCACATGTAAGCCCATTATGCCATATTCAAAAGACACTTTTGGGCTTTGAATTACACTTGGCTCAAATTACACAAACACAGGGCAGCTAATTGTCACAGTGGATAAAGTGCTCTGACTTGGAGCAAGACCCGAGTTCAAATCCAGCCTCAGACACCTACTGTCCCATTCCAACCTGGGCAAGTCATTTGACCTTTTTCTGCTTCAGTTTCCCCATCTATAAAAGGAGGATAACTAGCACCTATCTTCCAGGATTGTCAAAAGGGACAAATGAAATAATATTTGTAAGGTACTTAGCAAACCTAAAGGTGCTAAAATAATCAAAGAAATACTAGATATTATTATTTTATCACCTAGACTCATGTTCTGGAAGTAAGGCAGTGGTAGGAATGGGTAGATAAACCATAACATCCAATCTTATTCAAATCAGCTAATGGTGCAGAACAGAAATAATGGTAGAGGAAATCACCTCTCTTTGTATCACTGGAATCTGTAGGTGTCTGATTCCATCCGCTGTTCTTTGCACTAGTCAGTCAACCTTTCTGTGGTTAAGAAGGTAACCTAATTTGTAAACTGTTGGTCATGCTAGGTATTGGGGAGGGAAAGGGAGGAGGACAGGGGGAGGGGGAGAGAGGGAGGTGAGAAAGAGAGAGGGGAGGGAAGGAAGGAGACAAACACAGAGATGGAGAGATAAAGACAGACAGACAAAGAGACAGAGAGAAAGGTTGGGGGGGGTGGAGATTTGAAAAATGTCTTCAAACCTTGGGGTAAAGATTATTATTATTACTATTTTTTTTTAGTGAGGCAATTGGGGTTAATTGACTTGCCCAGGGTCACACAGCTAGTAAGTATTAAGTGTCTGAGGTCGGATTTGAACTCAGTTCCTCCTGACTCCAGGGCTGGTGCTCTATCCACTGCGCCATCTGCCCCGGTAAAGATTATTTTAAAAATCATCCTGATTCTTACTTTCTAGACAATTATGCTCTCCACCACCCAGAAAAAAGAACTGTGGAATATGAATGCAGATTGAACCATACCATTTTTTTCTTTTTCTTTTTTGAAGGGAAACCCTTTTGTTCTGATTCTTTCTTTTGGCGGGGCAATGGGGGTTAAGTGATTTGCCCAGGGTCACACAGCTAATAAGTGTCAAGTATCTGAGGCCAGATTTGAACCCAGGTACTCCTGAATCCAGGGCCAGTGCTTTATCCACTGTGCCACCTAGCTGCCCCCGTGATTCTTTTTCACAACATGACTAATGCAGAAATATGTTTAACGTGTTTGTACATATATAACCTATGTCAGATTGCTTTCTGGGGGGGGGGGAGAGGGAAGGGAGGGAGAAAAATTTGGAACTAGAAGTCTTAAAAAACAAATGTTGAGGGGAAAAAAAAAACCAATGCAGTTGCCATATTAAAAAATCTGTGTCTGAAATTTTTTAAAAAAAAATCATCCTGATTCTTACTTTCTGACTCAGTAGGAAGCAAAACCCAATCAACAGCTCTTCCCTAACCCACCCCCAACACTCAGTAGAACCCAGGGGGAAAACCCAGTGGTAGGTGGAGGGGGGGGTGGGGGGAAGGAAAGATTTTCCCATTTCGGTACATTTTCCTATCAAGGAAATTAAACGAAATAACTAAATGTGGCACTTTTTGGAAAAGGAATTTACCTCTTTTTCAAAATAAGCCTGCACAATAGCAAACCACCATGGAACAGAAGAGGAGACAAGAGAAAACCACAGAGTACAGGGCAGAGGTTTCACAAGCGATTTAAAGGCACCATCAATATTTTGGGGTACTGAATTTAGGAGGGGGCGGGGAAGTTTGTTTAGAGATCACAGAGCTTCTTAAACTGTGGATCGCGACCCCGGGGGGCCAGTGATTGAATATGGGGGGGTCACAAAATTTGGCAGTTAATGTTTTGTTCATATATCTATTTTATATTCCTATATACCCGGGGTCCTGTAAAAATTTCTCCGGAGAAAAAGGGTGGTGAGTGGAAAAAGTTTCAGAAGCCCTGCTCTAAGTTACCTCTTCCAGCTCTCTTATTACAGATGAGGGAACAGAGAGGCCCGGAGAGATGTTTGATGCCCGGCCAACCAATCTCACCCGAGTAACAATCATCAGAGGTAGGACTGGTGGAAATCCTAAATGGGGTCCCGGTTTAGGACCTAACAATACCTTAAGATTCCAGAGCTTCAGGCCACAGAACAATTAAGAGCTTTTCATCATCCTCATAATAGTAATTGCTAACATTGACGTGGCACTTACTATCTGCAAAGTGCTTTACAATTACTATCTCATCAGAGATATTATCCTCATTTGGGCTGGGCTGGGGTGGAGAGCAAGTTAAGTTAGAAAATTTAAAAGATAAACCTCAAACCTGGAGGGGAGTTTAAGTCCCATTCCCAACTGAGAAGGCTGAATGAATCCATTCTCAAGGGTCCTTGCCCGTCCCCCCATCCACTTTGCCCGGTTACTTTTTTCTCCCCTAGAACTGTCTTCTTAGGACACAACGCAAAAGAGATCGTTCCAAAGCAAAAATGCATCAGTGTAACTCAAGTGGCAGAGGGTTGCAGCCAATATGGTACCTGATTCTCTTTGGATTAATGCGCTACAAGGCCACTAGAAGAAATTATCTGGGATGCCCAGTTTTTGCAGAAAAACTAGGAAAGGGAGAGGAAAAAGAGAGCATTTTTGTTCCTTGTGCACAAAGGTCCACAGGCCCCTCTAAACCCATTTTCCTGTAGCCAGGATTCTTTCCAGGGTGGAATTTTCCTCAGCGTTAAACAGTTCAAAGACCACTTTGAGGATAGTTATCTGCAACTCACCCACAATGGACTCTGGACCAGTTAAGTGAGCGGAATGGATAACTAGAAGTCTAAGCCCATATTTATGTTCCCCTAGAAAGACTTTTCAAACCCAGAGCAATCCCCTTTTCTTGGCCAAACGTACGTATGCTAGGGTGAGTCTTCAAAGTAGGAACAAACGGATGGAACCCACTCTGACTCTTTCCCAAGGATGTTGGTCAAAATAGGGACCCTCAGGTCGAGAAACCCTGGGCTCCATTCCCACTTCCGACACTTACTAGCCATGTGACCCTGGATTAGTCCTTTGAACTCTCTAGGCCAGTTTCCTCGCTAAGGAGGGGAGCGGAGGGGAGAGGAAGGAAGGACGGTCTTTGGGGGCTCTGGGGTCCCTTCCTGCTGTCTTATCTCTGACTCTAATATACTCCAGTGCAGTTCGACCCACCTTCCAGCTCGGGAAAGCCCAGCACCACATCTGAGAATCTCCCATCCCTGTCCTTCGCCTCCAAAGCGGTGATGGTGCAGCCCAGGGTGATAATCTCCACCCTCAGTTGGTCTGACTGCAGGTGGAACTTCTCTACAATCCCTTCTCCACCGGGCAGGTGCCCAAACACAGTCCTGGTCACCGAAGCCATGGGCCAGGGGGGAGGGGAAGCAACCACCTAGAGCACAACGCAGAGAAGCGGCACAGGTAGACTGCACACCTGGGAGCAGGAACCACGCCGCGGGAGGGCAGAGGCTCCTTTATAAAAGCGAGGTTAAACTCCTCCTCCTCCCTCCCGCCCTTTCCCTCAGCAGGATAGGAGGGCGAGCCCTCTGATCCCTTAATCCCGCCGGCTCTTGGATTTAGGGTTACTTTGCAGGAAAGAGCCCAGAGGCTCAGCACGTGCTTTCCTTCTTTTTCGCAACTTTTCTTGCATTGCATTTTGGGAGTGGTAGTCTTGGAAAAGTGAAACCGCTTTCTGGGAGCAGGCAAAAGAATGAGGATATTTTTCCCCCCTAGGTGCAAAATTTTTCCATAGCTCTTAAACAGTAACCTTGGAGGGTGGAGCCCTTCCGTAAAACAGTGCTCCGTGTACTCTGGACACTCCACACCCAGGCTGTTAAATGATTGAAAAACACAGTCCAAGTAATTGGGGGAAGTGAAGACTAGATCTTGAGGAAAATGCAAATCAGAGCAATTCTAGTTTAACTGATGAAGAGAAACCCACCCCCGCGCTAGGCAGGGCGTCCATCTCCACCAATAAGAAGAGAGTCCCGGAGCAGTGGGCTTTGGAGACAGGGGGTACACAGACATATGGGGGCCTTGAATTTTTTGATTGATAACTGTGACATTTTAATAATAATTATTTCCTTATAATTGGTTTCCTTTGTTATCTCACGGATTTTCTTTTAGGCATTTAAAAACAACGGACAACATTTAGATACTTCTTACTATGTGCCTAACACTGTGCTAAACTCTTTACAATTATTATCTTATTGGATCTTCAACATAACCCAGGGAGCTGCAAAGAGAGATTATAATCACCATCTCATTCAAAGAGGGGGTTGGGGGCAGGAGGGCTTTACAATGATCAACTATTTCAATTTGGAGAGATGCTAAGTCATTTAAAATTATTCAACCTCAGCAGTTGCTAAGCACTTGATAATGATTTTTGATCCTCACTACTAGGAGGTGTTATTATTATCTCCATTTTACATTTGAGGAAACTGAAGCAAACAGAGGTTAAGTGACTTGACCAGAATTACACAGCTAGTGGATGTCTTGAGACTGCATTTGAACTAGGGCCTTTCAGACTTGGGAGCTCTGTCCACTTCGCCACCTAGCTGCCCCTGTCACAATCCGTAGACTTCACCAGATTGTCAGAGAAATGCACAACGCACAAAAAAAATCTTGAGAAGCCTCCATTGGGTGCTGTAGGAATTCAGTGAAGAGAGCATTCCCAATGGGTAGGTAACCACAAGTAGTGGGGATTGTTTCTAAAGTCCTTGAGCATCAGAAAAGACTGTTAAAGAGACAGCATATACAAAGGTCGGAGGTTATTACTATTTCTTTTTAAGAGCTTTTTTTTTAAAAAAAAACCAATCGTAATAATGGAAGAATTGAAGCAAGAACTGCTGCAGCGATCTTCCTAAAGAATAAGTATGATTATGTTCTTCAAAAAACTTCAAAAAGCCCTTTACTGTCCCTAGGACAGAATAGAATCTCCTATCTTTTAAAGCCCTTCTCAATTTGTCTCTAACCTACCCTTCCAGGCCTATTCACATGCCCCACATTCCAGACAAACCAATTTACTTGCTCTTCCTGAAGCTATGGTTTGGAGCAGGTTGTTTTTCCATGCCTGGAATACACTAAATGGTGTGTTGGATGGATGGATGGATGGATGAATGGACGGGTGGACAGAAGGACAGATAGATGGATGGATGGAAGGCCTTCATTTCAAATCCAGCCTCAGAGACATACTAGCTGTATGACTTTAGGCAAGCCACTTAACTTCTGTTTGCCTTAGTTTCCTTCTCTATAAAATGGAGATAATAATAGCACTTACCTCCCAGGGTTGTTGTAAGGATCAAATGAGAATATTTGCAAAGTCAATCTTAAGGTGCTATATAATTACTAGCTATTATTATTATTATTATTATATACTCCTTCCTCTTTCCACATTTATAAATCTTGCTTCCTTTCAATACTCAGTTTAGGGGTCACCTCACATGAGAAGCTTTTCTTCATGTTCCCCTTCTACTCCCCAGTCCTTCTTCCTCCAAAGATCATGCGTATCTAGAGTTTGAGGACTGAAGCCTTGGATACTTACTTTTTTTTTTTTAGTGAGGTAATTGGGGTTAAGTGACTTGCCCAGGGTCACATAGCTAGTAAGTGTTAAGTATCCGAGGCCGGATTTGAACTCAGGTCCTCCTGACTCCAGGGCCAGTGCTCTATCCACTGCGCCATCTAGCTGCACCCCTCTTGGATACTTACTGGTTGTGTGACCCTGAGAAAGTCAATGTTAACAACCTTTGGTGTCCTCCAAAGCTCTGTCTTGGGCCCTATTCTCTTCTCTGGTTGTACTATCTTGCCTAGTGATATCATCAGTTCCCTAGGATTCAGTTATCATAACTTTGCAGATGATTGATTCTCAGATTTGTTCAGTCTCTGACCTCTTTCCTGACCTCCAGTCTCACATTGGATATCTTAAACTGCTTGTCCCATAGGTATCTTCAAATCAACATATCCAGAATTGAATTTACTATCTTCCCCACCCTGACCTGCTAAAGCCTTCTCTCTTAGTAACTCACCAGCCTTTCCAGTCAAGGATACTACCATTCTCCCAAGTCATCTAAGCTCAAAACCTACAAGTTATCCTCAATGCCTCACTCTGACCCTCCACACCCTACCCACCCTTACCAAAGTCCTCCCTACTGCAAGGCTTCCTTAATCAAAGTGCCTTCCCTCTGAGACTACCTCCTATTTATCTTGCATATACCTACTTATATACTTATATACATACTTGGACACAGCTGCCACCCCTCCCCTCACTGGACTATGCGCTCCTTGAGAGCCAGGACTGGTTTTTACCTTTCTGGCACATAAGGGAAGAATTTATGACCAAACAAAGGAGAGAGATCATTACTAGATATAAAATGTATATTAATTAAAAAGGTTTTGTGCAGACAAATCAATGCAAGGGAAGGGAAAGAAGAATCAAACAAACAATCGACAATCAAACAAGGGAACAAACAAAGAAAGGAAATAGAAAACTGGGAAACAATTTTTGGAGCAAGCATCTCTGATAAAGGCCTCATTTCTCAAAAGCTATTTGAGGGGCAGCTAGGTGGTGCAATGGGTAAAGTACCAGCCCTGGATTCAGGAGGACCTGAGTTCAAATCTGGCCTCAGACACTTGACACTTACTAGCTGTGTGACCCTGGGCAAGTCACTTAACCCCCATTGCCCTGCAAAAAACAACAACAACAAAACAAATATAAACTATTTGAGTGACTAGTTAATTAGGTAGCTTTGTGGCACAGCAGATAAAGTACTGAACCTAGAGTCAGGAAATCCTAAGTTTGAATCAGTCCTCAGACACATACTAGTTACATGATTCTGGGCAAGTCACTTAACCTCTCTTTGCCTTAGTTTCCTCAGCTGTAAAATGGGAATCACAGAACATTTACCTTGCAGGGTTGTTGTGAGAATTAAAGATTATAGTTGTAAAGTCCTTAGCCCAGCACAAAGGAGGCAATTTCTTTCTTTCTTTCTTTCTTTCTTTCTTTCTTTCTTTCTTTCTTTCTTTCTTTCTTTCTTTCTTTCTTTCTTTCTTTCTTTCTTTCTTTCTTTCTTTCTTTCTGGAGGCAATTTCTAAGTGCTTATTCCCTTCCTTTCCTGACTGATTATAAAATGAAGGGTTTGACCAGATGACCCCCAAGAGTCCTTTTACTTCTAAATCCATGTGCCCAAGATCCTTGATGTATCTTCCTATCTTCTCTCCTTCATGACCTGGGGTAATGTCTTGCTTTTTTTTTTTTTTTGGCCTGATTTGGGATTTCACCAAATGTGATGCAACTCATCTGTAATTTGTCATTTCATAGAGTTACCTAGAGGCTTGAGAGGCAAATCTTTAATCCTGCATTAATTAAGAACCCTGGGATACAAAGACAAAATCAAGATTCATCCTTAAAGAATTTACATTCTAAAGATGGAGCTAACTAGGACACAAATCTCATGAGCAATCTAATATTTATTAAGCGTCTTATCCTCGGGATACAGAGAAAAGTCACTGCCCTCTAGGAGTTTCCATTCTGTTACCAGTGAACACAAGACCCAAAGTGCATCTGGGTGGGGGAGGAACTAACAATTTAGGGAACCAGAAACTCCTCTTCCAGTAGTTGAATAGTGGCTCCGTTGTCAAAGAAACTAGACTTCTCAAAGCAATAGTGGTAGAGAGAGTACATTTCAGGCTCACATGTGAGAAATGCCAGGACCACAAAGTGTGTGGCAGAGAATCTGTATAGTTAGACCAGAAGGGTGAGGGTGGGAGGGTCATGTTGGGAAATATGTAAAAACAAAACCTATCAATAAAAAATACCCCCTCTGTTGATTATATCCCATTTATCTTGCATAAAGTTTGATTATTAAAAAGCTGTTGGTGTGTCTCCTCTATTAGATTTTGAGTTCCTTGAAGCCAGAGACTGTCTTTTATCTTCTTTTGTATCCCCAGTGCTTAGCACAAGTCCTGGCACATAGTAGGTGCTTCTTCTTGTTGTTGAGTTGTTTTGGTTGCGTCTGACTCTTTGTGACCCCATTTTGGGATTTTCTTGGCAGAGACACTGGAATGATTTTGTCATTTCCTTCTCCAGCTCATTTTACAGATGAGAAACTGAGGCAAACAGAGTTCAGTGACTTTCCCAGAGTCACACAGTCAATAAATGTCAGAGGCCGGATTTAAACTCATAAAGATGACTCTTCCTGACTGCAAGCTTGGTGCCTGGTGCTACTGTGTCACTTAGATGCTTAGTAAATATTGATACTAACTAACTGATGTAATGATTGGAATGACGCCACCTGCTGGAGACTTACTGTAGAAGAGTTCCGCCCGTGAAGTGAAGGTCTTTGAGGGCAAGACCAGGAGTCTTTTCTTTGGCATCAGGAAGTGACGTGGGCTAGTGGGAGGAGGAAGGAAGAGATTGGCGCTCGGGTCTCACTTTTTTTCCTTTGGACTCTGGTGGAGAGCAGAGCTAGAAATGTGCTCTCCCTTTAATAGATGGATGAATGTAGGCCTTTCTCTCTCTTTACCAAATTCTTATTCTCCTTAATAAATGCTTAAAAGTCTAATTCTTTCTAAAGCTTATAATTTATTGGCGACCACTCATTAGATATTTTAGACAGTTTAGCTAGAATTTTAGCCCTTAATACTGACTAACTAACAAGGGTAACCAGGAAACACATCATGCAAAAATTGGTGCTAGAAATTAGGAGGACAAGGGATAGCTTACCTGTCAAATCTATGCATAAGGAAAGAATTTATGACCAAACAAGGGAGAGAGATCATTACTAGATATACAATGTATATTAATTAAAAAGGTTTTGTGCAGACAAATCAATGCAAGGGAAGGGAAAGAAGAATCAAACAAATAATCGACAATCAAACAAGGGAACAATCAAAGAAGGGAAATAGAAAACTGGGAAACAATTTTTGGAGCAAGCATATCTGATAAAGGCCTCATTTCTCAAATACATAGAGAACAGATTCAAATTTATAAGAATACAAGTCATTACCCAGTTGATAAGTTATCAAAGGATATGTATGAACAGGTAGTTTTCAGTTGAGGAAATCAAAGCTATTCTCTGGTCATATGAAAAAATTCTCTAAATTACTATTGATTAGAGAAATACAATTTAAAACAACTCTGAGGTACCACCTCTTACCTATTAGATTGGCTAAGATGACAGAAAGGGAAAATGACAAATGCTGGAGGGGATGTGGAAAAATTGGAACATTGTTGTACTGTTGGTAGAATTGTGAATTGATCTAACCATTCTGGAAAGAAATTTGGAACTATGTCCAAAAGGCAATAAATCTGTGCATACCCTCTGATCTAGCAATACCACTACTGTATCCCAAAGATATCATTTTTTTAAAAAAAGGAAAAGAGGGGGCAGCTAGGTGGCACAGTGGATAAAGCACCAGCCCTGGATTCAGGAGAACCTGAGTTCAAATCTGGCCTCAGTCACTTAACACTTACTAGCTATGTGACCCTGAGCAAGTCACTTAATACTCATTGCCCTGAAAAAAAAAAGGGAAAGAACCTATTTGTATAAAAAATATTTATAGCAGCTCTTTTTGTAGTGGCAAAGAATTGGAAATTGAGGGAGTGCCCATCAAAAGAGAAAATGACTGAACAAATTGTGATATAGGATTGTAATGGAATATTACTGTGCTATAAGAAATGATAAGCAGGCTGATTTCAGAAAAACCTGGAAAGACTTGAATGAACTGATGCAGAGTGAAGTGAGCAGAACCAGGAGAGCATAGTACAGAGTAACAGCAACATTGTGTAATGATCAGCTGTGAAAGACTTAGCTCTTCTCAGCATTACAATGATCCAAGACAATCCCAAAGGACTCATGATGACAAATGCTATTCACCCCCAGAAAAAAAAAACAAAACTGATGGAGTCTGAATACATATCAAAGCATACTATTTTTCACTTTCTGTATTTTTTTTCATGATTTCTTTTTTCCTCTGGGTCTGTGTATTCTTTTACAATATGACTAATATGGTAATATGTTTTGCATGATTGAACATGTATAACCTATATCAAATTGCTTACTGTCTCTGGGAGAGGGGGGTAATGAGGGAAGGAGAGAGAAAATTTGGAACTCAATTTTAAAAAAATGAATGTTAAAAATTGTCTTTACATGTAATTGGGGAAAAAATTAAATACTATTTTTAAAAAAGAAGTTGGTGCTGGAACTGAGATTTGAATTCCAAAATGTGGAAGGAGGGGTAGAAGAGACACAGGGACAACTAGGATAAAGTCTGGGAGATGGAGTGTGTGAGGAACAAGAAGATCAAGTGACTTGCCCATGGTCACACAACTATTATGTGTCAAAGGCAGAATTTGAAAACCGGACTTCTAGTTCCCAAGGCTAGTTTTCTATCTACCAACCTTTGCTGTCTCACTCTCCTGTATATTGTTGTCCTGAAATAAATGTTTGTAGGATAGACAATATGAGAGACTTGGGAAAAGAAATAATGGCTCCCACAAAGCCTGAAAATGAGGCAGTAAGTTCCCCAAAAGGATGCTAGCTCTCCCCCTAGACAGATTTCACTTCTTTCTCAATTTTGCCCTGGGACTGGCCCAAGGGGAGGACATTCTTCAGCTCCCCACCAAAATCAGTCAGCCTGTGTTTCCCAGCTAATCCTCTGGGCTTAAGTGTAGAGCTGCTGAGAGTATAGAAATGCTTCTAGGACCTGAGAATTAGAAATACAACTGCATTTCCAGAATGGGCTGCTAATATAACACATCATCAGTCTCTCAGTCCTTTCCAAAGAATCTGAGCAGTTTCACAGCCTGCTTATGATTTCAACCACAAGCTCCAACTTTCCCTTTTGAAGCAGAGCTCTGAAAGCAAAGGAAAAAGGGTGCTTATAAGTGTCGTGAAATAGAAAAACATAGTGATGCTGGGATCAAAATACACCAAATGACATTGCATATGGTATTCAAGCAGCACCAAGTGCCAATGTTTGCTGCTTTCTATGAGAAATTCCCTTAAACTGTGAAAAGCGCCTGTCTTCCTCTTTTACATCCATAACTCTGACATGCCCCCCCCCCTTTTTGTTTTTGCCCTGCTCTTTTGACAAAGATGCCTCATATGCAGGTATCCTTCTTTGGAGAGGGGAATTGTGTATTTATTTATTTTTTTGTCTCCTTGGTCTATTCTCGGAGCTCTTACATACTTGTACCACCAAGGGAAGATGGACATTTCTTCAGGGAGCAATGGATCTCTTTAGTTGATGACACTGGGACGAAAGTGTCCATGATAACCTTAACTGTGGCATGAACCCTTTTCAAAGCATACCAAGGGATTGGCACTAGGCAGACTGCTTCAGTGTGCTCAGCTGATACAAATTGTTGAAGGGGATGGGAAGCCTGTTTCAGGGAGACTTGTGATTACATTTAATGAATGTTCTTTGTAGAGACTATGGAGCATATGTAAGCATTCTAACCATGTAGTAAAAGGCAGCTTCTTTGACTGACTGCAGTTGTGAAGCTGGAAGTGGGAATACCTTCAAAAGGCCTTAGCTTTGGGTATTTATTTCTCTTTGGCTGCTTTCTCATTGTAAATTTCTCAGACTCCTTCACTGAGACTACCAGTGTAGAGGGAAAAGCCTTGGATCAATCCTCTTCCTTTGAGGCCAACATATTACACTGTGGAGATGGGCCTAGGCTTTTTGTCTTAGCATTTATTCTTTTATTTTAAGTAAAGTAGATTTATCTGGAGGTTCTGACCTTGTGAGTTTCAAAAGGTCAGGAGAGTCCCCAGGTCTAGGATTTTGACAGATTTTGTAGCCAGCCCCAAGGAGTAAGGAGTGAGCTTTGGGGCCCTCCCCATCTCCTTCCTGTCTCCCGTCCCTTAGCCTCCCCCCCATTCCCCCAGTAAATGAGACAAAGGCTAATCTCGAAGACTATTATGTTGAAACTGTGCTAAAGGGGCAGCTAGGTGGCACAGTGGAGAGAGGTATAGTTGTCTGATGGATCAACTGTCACTCTTCCCTGAAATCAAACAGAGCTAAGGATGCTTTGTGCTGGCATACATGAGTTGTCATTCTGTACCCTTAGACCTAGGCCTGAAGGATAATTTTGTTGCTGTTATAATCATGTCTTTCCTTTTTCCTTCCATGGGAAATTTCTATAATCAGAGCAAGTGATCAGTAGAAGATATAAGCACAATGAAAGTATGTAAGATCTTACACTTTTCAGTCTAAATTATGTAGTCATTCCATATCCCAAACAACTAGGTATATGAATACTTAGGCTTGTCATCGACTTGTTAATACTTACATAGTCATGTGTAAGATTAAAACCCTGAGTAGTAACTTATTAGCTATCTTGTGTTATCTTTTTTTTTTTTTTTGGGCAGGGCAATGAGGGTTAAGTGACTTTCCCAGGGTCACACAACTAGTAAGTGTCAAGCATCTGAGGCCAGATTTGAAATCAGGTCCTCCTGAATTCAGAGCCAGTAATCTAACCACTGTCCCACCTAGCTGTCCCTTATCTTGTATTATCTTAATGGGAAATATGGTTTTACTTATGTTTGGTATTTAGTCTGGAATTAGAACCTGTGTGTAGAGTATTTCCAGAAATGTATACAAACTACTTAAGAGTCATCTTAAATTGATCCACTGCTAGGTTTATATCCCAAAGACATCTCCCAAAAAAGAAAAAGACCTCTTTGTACAAAAATATTTATAGTATCTCTTTTTGTGGTGCCTAAGAATTGGAAATCAAAGGAATGCCCATCAGTTGAGGAATGGCTAAATGAGCTTTGGTATATGATTGTAATGGAATAGTATTGTGCTATAAGGATGATTTCAGAAAGGCCTGGAAAGACTT
The DNA here is from genome assembly GCF_019393635.1 of Dromiciops gliroides. Taxonomy (NCBI): domain Eukaryota; kingdom Metazoa; phylum Chordata; class Mammalia; order Microbiotheria; family Microbiotheriidae; genus Dromiciops; species Dromiciops gliroides. The sequence continues at coordinate 615,656,055 of NC_057862.1, forward strand.
GTATGAACTGATGTATAGTGAAGTGAGCAGAACTAGGAGAACATTGTACCCTCACTGGGTACAGCAATATCATTCAATGAATTGTGAATGAATTTAACTATTCTCAACAATACAATGATCCAAAACAATCCCAAAAGACTAATGATAAAACAGACTATACACCTCCAAAGAAAGAACTTATATTGATTGAACACAGACTGAAACCTGCTTTTTCTCACTTTCTTTCATTTTTTTCTTTTATTTGAGTTTTCTTATGCAAATGAGTAATATGGCAATGTTTTACATAATTGCACATATATAACATATCTAATTGCTTACACCTCAGGGAGGGGTGAGGGGAGAGAGGGAAAAAGGGATAGAATTTGGAACTTAAAACTTTAAATAAAAATGTTTATTATCTTAAAAAAAATGTCACCTTAAAGATGTTCCCATTGTTTAAAAGGATTCTGGGAGCAGTAGTCTATGTTCATGTCCATTTGAACGTGGTTAATAATTGAACATGTTTTATATTATAGGCAATGTTTCATATAATCTGTTCTCTGTATTCAGTTTAATACTATTATATTTATAATCCAATCCCATGTCTTTTGTTGTTTGTTATTAAACATGTTAAAGCAAAATAATTTGTACAATGTTGAACTTAGGAATAAAAAAAACATCAACTTAATATGAGTACTAGTTTTATCAAGTTGTGATTTTTTTCATGACAAATTTCTTACTGTTACCTATATGATATTATAGTCCATAGTTATTATCTAGGATATGTAATCCTTGAGAATTGAATCCACCTGAAGCTCTGATTATTAGAATTTGCTATTTAAGACCTTATGGGACTGTTAACTGATATATTCTGAGTCTAACTCCAGGTATGATTATCAAGGAATGCTATTGAATCAATGAATTAATGATGCCAACAACTCCATGGGGTTTACATGCTTGGAGTCCTCATGGAAAAAGGTTGGGAGAAAGACCTTTGCATGGGCTGAGGTAGATTTTCTTGATTCAATTTCTCCAATATGCCATTTCCTTTGCCACAAAATCCTTTGCTACTATTGGAGTTAACTTGGTAACTTTTTTGTAAATTCATTTGTATACCATAGGTCATCTTCTTATAAAAATGTTCTGTAACCTACGTTTTTATGTGAGGATTAAATCCTTATCTGTCTCTACTCCTCCTGAGGAGGACACTGATTAATTGAATTAAATAGAATTATTTTAAATTAAGTGGCATTTAGATCTGTAGTTCTAAAATAAGTAACAGTTAAAAATTGTAAACAATTGAGTAAAAATTTTGAGAAAACAACAAGATCAAATCAATATATATATATATGTAATTAAGAAGGGCTTAAGGGCTCTGCTTTCTGTGGTATTTTGGAATATTTAGTTTGTATTTGAATGTCTTACATGTATCAACGTATCAGTAACCCTAACCACAGAAGTCACTCTACTAAAGTGGTGACCCTGAGGACATGATATTTTCCAGATTGCCCCAAGAAAAGATGTTTCCAGGACCTAGACAACTGCATGGCACACCTAGAACTCAAAATGAAATGTGTTCATTGATTGTACTTGGGTTACATTGTTATTTGATCATTATTGTATTGTTTTGGTCTTTTGTTTCATGGTATTTGTTTACTGAGTTTTCTTGGTAACTTTGTTGTGCATCTTCCCCGTGTTTATATTTCTCCTGTAGCCTTAGAGCCACTGAACTTTTTGTTGCATTCCCCTGCCTCTGTAAGATACTAACCTCTGGCAAACATGGTTAACTCTTATTGGTCTTCAGGGATTCTGGTGCCCTCTTTGGCAAAGAGGAAGGAATAATGTGAAAATGGTTACCTTAATTTTCTTGAACTCCCCAATTATCCAGGTAACCAGAACTGTATGAAGACTGACTGTATTGACCTGTTGTACCAACAGTCCCTTGTGGTGACCAAGAGTAAACCCAGCTGGAAATGCAGAAAATCAGCAATTCAGAAGCTAAGTAAGCTCATGTCATATTTGAAGCAGACACTGAGTCATTTGGTGGTTTATGGACTTTTAAGAGACATCCCTATCTTCAAACACTTTATGAATTTTGGAGATAGCCTTATCTCTAGAGCTTCCCCTAACTTTGATTATGGGGCTCTTGGAATTACCGGGTTCTTGGAGACATCTCCTTATCAAGCCTTGAATTATAGACTACTTATCTTATTTATGTATCAAAGAGCCACAGCCTTGAAACCCAGAATTCCTCATTCTCTTTCCCCTTGGGAATGGGGCTTATTGACTCATTTTTTTCTAAGCCCACTTTCCCTCCAAATTCCTTACCTTCTTTTGTTTATATATATAAATATATAAACTCTCCCCATCCATTACTTGGTGGATTGTCAGCATAGACTTAGTTCCAATATGCAAGTTTTGCTTCCCTGCTTAATAAAAAATTTAATTTCATAGGCATCATCTTCCTCTGATTTTCTTCCCTTTAAGGAGAAGGGAGAATATAATATTGAGAGTTGGCCTTTGGATTCTCCAGGTGTCTTCCTTTTTGAGGGAAAGAGAGATCTAAATTCCCTTAAGAGAGCATTTGCCTGGGTTCATAACAGTTTTGTGATTTTTCTCTAGCTTGATTCAGTATGTAGAGCAAAGGCAATGGATAATGGGAGTGATCCATGGCTGAGGCCTTGCAGGTCAAGATTGCTCATGCAAAAAGGAAGAAAGGTACTCAAGACGAGAAGATGGTGTAGAGTAGAACTGGTCCATCAAGGAGTCAAGATGGGGAAGGGAGGAGAGTATAGCTAGTGCAGGGTTGATGACCTGGGAAAGAACTGAGGGGTCATGGTATTGGAGGTCAAGATATAGATAAGGTAAAGGGTTTGGAGTTGCAAAGCAGAGGGGGAGATGGAATGACAATAAATCATGATTGGATAAGGGAATTTCCAAGTTCATAAACACAATATTACTGTGTATCTACTTTGTATACATGAACATGTCTTCCCTGCTAGAGTGCATGTTCCTTGGAGGGAAGGACTGCTTCACTTTTATCCCTTATATTTCTCTACATGTCCCCCCCTCCCCCACTAAAAGCCATTCCTTATAATAAAGAATAAGAAAAGGGGGGTGGTGGAATTTCAGCAAGCAAAAGTGCATTGACAAATGTGACATTATATGAAATGTTCTGTACCCGTAGAGCTCCCCTAGCCTCTGTTAAGAAAAAAAAAAAGGCAGGTAGATGCATTCTCATATCTCATCTTTGGGGCCCTGTTTGGTCATTGATTTGGTGGTGTTGATATTTCCTTTTATAATTCCATTTATAAGTCATTGTGAATGTTATTTTCTTCATTCTCTTGATTATTTTCTTGGACTCCAGGTGCAGTGCTATATCCAATGTTCCACCTACCTATCTCTATAAATGAATAAAATATATAATAAAATAAAATTTATAGGATTACAGAGGGAACTTACTCTGTTGAAATATAATTATAAAATGTTTATAAGAATAAATTCACAGAGTTCAGGTTAAGAACCTCTGCAATAGAATTTATCAGATGAGAGAAACGATTATTAATAACCAATGATTTGGGAAGATCCAGAGTTCTTTCCCTTTTTCTAAAGTTTCTCATTTCAAGACTCAGGCTCTGAAGGACAGGCCTGATGATAGCAGATAGGATTAACATTCTTTAACATTTTCCCAACCATTCCTTAACAGGAATTTAATCTAAGATGAAACTCTGGCTCACTTTCTTCTAATCAGGCTTGGGTGGGAGATATAGATCCTTTGTCTAGATTTCTCCAAGGTTGGGGGTGATTTGGAAGTAAATGACATGATCAAAGTTATTTCCCTGAGTCCTTTATTATAATAGGTCCACCTCTCATTGTAATATTAATTTCATTACTTGTTAGCCAATCAGAGTTGATTGCCATCCTCAGGAACACCCATTCTTCCAAGGGCATATAAACTGTGAGCCCACTGCCAAGATTTGTCTTTGGTATTCAAGAGTGTCACTGACCCATTTTATTGGTAATATGCTATCATTATTTGTTTATAAAATAACTAATTACCCAGAAACTATGTTTCTCAAATTTTTTAAATGTCACAGTAATTTACAAATATAAGGCATGGGACCCCTCTGGTCAGTCCTTCACTTAGTCAATAAACATTTATTAAGAGCCAGCTCTGTGCCAGGTACCATGCCAAGCATTGGGGACAAAAAAGAAGAAAAAGTCAATCCCTGCCCTCAAGGACCTCCAATCTAATGGGGGAGACAACATACAAACAAATATGTGCAAAGCAAGTTATATACAGGATAAATAGTAAATAATTAAGAGAGGGAAGAAACTAGCATTAAGAAGGATTGAGGAATCCTTACAGTAAAAGATGGGATTTTAGTTGGGACTTTAAAAAGCCAGGGAGTTCAGTAAGGGGAGATGAGAAGGATAACATTCAAGCCATGAAGGAGAGCAGAGAAAATGTCCAGAGCTGAGAGATGGAAAATCTTGTTTGTGGGACAGCTGGAAGGCCAATGTCACTGGATCAAAGAGTATGGGTGAGGGAGAGTCTAGGTTATGTTTGGACACCAAACAGAAGATTTTGTATTTGATCCTAAAAGCAAGAGGGAGCCACTGGAATTTACTTAGTAGGAGGTTGAAATGGTAGTGCTTGAGCTTTAGGAAAACACTTTGGTGACTGAATGGAGGGAAAGCCTTGAGTGGGGAGAGCCTTGAGGCAGGCCAACCCACCAGAAGGCTGTTGCAATAATCCAGAATCTGGGAGATGAAGGCCTGCGTTAGAGTTGGCATTGCTGTCAGAGGAGAGGACGAGGTATATTTGAGAGATGTTGCAAAGGTGAAACCAGCAGGCTTGGGAATAGCTTGGATATGGGTGGTGAGTGAGGAATCCTGAATGATTCCAAGGTTGCAAGCCTAAGGGACTGGGAAGATGGTGTTGCCCTGTACAGTCACAGGGAAAATAGAAGTAAGGTGGGAGGGGAAGAGGGTTTGGGGGAAAGACAATGTATTCTATTTTGGACACCTTTGAGTTTAAGATGTTTACTAAACATCCAGTTCAAGATGTTTGAAAGGTAGTTGGAAGGGGGCGGCTAGGTGGCGCAGTGGACAAAGCATTTGCCCTGGATTGAGGAGGACCTGAGTTCAAATCCGACCTCAGATACTTGACACTTAGTAGCTGTGTGACCCTGGGCAAGTCACTTTACCCTCATTGTTCCCCCCCCCCCCCCAATCTGAAAGGTAGCTGGAGATGTGAGACTAGGGGTTGATTGATTGCAGATAGTTACTTCAATTTATATTTGTACCTCCCTCTCAACTAGGCTAATTGATCAATGTTTCAATACTATAGCCCCAGCCCAGAGCCAGGTTGGACCATGTATGTGAGGTGGTATCTCTCATTACCTTCTGGTGGCTATGATTATATTATGATATTACCCAATATGTTTAGTGTTGGAGACTTATTCCTCTACTCAAGACCCAGGAGGCCCAGCTACTCACCTTGATCCTTGGATATTGGCACCCCTTTGATATTTGAGTGATAGCACCTAGCCTTTGGAATATGTCTGCTTTCCTTCCATCTTTTTTTTTTTAATTACTTTTATTTACTTTGTTAGATATTTTTCAATTACATGTAAAGTTAAAAAAATTTTTTTAAGGGGCAATGGGGGTTAAGTGACTTGCCCAGGGTCACACAGTTAATAAGTGTCAAGTGTATGAGGCTGGATTTGAACTCAGGTCCTCCTGAATCCAGGGCTGGTGCTTTATCTACTGTGCCACCTAGCTTCTTCCTTTTTAAAATAGTATTTTTAAAAAACATTTTTAAGTTCCAGATTCTCTCCCTTCCATTCCTCCCCACTCCTTGAAAAGTCAAACAGTTTAATTCAATTATACATGTGAAGTCATACAAAACATATTTCCATATCAGCCATGTTCCAAAAGAAATCACAAACCAAACAAAGCAATAAGAATGGAGTAAAAAGAAGTGTGCTTCGGGTGGCTAGGTGGTGGAGTAGATAAAGCACGGGCCCTGGATTCAGGAGTACCTGAGTTCAAATCTGGCCTCAGACACTTGACACTTACTAGCTGTGTGACCCTGGGCAAGTCACTTAACCCCCATTGCCCCGCAAAAAAAAAAAAAAAAAAAGAAGTGTGCTTCAATTTCCATTCAGAGTTCATCAGTTTTCTCTTTGGAGGTGGATAGCATTTTCCATTATGGGTTCATTGCAATTAATTGTCTGCATCATTGTCCTGATCAGAGTAGCTGTTATTCACAGTTAATCATCCTTAAAATACTGCCGTTATTGTGTACAATGTTCCCCTGGTTCTGCTTATTTCACTTTGCATTAGTTCATTTTAAGGCTTTCTGGGGTTTCCTGAGAGCATCCTGCTTGTAATTTCTTATAATACAATATTATTCTATCATAATCATATACTGCAACTTGTTTAGCCATTCCTCAATTAATGGGCATCCCCTCAATTTCCAATTTTTTTTTTGCCAGCATAAAAAGAGCTATTATAAAGTTTTTTGTACAATAGATCCTTTTCCCTTTTCTTTTATCTTTTAAAGATACAGACTAAATGCAGTGGTATTACTGTATCAAAGGGTATGGAGAGTTTTATAGCTCTTTGGGCATAGTTCCAAATTGCTCTCTGGAATGGTTGGATCAATTCATAACTCCCCCAACAGTGCATTAGTGTCCCAATTTTCCCCGATCCCCTCTAGCATTTGTAATTTTCCTTTCCTGTCATGTTAGCCAATCTGACAGGTATGAGGTGGTATCTCAGAGTTGTTGTTGTTGTTGTTTTTTTTTTTTTAGTGAGGCAATTGGGGTTAAGTGATTTGCCCAGGGTCACATAGCTAGTAAGTGTTAAGTATCTGAGGCCGGATTTGAACTCAGGTACTCCTGACTCCAGGGCTGGTGCTTTATCCACTGCACCACCTAGTTGCCCCTATAGTCATATTTTTAAAATTCTCTAAATCACTATTGATTAGAGAAATTCACATTAAAACAACTCTGGGGCCAGCTAGATGGCGCAGTGGATAGAGCACCGGCCCTGGAGTCAGGAGTACCTGAGTTCAAATCTGGCCTCAGACACAACACTTACTAGTTGTGTGACCCTGGGCAAGTCACTTAACCCCAATTGCCTCACTAAAAAAAAATATGACTATAGATAACTTTGATTTCTTCTTCTGAAAACTACCTGTTCATATCCTTTGACCATTAATCAATTGGGGTATGACTTGTATTCTTATAAATTTGACTCAGTTCCCTATATATTTGCGAAATGAGGCTTATATCAGAGAAACTTGCTGTAAATTTTCTCCTAGTTTCTTGTTTTCCTTCTAATTTTAGCTTTATTAGTTTTGTTTGTGTAAAAGCATTTTAATTTCATTGTAATCAAAGTGATCTATTTTACTTCCCATAATCTTTCTCTCTTATTTGGTCATAAATTCTTCCTTTATCCATAGATCTGACAGGCACATTTTTCCATGCTTCCCTGATTTACTTATGATATCATCCTTTATTTCTAAATCATTTATCCATTTAGACTCTATCTTGTTATACAGTGTGAGATGTTAATCTATGCCTAGTTTTTGCCAAACTGTTTTCCTCATTTCCTAGCAATTTTTGTCAAATGTTGAGTTCTTACCTCCAAAACTTGGATCTTTGGGTTCAATAAATACTAGCTTACTGTGGTCATTTATTAGTATGTATCATTTACCTAATCTATTCTACTGATCCACCACTCTAGTTCTTTGTTTTGATGATTAATAATTCTTTGTAATATAGTTTGAAATATGGAACTGCTAGGCCTCCTTCATTAACATTGTTTTCATTGATTTCCTTGATCTTCTTCCAGATAATTTTGTTACTATTTTTTCTAGTTCTATAAAAATAATTATTTGGTAGTTTGATTGCTATGGCACTGAATAAATAAATCTACTTAGGTAGAACTGTCATTTTATTATATTGGCTAAGCCTACCCATGAGCGATAATATTTCTCCAGTTGTTTAGCTCTGTCTTTATTTTTGTGAAAAGTATTTTGTAATTGTGTTCATATAATCACTGGGTTCATCTTGGCAGGTAGACTCTTGAGTATTTTATATTGTCTACAGTTACTGGGAATGGAATTTCTCTTTCTATCTCCTCCTGCTGGGTTTTGTTGGCAATATATAGAAATGCTGATGATTTATGTAGATTTGTTTTATATCCATGGATTTGAAACCAAGCAGAGCTGCTGATGGAAAATGGAGAGTTATCTGAAAAGTTCTGAGCCCATTATAACAAGAATGATTGGGAGGAGTTTATTGCTCTACCATCCAATCCTCCAGTCAGAGGGGAGAGGCAGCTGAGAGAATTGAAAAAGTATATATTTTCAATACAAAAAAAACTGAGTTGGTCTGGATGGTGATCAGATTTCAAGGGATCAGCTTATTCTGGGGGAAGTTTGATGTTCCATGTGTGACACCTGCTTTATGGCACATCCTCTTTTAGTCCTGTTAGGGATGCTCATCAGGGTCCAAAGACCTCTTTGCCAGTGTTAAATCACAGTGGCATAGCTAGGTGTAGTTATGGTACACAACTATGTTTCCTGCTACTTGGAAGGCTGAGGCTGGTAGATTGCTTGGGCCTGGGAGTTCAGAGCTGTGGGGCTAACACTGATTGGATGTCAACACTAAGTCTGGCACCAATGTAGAAAACCCCTAGGATGGTGGGAAAGGGAGGGGAGAGAAGGGGGAAAGAGAGAAAGTTTAAAAATCAATAAGCATTTATTGACCACTGCGAGGAAAACAAATCCTGCTCAATAATTCTCTAGAACTCATGGTGGTGATGTGTCAAAGGCTCATTTATTGTCATTCTCTTGAGAATGGGCAACCCAGTGTGCAGCTGGTGGGTGCCCAGAATGGAGGCTCACAGGCCCTGTTTTATCCCCTAGTTCCTAGTGCGAATGGACCCTCCCCTTTTTCATCACTAATCGATTACTCAGGGGTTACAATTTACGTGCAAGACTAGCTAATTGGAAGGCAGTATTCCCAACTCTAATTATTGACCTAATTGAGACCAGCTCAGGGCTCCTAGAATCATGTGATTTTGTTTGCAGGAGGGGGAGGAGGGGATCTGAGACCTTTGTCCTAAATCAGGTCTGGAGGAGGGCAATCCAAATGGTGATCACCACATTCCCATTGAGAGGAGAACATTCCTCATTTCCTCACAACCACCTACCAGACATTATACTAGACACTAGTACACTTTGTGTAATTATTATTATTATTATTTTTGGTGAGGCAATTGGGGTTAAGTGACTTGCCTAGGGTCACACAGCTAGTAAGTGTCAAGTGTCTGAGGCTGGATTTGAACTCAGGTCCTTCTGAATCCAGGGCCAGTGCTCTATCCACTGTGCCACCTAGCTGTCCCGTGTAATTATTATAAATAGACAAATGAGAGAAAATACATTGGATTTCATTTCAATTCAATTCAATTGAACGAACATTTGTAAAACACATGATGTAAAGCATCATATATGCAAGATGAGTCAATGTATTATAGTGGATAGAAAGGCTGGCCTTGGAATCAATATTTGAGTTCAAGGCCTGTCTCTGACATGCATTAGCCGTGTGACCCTGGACAAGTCACTTAACCTTTCTGGCCTTCAGTTTCCTCAATTGTAAAATGAGAGGGTTGGACTAGATGACCTTTTTAAAAAAAACTAAATTATATGTTTTCAAATTGTCAAGCACTTCTTTTTCTCTTTCCTACTCACCTCCCAACTACCAGTGAAAAAGAGAAAGAAAAGCAAAATCATTGTAATCAATAAGTATAGTCAAGATATATGTGTGTATGTGTATGTGTATGTGTATGTGTATGTGTATGTGTATGTGTATGTGTATGTGTATGTGTATGTAGTTCCCTATATTGGTCATGTCTCAAAATGTGCTTCTCATACTGCATAATAGTCCATCACCTCCTTTTCTGTTGGGAAGATGTTGCACTCTTTCATTGTAAGGGGCTAAAATTCTAGCTGTACTGTCTAAAATTTCTAATGAGTGGTTGCCAATAAATTATAAGCTTTAGCAAGAGTTAGACTGTTTTTTTTTTTTTTAAATTGAGGCAATTGGGGTTAAGTGACTTGCCCAAGGTCACACAGCTAGTAAGTGTCAAGTGTCTGAGGCCGGATTTGAACTCAGGTACTACTGAATCCAGGGCTGGTGCTCTATCCACTGCGCCACCTAGTGGCCCTCATCATCTCTTATAGCATAATATCATATCATTATATTCACATGCCAAAATTTGTTCAGCCATTCCACAATCGACGGTCTTAGTTTCTAGGTTTTTACCACCACAAAAAGGATCGCTATAAATATTTGAGTACATATAGGACTGTTGGGAAAAAATAGAATACTAATGCTGTGCTCCATGAATTAGGTTCAGGTCTTCCAGAAACAACTCTTTATTTAATTCAACAGTCCTCCAATATCTATGCCACCTCTTTCTTGGAGAGCAGTCCAAACTACACAATCTCCCAATGCTCTCTGAGATGACTGTTTGCTTCAAGAGGATTTCGGTAACATTTATAGAACTCTTGAACGAAGAACGGTTACGTTAAAATAAACTTTGTATTAATATGCCAGAATTGTTGAGTAGCTCCTCGTTTTTGGAGTTAAACGAAAGGACCATCTCTCTTCCATTGACATTTTAGAGAAATATGGGCCCTAGTGTGCCAATCACTTTAGGTCAGCATATAAAGAAGAGACTGCCATTAGATGGATCAATGATAAACCACTTCTGCAATGGGGAAGGCAATATTATAAATGAGACATAAATTATTCTTTGTTACAAGATTTCATACCACTCAATCCATTTCTCTAGAAAGAGCCTTTTTGTCCTTGACATAATATCCACTTTTCCAAGGGGCTTCTTTTTGAGTCTGAAAAAGGCTTCAGAGGAAAAAAAATTTCTTAGTAATGTCAGTTTTTACTAAAAAGGTAAGGTTTTTAAATTCTGTTTCGAAGGACCTTTTTAATCTTTCTTTGATCTCTTTTGGGTATGTCTATGGAAGGTCAGTTCCTCCTCTAAATCTATGCTATAACTAAGGTAGTGAATGGAGGACCATACCAATGAAAACATTGCATATTCTAAAATATTTTTTAAAAGTATTATCATGTTTACATGAACTGATGCAAAGTAAAGTGAGCAGAACCAGGAGATCATTGTACACAGTAATAGCAACAATGATCAACTGTGATAGACTTAGCTCTTCTCAGCAATACAATGATCCAAGACAATTCCAAAAGACACATGATGGAAAATGCTCTCCATGTCTAGAGAAAGAGCTGGTGGAGTCTCAATGGAGATCAAAGCATACTATTTTCACTTTCTTTTTTTTTATGGTTTTTTTCCATTTGTAAACTGTTTCTTCTTTGATGACATAACTAATATGAAAATATGTTTTACATGATTGCACATATATCACCTATATCAAATTGGTTACTGTCTTAGGAAGGGGGGGAAGGAGAAAAATTGGAATTCAAATTTTATTAAAAAATGAATGTTAAAAATTGGCTTTACATGTAAATGGAAAAAATACTATTAAAAATCAGATTCGTGGTTTAAAAAATGTGCCATCCTTGAGGGCAGCTAGGTGGGGTAATGGATAAAGCACTGGCCCTGGATTCAGGAGGACCTGAGTTCATATCTAGCCTCAGGCACTTGACACTTACTAGCTGTGTGACCCTGGGCAAGTCACTTAACCCTCATTGCTCTACAAAAAAACCCCCAAAAAACAAAAAAATGTGCCATCCACTGGGGAATGCAGACTGTGCTTTCATTGTATGGAAGCCTGAATCATTTATTCACAAAGGATTCTTGTAGTCGAGTTTAATGCCTTTTATGTCATATTCTCATTGGAATATCTACTCATGAGCTCATTTTTTTAAGCGTGTGACCTGCTGACTTTTTCACCTGATATCTCTGTTTTCAGGGATGAGGAGGGGAACAGAAGAGCTACAGTCGCCCCATGAATGGGGGTGGGTGGGTTTTTACCTCCTGAGTCAAAACAAAAGCTTTCTTGTGCACCTTGCAATATTTCATCTAGCTGTCACATCCTGCTCTGCTATTATACCTGTCTCATAGATATGGTAGAAAACAGGAAACTGTATAGTTTGCTTATCATCAAGGCACCAAAAAGTGGTAGTTAACAAAAGCTGAGATGTCTTTCCGGCTGGTCTTTCTGATCTCAAGTTTCAAGAAGTTATGGATGGAACAAAACCTCTTTGAGAAAATCTGCCCTTGGACTGCTGCGATAGGGCATCATCATGGTGCCAAGTGTTTGGGAACTCTTAATATGCAGATAGAGGCTCTGTGGATAGAGTACTAGGCCTGGAGTCAGGAAGACCTGAGTTCAAATCTAGCCTCAGACACTTTCTAGCTGTGTGACCTGGGCAAGTAATTTCAAACCTCTGATGGCCTGACAAAATGGATCCACTGCTTCCTCTAGAGAAGGAAATGGAAAAGCACTCCAGTATCTTTGCTGAGAAAACCCCAAAAGGGGTCACAAAGGGTCAGACCCAACTGAAACAACTGAACAACAACAGGAACGACAAATGTGCAGACAGAATTTCCATGACTCTACCAGGCATATTTTAGCTTTAAAGATTTTCTTTTCTGTTTCAGGAGCAGGACCATTAAAAATGGAGTCTATTATTATTTGCATATTCATCTCATCTCACAATTATAATTATGTAAATAGGGAAATAAGGGTAAAGTGATTTGCCCAGGCTCACACAGCTAGTAAGTGTCAAGTGTCTGAGGCTGTATTTGAACTCAAGTCCTCCTGAACCCAAGGCTGGTGCTTTATCGACTACGCTACCTAGTGCCCCTATAGATCTTGTTTGTATATATATATATATATATATAGTTTGTTTGTTTTGTTTTGCAGGGCAAGGAGGGTTAAGTGACTTACCCAGGGTCACACAGCTAGTAAGTCAATATATCTTGTTTTTATGAACTTGCTTGTATGTTGCAAGGTAAGTAGGTGGTACAGTTACCAGAGTGTTGGACCTGGAGTCAGGAAGTCCTGAGTTCAAACATAACCTCAGATATTTACTAGTTTTTTGACCACGGGGCAAATAACTTCTGTCTGATTTGGTTTCCTCAATTATAAAATGTTGTTGTTGTTGTTTGTCCTCAATTCTCAAAGAGGATCATGACATCAGGGTGATGTCATGACTTGCACTGAATTGGATTTAAGTGAGGGAGGGCTGTGGAAAGTCACCAACCTCACTATATCCTCCAGAGCCATCTGGGTTCAATGACAAGATATATATCAGGACAACTGGAGATGGTCCTGGATGTTTGAGGTAATAAGGATTAAGTGACTTGCCCAGGGTCACACAGCTAGTAAATGTTTGAGGTGACATTTGAACTCAGGTCCTCCCAACTTCAGGGCCAGTGCTCTATCCACTGCACCACCTAGTGTCGCAGAATGACGTAAGTATGACATTGAATATCAGAGGAATTTTACCCAACCCTGTGTTTATTATTATCTAGCTTATTCATGACTGCACATTCATAGGTAGGTTAGATTGTTGTTGTTTAGTTGTTTCAAATGTGTCAGACTCTTCATGACCCCATTTGGCAAAGATGTTGGAGAGGTTTGCCATTTCCTTCTCCAACTCATTTGACAGAATTTGACAGATGAAGAAACTGAGGCAAGCAGGGTTAAGTGACTTGCTTAGAGTTACACAGCTATTAAGTGTCTGAGGCTGGATTTGAACTCATGAAGATGAGTCTGACTTCAAGTCCAGTAATCTATCCACTGTGCCACCTAAACTGGCTTATTCTATATTAGAATATTTGTAAAGGTCTTCTTTCTTTGTCCTCCTGGATGGACAAAACTATCCATAATTCATGGCACAGTCAGAATTAGCCTAAAATTCTGGGTAGGGACAGTTTCTTGGAACACTTGCTGGTGATCTCATGAGTGGAATGGCCCAAGTGTCAGTAGAGAAGATTAACACATCTTGTATCCTTTGTTTTATTGTATCACAGATGGTCTGTAATTAATAAACCCATTAGTCAGATCAATAGAATGTGGAACAGTTCCTTCAAATCTAGGACTGACTGGACTAATAGAATGTATAAAAACATTTTACTAACCTAAAAGTGTCAGCTATTATTAATAGTTGTTGTTATTGCTAACCACAATGGGCCTCAGTTTCCTCTACTGAAAAACAATTTGAATAATAATTCATACACTACCTACTTTATAATAATTCATACACTACCTACTTTATTATTTTGTTGTGAAAAAGTGCTTTGTAAATCTTATTAAACATTATTATATCCAACTACTTTCTGGACATTTGGCCAAGCAGAAATTTGTATGTCACACTGCCACCTCAAACTCAATGTTCAAAAGAGAATTTATTATTCACTCTCCCCATCCCCAACCACCTCTCCTCTCCAAGTAAGTTCTAGGAATTGAAGGTCACATCCATTCTGAATTATTATTTTGGGGCCTTGGCATTTAAACTTAATCATGATGGTTCCATCTAGAGTTTTAATATATCATCTCATTTTATTCTCACAACAAACTTGTAAAGCACTTGCTGTAGTTATCATATCCAGTTTACAGGTGAGGAAACTGAGGCTGAGAGGTTAATTGATTTGTTCTGAGTCTCACAGGTAGTAAATATCTGAGGAAGAATTCAAACTCTCAAAATTTCCTGACTCCAAGTCCACCACACCGTCCACTGTGTCACATTGCCTCTCAAAACTTATAACATTGTTGAGTCTATCTCATTTTGAATCAAATGAGCTAATATATATGTACAACTTTGTAAAATTATCCTGTACTATATAAATATGAGACATTAGTATTTTTTAAAATTTAAAAATTTTTTTCCAATTACATGTAAAATAATTTTAAACATTAAAAAAGTTTGAGTTCTAAGTTCTCTCCCTCCCTCTCTCTCCTACCCTCTTCTTGAGAAGGCAACCAATTTGATATAGATTATACATGTGCAGAGTCATGCAAAACATCTTTCCATATTAGCCACATTGCGAAAGAAAACAGACAAAAAAAACAAGAAGAAAAAGAAGGTTTTGGTTTTTTTAAGTATGCTTCAATCTGCACTCAAAGTTCATCAGTTCCCTCTCTGGAGGTGGATAGCATTTTTCATCACAAGTCCTTTAGAATTGTTGTGGACCATTATATTTACTCTAGTAGAAAAGTCTTTTCCAGTTGATGGTCATTTCAATATTGCTGTTACTGTGCACAATATTTTCCTGGTCCTGCTCACTTCACTTTGCATCAGTTCATACAGGTTCTCCAAGGTTTTTCTGAAATCGTCCCCTTCATCATTTATTACAGCACAATAGTGCTTCATCACATTCATGCGCCATAACTAGATCAGCCATATTGTTGGGCATACTATCAGTTTCCAGTTCTTTCCACCACAAAAAGAACTGCTATAAATATTGTTGTACATTAGGTTTTTTCCTTTTTTTTTTAACCTCTTTGGGACACAAACCTGGTAGCAATAATGGGTCAAAGGCTATGCACAGTTTTATAGCCCTTGGGACAAAGTTCCAAATTTCTCTCCAGAATAGTTGGACTAGTTCTCCACTCCACCAACAGTGCATTAGTGTTCCTATTTTTCCACGCCCCCCTCCAACATTTGCCATATCTCTTTTGTCATTTTAGTCAATCTGATAGGTATGGGGTGGTACCTCAGAGTTGTTTTAATTTTCATTTCTCTAATAAATAGTGATTTAGAGCATTTTTTCATGTGACCATAGCTTTGATTTCTTCTTCCAAAAACTTTTATTGTCAGTGAGATTTTCTTCATCCCTTAGTTATAAGAGATTTACTATAGTTATAAGGGATTTAATTAAGATAATAATATATTAACTAAAATTGTGATTTATTATATTTAGATATTATTATAAGTATATTAATAGGTTAAGTCTCTCTTCTGACTAACTTTCCAATGTCAAGCATTAAGTAATATCAGAAGATACAGTAGTCAGAAATATTATATTTTAGAAACCATGAGTGTTATGCTTGACTCAAGGGGGTCATGCAGCATGACTATGACCCTGTTGCCATAATAGGACAGATAAGAGTATTGGAAAATGCTGACATTTGTCATGTAGGCAGTTTCTATATTTCCTAAGAATATGCTTTAATTTTAGAAATTACTAATTAAGATTAATATTAACTTCTGGAAGGGTATATAAACCCACTGATTTTGTAACTCAAGGTCTTTCAGGTCCAACCCCTGGATGACTGGCTTTATTGTGGGATTAAAACTCTCTCAATAAACATAGTTGCTTCAGCCTGGAGACTTTGTTGTTTCTGTTCCTCTGTTGGATTTAGAAATTTTCCCAACACTATTCATATCCTTTGACCATTTATCAATTGGAGAATGACTCATATTCTTATAGATTTGAATCAGTACTCTATGTATTTGAGAAAAGAAGTCTTTATCAGACACTTACTGTAAATTCCCCCTACCGCCCTCCAGTTTTCTGTTTTCCATCTAATCTTGGAAGCATTGGATTTGTTTGTGCAAAAACCTTATAAATTTAATGTAATTAACATTATCCATTTCAGTTCTGATAATGCTCCCTCTTGTTTTTTTTTTTTCATAAATACTCCCCTTATCCATAGATCTAACAGGTAAGCTTTTCTTTGCTATGAGACATTACTATTGCTCTTAGCCCCACACTCCCTCACCTCCAGGCAAAGCACGTGTTCTCTGAAATCTGTTTTCCTTCACGGCTTCTTGCGCTGAGCTTAGGAAGAGCTTTTAGCAAATGCTTGATGCAGAAAGTGGTTGCTATGGTAATTACTTTACTTAAGAGTAAAATAATTGCTCGAAGCTGTTATCACTTACCATTATATAGGCTCCATGAAATTTGAATGGCCTCATTTTTCTCCTTTCTTTTAAAAAAAAATCATCTATGTCGGAATTTCCTCATTTTCTGTGGGAAGGATGTATCTGATTGCAGAATCCAAGGGAAAGACAGAAGGGAGTAACAATAATATAAATGAAAAGAAATTGGGACAACATTCTTTTTCTCTGTAAGGTTTTATACCATTGGGCCTACTTTATGGAGTTGAATTCAAACCAAGAATAGACATCAGTCTTTAAAAGTTCAGGGGAAAGGGCTAACGAGACTTATTACTTTTTTTTTTTGCGGGGCAATGGGGGTTAAGTGACTTGCCCAGGGTCACCCAGCTAGCAAGTGTCAAGTTTCTGAGGCTGGATTTGAACTCAAGTCCTCCTGAATCCAAGGCTGGTGCTTTATCCACTGTGCCACCTAGCTGCCCCTGAGCCTTATTACTTTTAAAGGAATTGTTTCTATTCCCTTTCACTGTGGATCAATAAGGATAAGGAGAGGAACTGGAATGATTTCATTGGCATAGGGAAGTCCTGGGGAGGAAACTCCTTCTATCAATGCAGCTCAGCATATTTTCTGTAATTTATAATGTGAGTTCCCTAGAACACTGAGAGCTTGAGTGATTTGCTTGGGGTTACACAGCCAGGATGTGCCCAAGGTGGGGGTACTTGAACCCAGGTGTTTCTGGCTCGGAGGCCACCTCTCTACCCATTATATTGCCTTTACTTTATTATCCAGATTCTTCATTGACAAAAATAAATGGTCAATGCCTTTGAAGTGGGCTGCGATAGTATTAACTACAGCTATAAGCCTGGGCACAATAGATTATGTTGATACACACAGAGACCAGTGAAGAAGGATGTCCTCTGCATAGCTTTGCAGACACCAAGAAAGGTGGCAAGTCAGTGGCTATTTGGACACAAGCTATAAGCCAAAGGATATCTGTGGAAACCAGACTTTTAAAAAAAGAAACTAAGCCATAAACTCAAAAATCTTTAGTTACATTTTTATTCTAGTCTGAATAGACTAGCCACGTACCTCTGTGAGCCTCCTTTGTTCTTCCTTTTGTTTTCTTTTTCTTTCTTTCTTTCTTTTTTTTTTGGGTTTTTTTTTTTTTTTGGTGAGGCAATTGGGGTTAAGTGACTTGCCCAGGGTCACACAGCTAGTGTCAAGCATCTGAGGCCAGATTTGAACTCAGATCTTTCTGAATTCAGGGCTGGTGCTCTATCCACTGTGCCACCTAGCTACCCCTTCCTTTTGTTTTCTGAGCTGGAATTTTAATTCACCTTCCTTGGCCCCAGATTGGCTGTACCCAGCACATTGTAAGGAAAATGAAGGGAAATAGACATAGAGATATTTAATGCTATTGTGAAATTGAAAATTGACACCCCACTTTATTTTATGTTATTTTCAATTTATTATGTATTAATGATCAATTCACTATGTATTGGCTGGCCCCCTCATTATGTGAGTTTGAATTCCCTTAAGCCTATAAGTTCAGTTGCCTATTATGAAATTTGAAAGTTGATATTCCATGATTAATTATTATTTTTTCACATTATGTTATGTATTTGAACACATAATGGGTTTATTGTTATCATTAAATTAAATAACAAATATTTTTAAAACATCTGTATTTTAAAATTTATTTTATTTTTATTTTGTGGAATAAAAAAAGCATCTTCATAATATAGTATATTTAAAAAAAGATGATTATACCACTACTAGGTCTGTATCCCAAAGAAATCATAAAAAAGGGAAAAGGGCCCACATGTACAAAAATGTTTATAGCAGATCTTTTCATGGTGGCAAAGAATTGGAAATTGAGGGGAAGCTCATAAATTGGGGAATGGCTGAATAAGTTGTGGTATATAAATGTAATGGATACTATTGTACTGTAAGAAATGATGAGCAGGCTGATTTCAGAAAAACCTGGAAAGACTTACATGAACATGATGCTGAGTGAAATGAGCAGAACCAGGAGAACATCGTACACAGTAACAGCGACATTGTGCAATGATCAGCTGTGATAGACTTGGCTCTTTTCAGCAATACAATGATCTAAGACAATTCCAAAAGACTCATGATGGAAAATGCTATCCACATCCAGAGAAAGAATTGATGGAATCTGCATAAAGATTGAAGTATACTATTTTTTGTTTCTTTGTTTTTTTCATGTTTTTTTTCTTTTGTTCTTATATCACAACATGACTAATGTGGAAATATGTTTAACATGATTACACGTGTATAATCCATATCATATTTCTTGCATTTGGGGGAGGGGGGATGGGAGGGAGAAAAATCTGGAACTCAAAATCTTATAAAAATGAATGTTGAAAACTATTTTTACATGTAATTGGAAAAAACAGAATACTATTTACTGAAAAGAAAAAAAGATTGCACATGAAACTATAATTTATTATGTACAACTTGTTATTTCTTTGAAATATATTATAAAGTTATCATGCAAATTTATTTCCCCCCTTTTTCCCCCTCCCTTGCCCTAGAGATGGCTATCATTAGATATAAATGTGTGTACACATCTCTCTCTCTCTCTCTCTCTCTATATATATATATATAATATATGTAATCATTTTCTATATACTTCTATTTATCAGTTCTTTCTCTAGATGCAGACAACAACTTCCTTCTTATGTCCTTTGTAGCTAATCTGTGTATTTATAATAGTCAAAAGGAATATCCCTATTCCTGTGGACTAAAGTACAACCACAAAGACTCAAATCTATGTTTTTTCTGAGCATGGGAAATGAGTCAATCTGGTCACTGGATGTTTGCTCCCCATGAGACTTTCCAGACTATGTTAGTCAATTCCATGTTTTTTCCTGTGCCCTGAGTTATGGAAATTCCTCTCTGAATAAAGCCAAGCATAGTCCACCCTCTGTTTTGGGTTCAGACCAATCACAATTGCAGATGTAATTTGCATCACTGGACTATTTATGTACCTAAATAATTTGCTAACTTTTCAGCTGTGTAAAGGACTTGCTCTATCAGAAAGATCCTTGACTATTAAGGTGTCTTGTATCCAATTTATTGGTATTTGCTAACCATACTAATACATTGATCATGTAGAGAATTTTGTGCCTCAGTTTCTCTTTATTACAGATTTTTATCAGGATATTTATTAGCTGTGTGACCCTGGGCAAGTCACTTAACCCTGTTTGCCTCAATTTCCTCATCTATAAAAATGAGCTGGAGAAGTAAATGGCAAATCACTCCTGTAATTCTGCCAGGAAAATCCCAAATGGAGAAACAAAGAGTCTGACACAACTGAAACAACTCAATAACAAAATTGTCCAGTTCTGGGCTTGGTTCTCCTCCTTATTGAGCCACTTCGAGAATGAAGCATTTATTTTATTTTTTAGTTTAAGACAATCATGCTACTTCCCAGAGGAATGGTTCTTTTTGTTTTGTTTTTCTGTTTTTGTTTTTGTTTTGGTGAGGCAATGAGGGTTAAGTGACTTGCCCAAGGTCATACAGCTAGTAAGTGTCAAGTGTCTTAGGCTGGATTTGAACTCAGGTCCTCCTGACTCCAGGGCCGGTGCTTTATCCACTGTGTCACCAAGCTGCCCCCCTCAACTGGCTTGTTAAGGACTGTGTCTTGATGATGATGATAACTGAGATTTATATAGCACTTTCTATGTGTCAGGCACTGTGCTGGTTTTCCATCTTGATATACTAGGCCCCAGGGATCCTCCAAACAGAAGAGCCTAATAGTATTCTGCCAAAGATAAATGCTCTGTAGGTACCACTTCAGGACACAAGGGAACTTGCTTTAAAGACTATGACCTTTGGGGCATGGTTGGGCATCTTTTAACTTTTTTTTGGTGTTCCGAGTTATGACTAGGCCAGGGTGACTAGAACTTTTTGCCAGGGGGCTGAATTTAGAGGGCTCTGACAGCACTTGGCCACCATCCATGGGCATAGAAACAAAAGTCCCAAGATAACAAGAATAAGTCATTGAAAGTAGAAAATTAGTTACCTGATGATGTGTTGGGGTGAGCAACTTCCTGGGATGTCCGTCATATCACACTGTTGATATCAGATTGAGCTTATCGGCCACTAACTCATTTAGATCTTTCAGATAGGCTGCTTTCTAGTAGCACCTCCCCTAGCTAACCCTCATCTGCCCTGACATTTTGAAGTTTTCCATGATTTTACAAAGACCATGAATAATCTCTACAATTACAATAGTCTCTGCAATCACAGGTTGGCTTGTTCATTTAGTGCCCTTGGATGCTGTTCAAGTCCTGGCTACTTGAACTCATTAGGGAAAATTTTTTTGGAACCTAATATTTTCCATCATCTCTATTAAATTTCATCATATTAGATAATGCCTAATGTTTTAGCTGCCAAGGTATTTTTTTTTAAAGCACAGAGACTTTTTCATTCTTTTTCCAGTTCCAAATTCTGTCCTTCCTTTTCCCCTTACCCAATGAGAAGACAAGAAAAATAAAAGCTATTACAAATATGTATAGTCATGTTAAACACATTTCCTCACTAGTCATGTTCCAGGGGGAAAAAAGCAAGAAAAAAAGAAAGGGGAAAAATGCTTTAATCTATCCTCTGAATTTATCAGTTCTCTATCTAGAGGTGAATAACATATTTCATGATGAGTCCTTTGGAACTGTGGTGGGTCATTGTGTTGATCAGAGTTCTAAGTCTTTCAAAGTTGCTTAATGTCACCGTATTTTCTTATTTAGAATTTTAATTTTCCCAAATTACATGTAAAAACAAATTTTGACATCGATATTTTTAAACTTTGTGTTCCAAATTCTCTTCCTCCCACCTTCCCCACCACCAAGAACTCAAGCAATTCAAGTTATACATGAGTAGTCCTGTAAAACATAATTTTTATGTAGAATTATTTTCTCAAATTACATGTAAAACCAAATTTTGACATCAATTTTTTTTAAACTTTGTCTTCCATGTCACCGTATTTTCCAAGCCTAAGTCTTTCATCCACTTTGTTATTTACCTATGCGTCTTAATTTCATGTTAATCACTGCTTTGGAGTGTATTTCATCCACAAGTCATTGAAAGGAGGTCTATAGTACCGAGCCCCAGAGTCTTGGCTTGGCTTCCTTTCAAGTTCACATTGAGCCATTACATTTGGGATACCCCATTCAACCACTGCAGAATCCATCCAATTGTATAAATAGTATAAAAGATTCTGTCTAGTGCTCTGTTAAAATTACCTGGAATACTCTCAATTCTCATCTCTTCCTGGCTTCCCTGGCTTCCCTGGCTTCTATCCCAGATAAAATCCCATCTTCTATGAGAAGTTTTTTCTGGTCCCTCGTTTTTGTTTTGTTTTGTTTTGTTTTTGCCGAGCAATGGGGGTTAAGTGATTTGCCCAGGGTCACACAGCTAGTAAGTGTCAAGTGTCTGAGGTCGGATTTGAACTCAGGTCCTCCTGAATCCAGGCCTGGTACTTTATCCACTGTGCTACCTACCTGCCCCCACTAAATGCAAGTGCCTTCCCTCTGTTGATTATCTCCAATTTATTCAGTCTAGATTTGGTATGGACATATTAGTTTTCTTGTTCTCTCCTCCATCTCTTCCTGTGAATTCCTTGAGAGTAGGGAGGGACTGGTTTTTATTTTTCATTTGTTTTGGACTTTCTTTGTGTCCCCATTGCTTAGCACAGTGCCTGACACATAGTAAGTACTTACGGGGGCAGCTAGGTGGTGCAGTGGATAGAGCACTGGCCTTGAAGTTGAGAAGACCTGAGTTCAAATCTCACCTCAGACACTAGTTGTGTGACCCTGGACAACTCATTTAACCCCAATTGTCTTAAACATACGGGGCCATCTCCAGTTGCCCTGATATATATCTTGCCACTGGATCCAGATGGCTCTGGAGGAGAGAGTGATGCTGGTGACCTTGCCCAGCCCTCCCTCACTTAAATCCAATTCACTGCAAGTCATGACATCACCTCAATGTCATGGTCCTCTTTGAGAATGGAGGGCAAACAACAAGTGCTTAAGAAATGTTTGTTGGGGGCAGCTAGGTGGCAAAGCAGATAAAGCACCTGCCCTGGATTCGGGAGGACCTGAGTTTAAATCCGGCCTCAGACACTTGACACTTACTAGCTGTGTGACCCTGGGCAAGTCACTTAACCCTCATTGCCCCACAAAAAAACACAAAAAACAACCCCCCCAAAACAAAAACAAACCTTGTTGACTGTCTGGCTATATCTGTGGTCCCTGACATGCCAGTGTGTCAAACAGTCAACAAGTGGTGACATCACCTGTTCTCGATAAAATTATGCTGCCTCTCTGTGATCACCATTTCTTTTTCTAGGTGCTCACTAACGATCCCTTTAAAAATATGACCTCAAGGGCAGCTAAATGGCTCAGTGGATAAAGCACCAGCCCTGGATTCAGGAGGACCTGAGTTCAAATCCAGCCTCAGACACGTGACACTTACTAGCAAGTCACTTAACCCTCATTGCCCCGCAAAAAAAAAAAAAAAATGACCTCAAATTTTGTCAAGAATTGATGTCAAGTTCATTGTCTTATAATTTACAGACTCTGTTTTCCTCCGTTTTTGCAAATCAGGACATCTGCCCCTTTCCAATTCTATGGTGCCTTTCCAGCTTTCTGCAATTTTGCAAAGTTTACCAACAATATCTATCCTTATATGAGGTTCACCTGGTCCTGGTAACTTGAACTCATCAGTGAAATGCCTTTGTTCTCTGATTATGTCATTCCTTACCTTGGGTATCAGTTCCCCATTGGCCATTTTTCATTCTGTCTTTTTCATCCATGTATCATTCTCCTTTTTTCTTTTTTTTTTGGTGGGGCAATGGGGGTTAAGTGACTTGCCCAGGGTCATACAGCTAGTAAGTGTCAAGTGTCTGAGGCCAGATTTGAACTCAGGTCCTCCTGAATCCAGGACCAGTGCTTTATCCACTACGCCACCTAGCCACCCCCTCTCATTCTCCTTTGCTGGGAAAATAAAAGCAAAATAAAGGATCAGTAGTTCTGTCTATTCTCTCATATTAATTATCATCATTCCCACGCATGCTAAGTGGTGGGGCTCTCCCTTCTTTGATCATCTTTTCTCTACTATAGCTATGCCAATAATGCTTCCTTTCTCTTCTTAGCTTTCCTTTCCAACTTCAATCAATTCTAATATTTTGTATCCCTGATGCTGTTATTACAGGCCATCCTTTTGTATTCATCTTACATTATTTACCCCTTGCTTCCACCTTCTGTCCATGTCTCTCTCTCTCTCTCTCTCTTTTTTTTTTTAGTGAGGCAATTGGGGTTAAGTGACTTGCCCAGGGTCACACAGCTAGTAAGTGTTAAGTGTCTGAGGCTGGATTTGAACTCAGGTCCTCCTAACTCCAGGGCCGGTGCTCTATCCACTGTGCCACCTAGCTGCCCATGTCCATGTCTCTTTTAAGGATCTTATATATCCACATCAGCCTCTTAAGATCGAGCCTCCTAATCTGTCTGCTCAACTTTCTGTTTTTGGCCCACGACCTCTTTAATTGATTTCTCTTCCCCAAGCCTTTTCTCCTTGCTTGGATAATTATATATAATTGCTTTTTTTCCCCCTAAAACTCCAGCTTTTCCTAAACAACTTTTGTCAACTAATGTATTCCTGAAGCCTTCTGGCCTGCACAGAATCATCCTGTGGTTGTCTGAACCTGTTTGTTTCCCTTTTTTGCCTTATCCTTGTTCTTTCCTCTACGTCATCAGCCCACATTTATGGCCAAGGTCTTGGTCTTATCTCCTTGCCTGTCAATCAGTTCTGACATTAGCTTATCTAAATTCCACACTTACATTTCTCTGAAAGAATATTTTTGGTTCACATTTAAATAGGGGCTATAATATAATCCCTGACAAATTTATTTGAGGGAATAGTTTTAATATCCTTATGAAATCATTGAATCCCAGAGTTTAAAGAAATCTCAGAGATCATTTAGTCCAGGGATTCTTAACCTGGGGTCCATGAAGTTAGAAGAAAATTTTTTTTTGGTGGCTATACTTCAATAAAATGTGTTTCCTTTGCAATCCTATAAATTTTATTTTATTTTTTTGTGGGGGGCAAAGAGGGTTAAGTGACTTTCCCAGGGTCACACAGCTAGTAAGTGTCAAATGTCTGAAGTCGGATTTGAACTCAGGTCCTCCTGAATCCAGGGCTGGTGCTTTATCCATTGCACCACCTAGCTTCCCCCATAAATTTTATTTTATTAATTTAAAAATATTATTCTGATAAGGGAGTCCATGGCCTTTACCAGACTGTCAAAGGGGTCCATGACACATGCAAAAAGGTTAAAAACCTTTGGTTTAGTCCAACCCTTGTCTAAAGAATAAACCTGTTTCTAGACTAACCCTGAAAAGTGGTTAGCCAGCCTCCACTTGAAGAATTCCAATGACAAGGAACTCACTAGCTACCAAGGCAAGCCATTTGATTTGGGGACAAATAATTTAAGGAAGTTTTTCCTTTATATTGAGTCAAAATCTGTCTCCATATAGATTCTACCCATTAGTCCTAGTTCTGCCCTCTAGGGCCAATTAGAACAGATCCCATACCTCCATCCTTATCACAGTCCTTCAGATACTTGAAGACAGATATGTTGCATCCCTTAAGAAGAATATAAAGTCATTTTGGCCTTTGTATCACCAACTCTTAGCACAGTGAATTTCAAGACAGGTTCTTATTTAATAAATTCTGCTTGTTGAATTGTCTATTCTTATTTAGGGTAGTCATTTCAGATAATTAAGTTTATTCTTGAATGGCATCGTTTCAAGTTACCTCATGAGTCTAGCACTCTTTTTGCATATATTCCAGCTTGTTAGTGCTCTTTCTTAAATATGGTGCCTAGAATTAAACATGATATACTATTACTACCTTTTGAGTCTCAGGCTTTGGCATCATACATTGTACATCCTCCATTGGCACCACCTTACATCCTATATATCTCATCTTTGAACACTGAAATCTGTTCTCCTAAAGTCAAAAGAACTTATCAGACTATTCTCAATGTTCCCCTCCTCATTCATGCACTTTTCTTTCCTAATCTATCATGAACTTTAGGAGGTTATGGTTACTTCAAAACTCCTTTGATCTTTAAGGGTCTGAAATAAGGCCAGGATTGTATTTACATATATTACTTCCTCTAGTTTCTTTTTTTTTCTTTCTCTCTCTCTTTTTTTTTTTTGGCAGGGCACTGAGGGCTAAGTGACTTGCCCAGGGTCACACAGCTAGTAAGTGTCAAGTGTCTGAGGCTGGATTTGAACTCAGGTCTTCCTGAATCTAGGGCCGGTGCTTTATCCACTGTGCCACCTAGCCGCCCTGCCTCTAGTTTCTAAATGATAATATTAATTATTTGTTCAGTATTTTATTATTTTCCAGTTATGTATAGGAATAGTTTTCAACATTTGTTTCCATAGGATTTTCAGTTCCAAATTTTTTCTCCCATCCTCCCTTCCCTTCATGCTCCCCAGGACAGAAAGCAATCTAATATAGGTTATATATGTGTAATCACATTAAACATATTTCTGCATTAGTCATATTGTGACAGAAGAGTCAGAGCACAAGGGAAATACCTCAAAAAAGAATAAAAAACCCAGCCCCAAAATAGAGACAGTATGGTTCAATCTCTATTCCTAAACTACAATTCTTTTTTCTGGATGTTGATAACATTTTCTATTATGAAGTTCTCTGAAATTGTTTTGGACCATTGCATTGCTAAAAAGAGCCAAATCTGTCACCATTGTTCATCACACAGTGCTGCTGTTACTGTATACGCTGTTCTCCTGGTTCTGTTCCTCTCAGTCAGCACCAGTTCATGTAAATCCTTCCAGGTCTTTCCGAACTCCCCCTGTTCATCATTACTTTTCACATTGATTTTTTAAAACTTTGTGTTCTAAATTTTCTTCCTCCCTCCCATCTCATCCCTCCCCATGAAATCCAGCAATTCAATATAAGTCATACATGTGCAGTTATGCAAAACACCTTCTCATTACTCAGGTTGTGAAAGAAAATAGACAAAATATCTTTAGAAAGAGGAGCTAACAAATAAAATTCCACTTCAGTCTGTATTCAGATACCATCAGTGCTCTGTTGATGGTTTGCATTTTCTATATGTCCTTCTGATAGCATCCTGCTCATCATTTCTTTCATGGTTACTATTGTTAACTTTATTACCCTCCATCTTAATCCCTCCCTTTGATATTTATTCTATTATCTATCTTCCTTCACCCTATCACTCCTTGAAAGTGTTTTGCTTCTTACTGCCCCTTCCCCTAATCTGCTCTTCCTTCCATTGCCTCTCCCCCTCCTCTTTATCCCCTACCTCTCCCACTTTCCCACAGGGCAAGATATAATACCATCCCCTCTTGAGTGTGTAAATTATTCCCTCTTTGAGCCAATTCTGATGAGAGTTAGGCTCACTCACTCCCCTGCTCCTTCCCTATCTTCCCCTCTATTCCATAAGCTTTTTCTTATATCTTTTATGTGAACTACTTTTCCCCAATCCGCCTCTCCCTTTCCCTTCCTTCCAGTGCATTTCTCTTACCCCTTAACTTTATTTTGAAGATGTCATCATGGGTCAGTGAGGTAACATAGTAGACAAAGTACCAGCCATGGACCCAGGAGGCCTTGAGCCCACATCCATCCCCAGACATAAGCCAACCCACCCTGCCTGCTCCACAAAAAACAAGGATAAAGGGCAGCTAGGTGGCACAGTGGATAGAGCACCAGCCCTGGATTCAGGAGGACCTGAGTTAAACTCCGGCTTCAGACCCATGACACTTACTAGTTGTGTGACCCTGGGCAAGTCACTTAACTCCAATTGCCTCACAAAAAACAAAAAAAAAAACCAAGGATAAACAAAAAAATAAATACTTTACAGACACCATCCCTTCATATTCAATTCACACCTGCTCCCTCTAAGTATATTCCTTTCAGCTGCCTTAATACTGAGAAAGATCTTATGAGTTAGGAGTATCATCTTCCCATTTAGGAATGTAAACAGTTTAATCTTTTAATATCCCTATTGATTTCTTTTTCCTGTTTACCTTTTTATGCTTTTCTAGGGTCTTGTATTTGAAAGTCAAATTTTCTATTCAGTTCAGGACTTTTCATCACAAATACCTGAAAGTCCTCTTTTTCATTGAAGTCCCATTTTTTCTCCTGAAATATTTTACTCAGTTTTGCTGGGTATGTGATTCTTGGCTATAGTCTCAATTCCTTTGCCCTCTGGAATATCATATTCCATGCCCTCCAGTCTTTTAATGTAGATGCTGCTAGATCTTGTGCTATCCTGACTGTAGCTCCACAGAATTTGAATTCCTTTTTTCTAGCTGCTTGCAATATTTTCTCCTTGACCTGGGAGCTCTGGAATTTGGCTATAATATTCCTGGAGGTTTTCTTTTTGGGATCTCTTTCAGGAGGGGATAGGTGGATTCTTTCAATTCCTATTTTACTTTATGCTTCTAGAATATCAGGGCAATTTTTCCATACAATCTCTTGGAGGATGGTGTCTAAGTTCTTATTTTGGTCATGATTTTCAGGTAGTCCAATGATTTTCAAATTATTTCTCCTGGATCTATTTTCCAGGTCAGCTGTTTTTCCAAGGACATATTTCATATCACCCTCTATTTTTTTATTCAGTTGGATTTGCTTTACTGTGTCTTGGTTTCTCACAAAGCCATTAGCTTCCATTTGTTCAGTCCTAATTCTTAGGCAATTATTTTCTTGAGAGAGCTTTTCTATTTCCTTTCCCATTTGGTTTTTCAAACTGTTGACTTTTTTCTCATGACTTTCCTGCATTGCTCTCTTTTCTCTTTCCATTCTTTCCTCCATCTCTCTAAATCTTCCTTCTATCTCTCCTACTTTGTCTTCAAAATCCCTTTTGAGAGCTTCCATGGCCTGAGACCAATTCATATTTTTCTTGGAAGCTTTGGATGCTGGAGCTTTGACTTTGTTATTATCTTCTTCTTCTGAGGGTGTATTCTGGTCTACCTTTCCCCCAAAGAAGTTTTCAATGGTCTGTTGCTTTCTCTGTCTGCTCATCTTGGCCACCTATTTCTTTGCTTTTAACTCCTTCTTAAAATGTAGCACTGCTTCCAGGACACACTGTTCCAAGTTACGGCATGGCTCAGGGGGTGATTGGGCTTCTTCTCAGCCTGCCTGGCCTGTGAGTAACCACAGCTGCTTTCTCTTTGGCCCAGAAACAGAAGTCTGATTGAACTCTGATTCTCTATGGTCAGAAGCTTGGCATGCCTGTGCCCCTCCCCCACTGGACCACCACCACTTGATTCTGCCCACTGGTTCAGAACCAGGGTGCTTCACCCCAATTCTAGCAGAGACTGCCTCCAGTTCACCCTGGCCTACTGCCGAACCCCCTCACTGGTCTGTGAGCTGAGCCTCAGAAGAAGTTGCTGGTGCTGAAGACTCTGAGGCTCTCTGGAAGCACTGTCTGTTCCTGGCTGGGTCTGGATTGCATGCTGAACTATTCAGCCTGATCATCAGGTGATCACAATTGCCCTCTTTTGCTGAAAAATAGTCTCACTCTGTTCTTATGTACATTAGGTTGCTCTGGTGTTTTGATTTTTTTTTTAAGGCCTTATTTGGGAGTGAGTGGATGGGTTTATCTGGAGCCTGTGGGAGTCATAGCCTCTCCTCCACCATCTTGGCCTAAATGATGATATTATTAATAAAGCATGTCAGGAATTTATTAGAAGTTCTACTTTGAAAAGTAGGGAGAAATTTTTAGTAGCTGATCCAGTATAATGAAGACCTCCATCACAATTGTACCTAGCCTCTATTCCAACAAGGCTTACATTATTGGAATTTATCTATTTCTTCTGACTGGCCCAGTGGTCTGGAGTAAAATAAGTAGGGACATCATCTTCACTACAATGCTTTCTTCTGTGCAGTATGGTATAATGGAAAGAGCATTGGATTTGGAATTAGAAATTCTGAGTCCAAATTCTGACTCAACTCCTTACTACCTATGTGACCTCAGGCAAGTCAGATCATCTCTGTGCTTCAATTTTCTCTTTTATAAAATGAGGGGATTGTATTAGGTGATCCTTTTTTTTTTTTTTTGTATTTTTTTTTTGCCAGGTAATGGGGGGTTAAGTGACTTGCCCAGGGTCACACAGCTAGTAAGTGTCAAGTGTCTGAGGCCGGATTTGAACTCAGGTCCTTGAATCCAGGGCCGGTGCTTTATCCAGTGCACCACCTAGCTGCGCCCCACCCCCTGCCCCCAAGGCAATGCTTAAAGTCCCTTCCAATTCTATGTCCTATGCTTACCTCTCCATCTCCACATCATCATAACATTTACCACAATGCTCAGACTATATTGGACACTTGTTCTGTGATTCAGTATGACTCATGATGAACCATATGCTCCTCTTGAAAGAGAAGTGATGAATTCAGGTTGCATATTGGGGGGGGGTGGTTCATGGCCAGTGCAAGAATTTGTTTTGCTTGTTTATATATTTGTAACAAGAGCTTTGGTCTTCTTTCTTTTTCACTGTGGAGGTATGGCAAAGAGATCATGGCTGGTTGTTGTCTTTTGTTCTTAAAGAGGACCAAAATAACTCCATTATATTGGAACCAAAGTACAGTTTGTCCATATAAGCTCAGATGACTCTACCATGGGTTGGACGCAAATAGTCCACATGAACACTTAGAGTGGAGATGTGTCTAAATTTGCACATCTTACATTTCTTTTGAGCTACTGCAATTCTGTTTCTCACATACAGCAGCAGAATGCCTTCTTTGATGTGGGCACACAATGCTAGGCAGTCCTTTGCCAGTGTCTCCCATGTCACACAATCCATTCAAATGTTCTTTAGAGAGATATAATGTTCTTGTATTGCTTCTTCAGACCTCCATGTGAACACCTGCCTTGTATGAGTTTGGTATTCAGACAATGTGGTCAGCCTTTTGGAGTTATGGTCTCTGCAGTAGAGTTCGAATGCATACCTTGAAAAAGGACCTCAGGGTGTGGTACCTGAGGAAAAGGTCTTATATGTGCAAGAGTATGTTCTAGCAAAATTTTTGTAGTGGCAAAGGATTAGAAACTGAGGGGATGCCTATCAGTTGGAGAATGCTGAACAATTGTGGTTTATGATTGTGATGGAATACTACCATGCTATAAGAAATGACAAGGGGTATGGTTTCAGAAAAAAATATGGGAAGACTTTTATGAACTGATGCAAAGTGAATTGAGCAGAACTAGGAGATCACTGTACACAGTAACAGCAATATTGTAACAATGTTCAACTGTGAAAGGCTTAGCTACTACCATCAAGATAATGATCCAAGACAATTTCAAAGCACTTATGATGAGAAATTATATCCACTTCCAGAGAGAGAACTAATGGACTCAATGCAGATTGAAGCTGTTATACAAAAGATAGTAATGTAGACACAAATGAGATGGCTAATGAATATATAAACCATGTGGATTTGGTGAAACTGCCTTATCATCCAAAAGAATCTTATGAAACCTTAGAATAATGCTATCAAAATGCCCTCCAACTGAACTCCAATTGAACCCAGACAGTATATAAGTAAGTGTCAAGCAAACCTAATAGTTATTTGGGGTGTTGCAAACCATTTGTCTCTCCAAATATCTGGGAGTTGATAGCTAGCATATAAGCTCCCATCTGCTGTAATTTCTTTTCCCAGGATAACTGGTAGATTTTATTGTTTCCTAATTAACACCATTGTCTGCTGGAGCCATCCTCTTTTCCTCCCCAATACTTGTAAAAATATCTGGGTATCCTTATCTGTGATGGATTTATAGCATAGTAATGGAACCAATAACATCCTTTACTAACAAGTCAGGAAAACTGAAAGTTAATCAATCTGGATATGGTTGATTTACCAATAGAGACCTGAAATTTGAATGACTAAGGTCTATAACCAGTGAGCAGAGAAGGTTTAAATAATTTCCTTAACAGAGGAGTTTCGAGCTTCTTTGGAAGGAATATCCACATGTACATGCCTGTTTGCTAATGGGACAATAAACTGGTACTGTGTTTTCCTAATTGCTCTCTGATCTGTTCTGTGAATTTCTTGCTCTGTTTTCTGTAGGAGACAGCTATGAATATATATATTTTTCACAAAGCATACTTCTTTTTTACTATCTTTACTTTTCTTGTTTCTTTTTTGCAACATGGCTAATATAGAAATATGTTTTGCATGACTTCACACATATAATTAGTATAATATTATTCACCTCAATGGGTGCGAGAGGAACTGGAGGGAATGAAAAATTTTGGAATTAAAAATAACATGAATGCGAAAAAAACAAACAAAAATATGCGGAGGAGTGGGGTAGAGAGGGAGAGGTGAGTTTTTATTGATTGAAAAAAATTTATTTTAAAAAAGGTTGATTATACTTCCCACATCTATATTTCCTTGCTTTTATTTTTTTAAATTTTAAACTGAGGGTTAAGACTAAAATGCTTTTTTTTTTTTTTTTTTTTTTTGCAGGGCAGTGAGGATTAAGTGACTTGCTCAGGGTCACACAGCTAGTAAGTGTCAAGTGTTTGAGGTCAAATTTGAACTCAGGTCCTCCTGAATTCAGGGCTGGCATTTTATCCACTGCGCCACGTAGCTCTCTCCCACATCTATATTTTCTTGACTATGATTCATCCAGTGTATAGTCATGCTCTAAATAAAACTGAAGAAAGACAATCATCATGGTTTAGTGGAGAGCATGCTGAACCCAGAACCAGGAAACTTGGACTTAATTCTTGGCTCTCACACTTAGTAGCTGGGCAAGTAACTTGACCTTTCTGTCTCTTAGTTTCTTCATTCATAAAATGTGTAGAAAAATATACAGCTGCCTACTTTAGAGAGTTGGCATAAGGAAAGTGCTTTGTAGAACTATTAATAACAGCTGCTGCTTAACTACCACTTTAAGATCTGCAAAATGTGGGAGAGGATTCTGGGAAGATGGTGGAGTAGGTCAGAAAGCTTACAGCTCTCCAAATTTTCTCCACAAAAAAAGACAGAGTATCACCTCAGAGCAGCAGATATAAACATGGGGTTAAGCAGATGTCCTCCTAAGAGAATTTGAGAAGATCCCAGCAAAGACCCCAACTCCAGGGGTAGAGATTCAGCCTGAGTGAAATGCAAACACCTCCAGGTTGACTCTGCAGAATCAACAAACAACAAGCCTTGGAGGCAGCTGGGTTGAGACAGCCTCAGCTTTAGAAACTTTTATCTATCTCACTGACTGTGTCAGGAGTCTGATGGTTGAGGAGGAGAAGATTGAAAGACCTTCCACTGTCATGGGACCCCAAGCACAGCTGTGCTAACCAGAAGCATCCCAGACTGTGACTGAGGGGAAAAGGAACTAGCACACACCTGGTAAGTGCAGTAGCAAGGGTGGCGGGGACCCTGTGGTCTGTGGGCACCTGCAGGAGAGCAGAGTCCCTGGTTTCAGTTTCGGGGCAGAGAGGACAGATGGAGTTTGCAGCCATTGGAGGGACCACAGGGAGCAAGATCATTTGGAGGGGGCCTCGGGTGGTTTAGGAATGGAGAGGGGACCTCAAGGTTGGGTTCTGAGACAGACCTTGGAATATAATTGCTAAAAATAAAATAAAACAATAAAAAAAATGAGCAAGCAAAGGAGAAAGAACTTAACCATAGATGGTTACTATGGGGATAGAGAAGATATGGGTTCATATTCAGAGGAAGATAATGGAGCTAAAAGAGCCACTCCTTTTTCAATGAGAAACGTCAAATAGTCCCAAGCACAAGAGACTTCTTGGAAGAACTTAAAAAGGACTTTAAAAACTAAATAAGAGAGATTGAGAAAAAATTAGAAAAACTATAAGAGCAATGCAAGAAAATCAAGAAAATTATGAAAAGAAAGTCAACCAACTTGAAATAGAGAACCAAAAACTTAAGGAAGAAAATAATTCTTTGAAAACTAGAATTCAGGAAGGGGAAGATAATGACATTTTAAGACAAAAAATCGTAAAACAAAACCAAAAGAATGAAAAAGTAGAAGAGAAATTGAAACATCTCATCAGAAAAGCAATTGATCTGGAAAACAGACTTTTGGAGGGGTGAATAAGGTTAAGGAATAGGAGGGCAAGGTAGCAAGCAGAAGTAAAGTTGAGAAGTGAAGAGGGATTGGACCAATAGGGTTAGAAGAATAGTGAGGAAAAATAGGAAGGAAGAAAATACACAACAAGTAATTGTAGCTTGGAATGTGAATGGGATGAACTCACCCATTATTGTCAGTCCATTCTCAAAGAGGACCATGACATCAGGGTGATGTCATGACTTGCAATGAACTGGACTTAAGTGAGGGAGGGCTGTGCAAGGTCACCAACCTCACTCTCTCCTCCAGAGCCATCTGGGTCTAGTGGCAAGATATATACCAGGATGACTGGAGATGGCTCTGGATGTTTTAAGATAACTGGGGTCAAGTAAGTTGCCCCCCCCCCCAAATCAAATAAGTTGCCCAGGGTCACAGCTTGTTAATGTCTGAGGAGAGATTTGAATTCAGGTCTTCCCAACTTCAGGACCAGTAATTTCAGAGCCATTGTGCCACCTAATTGCCTGAATTTACCTATAAAATGGAAGTGGATAGCAGAATAATAATTTGAATTAAAAATATGTTGCTTTCAGGAAACATTATAAAAATGAGAGATACAAAGATAAAATAAAGGGCAGGAATAAAATTCATCATGCTAAAAAAAAGCAGGGATAATAACTATGATCTCAGACAAAGTTAAAGTTAAAATAGATTTAATCAAAAGAGAAACTACATTATGTAGCAGCAATAATATTCAATATTGTTTTAGACCATTTAAAAATAACTAGACAATATAAAATACTTGAGCATGTATCTGTCAAAACAGACAAAGGAACTATTCAAAGATAAATATAAAACAATTTTTATACAAATAAACCCAGATCCAAATAATTGAAGTAATATTAATTGTTCATTGGTAGGTAAAGGCAATATAATTTTTTAAATGACAATTTTACTTAACTAATCTATGGACTCAATGTCATCCCAATTAAGAAAATTTATTTTACTGTTAGGAATAATAATAACAAAGTTCATTTGGAAGAACAAAAGGTCAGAAATTTAAAAGAAACCAGGAAAAAAGATGTAAAAGAAATTGTTTCAGCAATATCAGACCTTAAACTATATTAAAAGGTGAGAGCATTATTTAAATGTAAAATGGATAATTTCAATTATTTTAAATTAAAATTTTCTTGTATAAATAAAACCCATGTAGTCAAGAATAGAAGGAATGCAGAAAATTAGGGAAAAAAAATTTTCATGGACAATCAGATAGGATGTGATTGGGTTGGAATATGCTGTGGTATAGGAGATAAGGAGCTGGTTCACTTGGAAAGGCATGGAAAGACTTGGACTTTTGAAGGAAGAAGCTATCCACCTTCAGAGAGGCAGATGATGAGTGGGAATAAGCACAGTATGGTCTTACCTATATGTGTATGAGTCTATATGTGTATATGTACAGATATCTATCTATCTATCTATCTATCTATCTATCTATCTATCTATCTATCTATCTATCTATCTATCTATCTATCTACACACATATATATATATATATATATGCACATGCATATGCATATGCCTATACCTATACACATATACATATACATATGTATCCTTACTTAATTGCAGACTTCTTTAGGGTAGGGGAAAGGAGAAAGGGGAAAAATAACAAAGTAAAAAGTACACAGCAGAGAACAAAAGAAAACCAACCAGGAAGCAAAGAAAAGCTGGGCAGATTTGAAAAGTGTGTGGTATTTATTATAGAGGTTTTCTTGAAACGGAAATTTATTGTTTTATACTGAATCCTCTTCTCTGTTTTACTGTGTACATGGCATTGTGGTTCATTTTTTTTTCCTTTTCTCATGGTGTATTTGTTTAAAATTTTAAAATTTGGGGGCAGCTAGGTGGCACAGTGGATAAAGCACCGGCCCTGGATTCAGGAAGACCTGAGTTCAAATCCTGCCTTAGATACTTGACACTTAGTAGCTGTGTGACCCTGGGCAAGTCACTTAACCCTCATTGCTCCACAAAATAAATAAGTAATTAAGTAAACAAACAAACAAACAAATAGATAAATAAATAATTTAAAATAAAATATATTTTAAAAAAGATTTGCACAATGCTTTACATATGTTAATTCATTTGATCTTTACAACAGCCCTGTGAGGCAGACATTATTATCCTCATTTTATAGATGAGGAAACTGGGGTTTTGAGGTTAAATGACTTTCCCAGGGTCATACAGCTAAGTAGCTATCTGAAACAGGATTTGAACTCAAGTCTTCTCGATTCTGTGTTCTGTCTTCTACCCACCATGCTACCTCAATGCCTCTAAATGCTATGCAAATGTGAGCTAATATTATTAATGCAGTATCTCTAATTATCAATTTTTTACTCCTTAGTATGACAGTATTTCCAGAGTGCTGGACTTGGAGTCAAGATGATGTGGATTCAAATTCCATCACTGCCACTTACTAACTGTATGGCCTTGAACAAGTCACTCAACCTGAGCTTTGGGCAACTTTCTAGGACATATCTAATAAATACAATCTCCTTTATTTGATATTGTTCCACAATCTGCTTGCAGCCTATCTTTTTTTCTTTTCTTTCTTTCTTTTTTTTTTTTTTGCAGGGCAATGAGGGTTAAGTGACTTGTCCAGGGTCACACAGCTAGTAAGTGTCAAATGTCTGAGGCTGAATTTTAACTCAGGTCCTCCTGCATCCAAGGCCAGTGCTTTATCCACTGTGCCACCTAGCTGCCCCCCCCCCGATTTTTTTTTTAAGAATGCCTCAATGGGGCTGCTATGTCTTAATGAACATTAATAGTTTTCAAAACAGGATGACTGGCTGGGAATAAGGCCCTCCTTGTCTCACATGCAGGATAGACAGGATGGTGGGCTTCCAGAAGATAGAGAAGAATAGGATAACTTTTAATTTTGCCTCATCAGCTTTTAAGATTACCAGGAAGATTTTTCATGGTTTAAAAACAATTTTTTTTGTAGCATCATTTTTTTTAGCACCATTTGCTTTATT
The DNA here is from genome assembly GCF_019393635.1 of Dromiciops gliroides. Taxonomy (NCBI): domain Eukaryota; kingdom Metazoa; phylum Chordata; class Mammalia; order Microbiotheria; family Microbiotheriidae; genus Dromiciops; species Dromiciops gliroides. The sequence goes on from NC_057862.1 coordinate 615,693,036, forward strand.
TCCTGAACCTAGAATTCAAACATGCTGTATTCCATGAAAGTCAATATGACCAGCTTTATTTTTCTCAACCCTAAAACTAATCTGTCAAATTACATTAGAGGTTTAATTAACTTTTTTTTAAATGTTGGACCCCTCTGGCAGTCTAGTGAAACCTATGGATCTGTCCTTGGAGAAATAGTTTTAAATGCATAAACAAAAATACACATGATTACAAAAAAACCCAATTGTATTGAGAAGCAGTTATCAAAAATGTTTTTAAAAAACAAGTTCATGGGATAAAGCACCAGCCTTGGATTCAGGAGGACCTGAGTTCAAATTCAGCCTCAGACACTTGACACTTACTAGTTTTGTGACTCTGGGCAATTCATTTAACCTTCATTGCCCCGCAAAAACCAAACCAAAACAAACAAAAAGTTCATGGCCCCCAAGTTAAGAACCGCTGCCACTAGGAGATCTCTTAGGTCCCTTCTAGCTCCAATTTTCAGTGTCTCCTTGGTAACAGAGACGGAGAAAGTCCTTCCTCCCTTTCCAATGGGAAACTTTCTGTACGACTTTCCTTTTGCTACAGAAAAGAAAGTAACACTTCAAGACTTTGCAGCCCCTGGATACTTTCTTCCTTTAGTTCACATAGCACCAACTAAAACAAATTCTGGTGCCAAGTCTTTGCTCAACATCGCTGGCATCTTATCTTTGTCACATAACTTTGGCCCAATTTTTGTAGCATAAAAATCAGCACATTATGACCTTGACAGATTCTTGTCTTATTTAGCAATAATACATCCTTTGTCTTGGGAAGAAGGAAACCTTAAGGCAAAGGGAGAACTTCCTCTTTATCAGTATTTAAGGAGCATGTCACAGGATCTGGGATCTCCTAAGCTTCAGAGCAAAGGTGGAGTCTGGTGTTTTCAGGTGGTCCATAGTTTAATTCAAAGATGCCTTACCCTCCCTCAAGCCCCCTCCCTCCTCTCTGTCTCCCTGTCTCTGGCTCTGTCTTCTCTTTCTCTCTATCTCTGTCTCCCCATACCACATTCTGAATGGTAAGGATTGTATTCACTCATGGTATTAGTTTGATTTTCTGATTCAGTAGACATATTAAATTCTACCACTATGAAAAGCTATTAGTTACCTGATGAATTTCTTTTTTTTCTTTTTCTTTCTTTCTTTCTTTCTTTTTTTTTCTTTTCTTTTTTTTTTTTTTTGCAGGGCAATGAGGGTTAAGTAACTTGCCCAAGGTCACACAGCTAGTGTCAAGTGTCTGAGGACAGATTTGAACTCAGGTCCTCCTGAATTCAGGGCCAGTGCTCTACCCATTGCACCACCTAGCTGTACCCTACGTGATGAATTTCTACCATTTCTTTGCTAGTACAGTGGAATCCTCTGTTGTAGCATTCTTTATGGGCTTTAAGAAACGCAGGTGGTCTTGTTGATGCTGTTACAAGTGCCTGACCTTTCACCTCATTGTCTCAAAAACAATATCACTCTAGGAGATGTCACACATTTGTACCAAAAGGAAGCTCTGTTGTTTTGTGCAGCAGGTAGTTGGTGCAGTAGATAGATCACGAGGCCTGGACTCAGGAGGACCTGAGTTCACATCCAGCCTTAGACACTTACTAGCTGTGTGACCCTGGGTAAGTCACTTAACCCTGTTTGTCTCGGTTGAGCTGGAGAAGGAAATTGGAAAACCACTATAGTATCTTTGCCAAGAAAACCCCAAATGGCGTCACAAAGAGTCACATCTAAAGGAAACCTCCTGGTACATAAGCTAAGAAGGTATGGCTGGGTGAAATCTGCATGATTTGAGGGAGTCTCATATCAGTGAGATTGCAGATACATCAAAATAGTGAATGCAGTATTATGTCAAATTAAAAAGAGAACTAGACCAAGTCAGATCACTTAGGGTCAGGATGAAGTTTTTGCTACTTTTTAGCTTCGTGACTCAAGGTAGGTTACTTGATTTCTCGGAGCCTGTGTCTTCATCTCTAAAATGGGGACAATAATATTTGTACCACCCATCCCTGAGGGCTGTTGTGAGGATAGAGTGAGATAGTACACATGAAAGTGATTTCTTGATTTTTTTTTTTTTGGTGAGGCAATTAAGTGACTTGCCCAAGGTAACACAGCTAGTAAGTGTTAAGTGTCTGAGGCTGGTTTTGAACTCAGGTCCTCCTGACTCCAGGGCCAGTGCTCTATCCACTGCGCCACCTAGCTGCCCCAAAAATGATTTCTAATGGTTGTCATCTTTGTCTTTGTATTCCCAGTGTCTGGCAGCAGCAATGTTTGTTCCTTTGAAGACTATGATGTTCCATGAATCACAACCATAACTTTTATCACTGGGAGAAAATCTGTTTTGAAAAGATGTTAGGTGCCCCAGTTGATAGAGCACTGGGCCTGGAGCCAAGAATACCTGAGTCTAAATCTGACCTCAAACACTTACCAGTTTGTGTCATCCTGGGCAAGTCACTTACCCTCTGTCTGCCTCAGTTTCCTCAATTATAAAATGGGGATTAAAATAGTACCTACCTTTCAAGGTTGATGTGGGGATCAAGTGAGATATTTGTAAAGAGCTTACCACAGTGTCTGGCACATGGTAAACTCTTAATAAATACTTATTTCCTTCCCTTGAAAAGATAGACTGTTAATGTTCACAAATGGCTTGGGATAATTGAAAGTCCTGAACAATTTCCCAAAAAACAATTCAGTCTGATATATTTGTTGTTCAGTTGAATCCTACTCTTCGAGACCCTATTTGAGGTTTCCTTGGCAGAGATACTGGAGCAGTTTGCCATTTCCTTCTCCAGCTCATTTTATAGATGAGAAAACAGAAGCAAACTGGGTCAAGTGACTTGCCCAGGGTCACACAGCTAGTAAGTGTCTGAGGCTGGATTGGAACTTAGGTCTTCCTGCCTCCACGCTCAGCACTCTATCCACGGCACCACTTAAGTATACCACACTGACTGTCCCTTGAATGTTCAGCTTTTGGCAAAACAAGACTAATCAATTCCATGGCCCAACAGTTGAGGTTGTCCCAAATTACCCTATCTTATTTCTAAGAATGCTGCTTTTGAAATACAGATTACATCATCCTTATTCTCCACCTTGCCTAAAATGGTAAGATAGTATAGTTTTGGGGAAACCTCAACCATTGTGATGTAGACCAAACATCTAAGGACTAGGTGACACAGTGGCTAAAGCACTGGCTCTGAAGTCAGGAGAACTTGAGTTCAAATCTCACCTCAGACACTTACTAGCTGTGTGACTCTGGGCAAGTCACTTAACCCCAATTGCCTTAAACAGCTGGGGCCATCTCTAGTCATCCTAATGTATATCTTGCCACTTGCCATCTTGGCAGATGACTTTGGAGGAGAGAGCAAGGTTGGTGACCTTAAATCCAATTCATTGCAAGTCATGACACCACCCTGATGTCATGGTCCTCTTCGAGAACAAAGGATAAACAACAGTGAAAAGAACATAGGAACTATTTTTCCAGCTTTTTTCCTAATTATTGATTCATCTTGGGAAAGACACATGCTTCATGATCCTTAGTTTCCTTGTCTGTAAAGTGAGGGGGGCTTAGACTAAGTTATCTCTAAGGTCCCTTTCCAGTGCTGTCATTCTATGAATAGACATTGATTGCTGTTGTTCAGTGAATGCCCATTCTACGATAAATTCTTGCCTTGCAGGGACTTTCACCTTTAAGATAGTTGGCAGAGCCCCAAGGCCAGCTGCCAATTCTGAACTGAATTCTAATCAGCAAGTAAGAACTGGGCATCTTGAATGAAAGTGACCTTGTGATCTTGGAATTTGTGTTGATGCAGGAAGGAAATGCTGAGTATGATTATCCTGAACCCCTCGACTTTTAGGAAAGCATACTTCAAAGTATTCAGAGATATGATTGATGTGACTGCGTAGAAGAGGTCTCTGAAAGGGGGCTGAGGAGGATCTAAAACATGCCAGTTTCATGGTAAAACCACAAATGGTCAGGATGAGGAAGAAAAGGGTGAAGCAACAGGAGACACTATGATGTAACATTACAGACACTTCTCTAATGGTCTTGAGTTTTAAAATAACCTATCAGAAGATGGGAAGAGAGACATGTGCTAACTGGTGCTGGCTGTAAAAAAAAAAAAATGGACAGGAGCAGAGCTTGTAAAAAGGGTGTCAGGAAGCTAAAGTCCAGAATGGATTCAGACTTGTGGAACAGGTTAAAAGATACCAAAAGGGACTTTATGGGGCATCTAGGTGGTACAGTGGATAAAGCACTGGCCCTGGATTCATTAGGACCTGAGTTCAAATACAACCTCAGACACTTGACACTTACTAGCTGTGTGACCCTGGGCAAGTTACTTAACCCTCATTGCCCCAACAACAAGAACAACAAGAACAACAAGAAAACCAAAAAAAACCCAAACAAACAAAAAAGGGACTTTATTGGGTCACATTGGGAGCAAGAGGAAACTAAGGAAGGAACTACTTAACTCATAAATCACTTCCAAGAATCTTCAAAATAGAAATAATAGGACAAATAGTTGAAAGGAAATTGGAAATCCAAGATTGGGGTAGGGGTGGGGAAGGAAAATAAGGAAAGTATTGCTAGCTGTCTACTTTAAATGGATTCAATTATCCAGGCTCCCAAGAAGCTACTAGGCGGCACAATTCGTGGATAGAGTCAGGAAGTAAAGTCCAGAAGATTTGAATTCAGATCCTGCCTCAGACATTTGCTAGCTGTGTGACCTTGAGCAAGTCACTTAACCTCAGCCTTAATTTCCTCATTTGTAAAATGAAGATAATAAAAGCGCCTACCTCACAGGATTGTTGTGAGGATCAAATGAGGTACTAATAGAAGCATTTATATCTCAATTTAAGGTTTGCAAAGTACTTCACGAAGATTATATTATTTTACCCTCACAATAACCCTGGGAAGTAGATGTGATTATCATCCCCATTTGACAGATAATGAAATTTAGATAGACTGATTAAGTGACTTGCCAAGAGTCACACACCTAGCAAGTGTTTGAGGCAGGATTTGAACTCTGGGTCTTTCTGACTTTAGGTCTAGGTCTCTAGTTAATGTGCCAACCAGATAACATACTTGAAGTGTTTCATAAACCTTAAAGTGATATATAAATACTAGCTATTATTGTTATAATTATTAAATTAATTAGGGAGTCACTAACTTTGTGTCAATAGATCTAGAAGAGCAAATGTTATTCAAGGAATAGGAAAAATTCCTGTGGTTTGCTAGAGCCCTCAGGAATGAATATTAGTAGTGAGGAAACCCTAGAGTTGGGAAAATACCATAAAGAAAAAGTGAACTATTGGGGTGGGTTAGAGAGGGATTCACGGGTTCTAGCACAGTCTTGGTATCATGTCATATATACCGTATTCATTCCTTGTCACCACATTAGACTTCTCCTATATCAAAATTCCAGCTCAATTTATTGGGTTATTTTTGTGAAGGGATCAATTAAAAAAATTTTTTTTACAATAGCATCCAATGGAAAAGCAATTTGCTTTACAGAAATTACCTTTGTGCTAACTACTGGAATCCTGATAGATTGAAAGCTATGGAAAGAGTAGTTCATTTAGCAAATATTCTGAGACATCATTCAGATAAATATTTTGATTGAAACTTTCAATCAAATTTAAATATTTCATTTTTGTATCATCTTCATTTTTCAATATATCCCTCCTCACTTCCCTTCCCAGAGAGCCATTCTTTATAATGGAATTTTTTTTAAAAGAGGAAAAAAAGCAGTTCAACAAAACTAACCAATGTATCAACTAAGTCTAACAACAAATACGGTGTTCTACATCCCTAGTCCCCTTACCTCTGGAAAAAAGTGAGGGAGGTCCATTCTCATAATTCTTCTTTAGGGACAAGCTCAGTCATTATAATTGTTTCATCTTTTTTTGTTTGTTTTTTTCCCAGTTTACATGGTTGAAGTCATCATGTGTATTATTTTTCCAGTTCTGTTTACTTCATTTTGTATCAGTTCATATGTCTTCTACTGCTTCTCTGTAGTCTTCATTTAATTTTTTTTTGGTCTTCATTTAATTTCTTATAGATGTTTCATTAAATTCGTGTACCACATTTATTTAGCCATTCAGTCAGTTATCAATTAGCACTTATTAAAAGCCTACTGTGTGCCAGGTAGTATGTTAAGTGCTGGAAATACAAAGAAAGGCAGCCCCTTCTCTTGAGGAGCTCACAATTTAATGGGTATCTAATTCTTTTTCAGGTCTTTGTTATTACAAAAAATGCTACCACACATATTTTGCTGTTTATGAACCTTTGTTTTTATCATTAGCTTTTGGGGGTATACTAGACTTTTTTTGGGTCACTTTCTTAGTCTAATTCCAAATTGCTTTCCAGAACAGTTGGACCAATGCTTAGCCTGACTTTTCACAACCATTCCAACACTGAGTATTTTCCTCTTAGTCATCTTTGCCAACTGTGGGGGTATGAGGTCAAACCTCAGAAGTTGTTTGATTGTATTTCTCTTATTATTTATTTGGAGCAATCTTGCATATAGTTGACAGTACTTTGTAATTCTTTTGAGAACTGGTTGTTCATATTATTTGACCACATCCATTAGGGAATGTCAAATATAGTTTTAAATCATCTGTGCTAATGGGGAAAGGTATAGAATAGCTAGATGAATTACTAAAATATTTTAGACACTGTTTTTAACATCCCCCTCCCATCATATCTTGCTAAAATAGATAAAAATCTTTTTATATGGCATCATTGTTTGATGCCAAAATCACCACTGAGCTTCTATTCTTATACTTAACACTGAATTCCTAAAATGCCCCCAAGATGGGCATTGACAAAATATTTTAAACTGTTTCCATAATGAAACCAAACATCTGCTGGGTTTCTGCCTATGTATATCTATATGTAGGTGGCCAGGATGAAATTTTTTGAGCTAATTTTTCCCTTTGTTCCTTATTGGATCTCTCCCAAGGGACATTTTGTAGAATCGGCTCAGTGGTGAGTCATTTTGCATATTCTTCTTTGGTATGTAGATTACAGGTGAATTTCTTCTTTTTTTCTTCACCTTTTCAAACTACTTGATAAAACTTTTTGTAGTTTGGTTTTGTTACTGCTACCACTACTAGCTAGCATTTATATAGTGCTTTAAAAAATGCACACCACTTTACAAATATTATTTCATTTGATCCTCAAATGAAACCTGCTATTATTAAACCCACTGAATGTAAGAGAAAACTGAGATAGAGGTTAAATGATTTGCCTAGGGCCACATAGCTAGTAATGTCAAATTTGAACTCAAGTCTTCTGTCAAAGTCTAGGGCTCTATCCACTGCACCACCTAGCATTATAATAATGAACTAAAAATTAGTGAGTAAACTAAAAATTAGTTTTAAATATTATGATGCTATAATGTGTCCATCATATAATCAAATGAGAATATTTGTAAAGTAATTAACACAGTATCTGGCACATAGTAGGTGTTTAATAAATGTTCATCAATCCAGATTTTCCTTCTACAGGTACATATTTCAACCCAACTGTGCTTTTTCAATCTTTGTAGTTCTTCTCTGTATCTTTCTATAGAGTACTCAGCCAAAGTGCTGAAAACTGTTAAAAGGAAAATTCTTTGTTTGGGCTTTCACCCAAACTCAGGACAAAGAAAATTAAAAGTTTATTAGAAGCATGTCAAGGTAGCAACATGTTGACAGGCTGATCACTGGAGATCAGAAAGGGATTCAAGATGGAGCCAGCTTTTATTAATAACTTTCTTAATGAGAGAGACAATTGAGCCAAGTCCCTGTCAGGAAAAGGGGATGGACTGTTGTATCTCAGCACCTCCCCAAGGTAGCAGGTACATGAGGGCTATGGGATGTTCAACAGGCACAAACAAGTAAGGGGTGACGATATGTGATGAGTAGCAGGCAGTACAAAGCTGAAGCCTGTGTGACACTTCCCCCAATACTGATTGATAAGCAGGTCTGGGAACAATGGGTCACAGAGTCAATATAACTTTCAACAAAACCTTCCTACAGGTCTTTTAACATTTCATTAATACCAATGAAACACTGGGGTTGTCAGTCTGTCATTTCTTGTGTTAATACATGAACAACCCATATCCCAGATGATTTTTTTGGGGTGGGGCAATGAAGGTTAAGTGACTTGCCCAGGGCCACACAGCTAGTAAGTGTCAAGTATCTGAGGCTAGATTTGAACTCAGGTCCTCCTGAATCCAGGGCCAGTGTTTTATCCACTGCACCACCTAGCTGCCCCCAATTATATATATATATTTTTTACGGAAGATTCTGTACACAAATCATCATTATTAATGTTGTGTAGCCTATTTATATTCACTATGCATCTCTCTATTGCTCTTTGGGTCATTTGCAACTTTGATCCTTTGGCTATTGTAGTGTGCCAGGAATCAGAGCCAAGTATCATCACTGAGAAAAGATGAACTTTGGTGTCAAAGATTGGTTTAGAATCATTTTAGCCTTTGTCCTGCTCCTGTTCAACTCTGGGGGTAGTTTATCTCACTATCCATCTGCAGTGCCTGTCCAAGATATCAGTTTGAATTGATGGATGACTTCCATGGAGTGTCCCATTCACTTGATTACAATAATCTGAGCAATGCACATTTTTCAACTCACTTGGATTTTTCTATGTGGTTTTCTAGGCCAATCTGGGCCATGGATCTCATTAAAGAGGTCTTGTAGTATTCTGAGGCTAGAGAGATTTAATGTTAGACAATGTTATCTATACTCAGCCTATTTGCATAGAGAAGACCTTTTTGTCATCCTTAGGCAATCTCTCTCCAATTTGAATTCTTATTTTTTCTTCTTTCTAAGATTCATTTTATTTTCAATTAAGAAACATTTATTTTCTCTCTTACCAAGCCCTCCCCTTTGGACAAAAAGGGAGAAAGAAAAACAAAATCCTCGTAGCAAATATGTATAGTCAAGGAAATGTCCACAATGACCAGGTATAACAATGTATATTTCATTCTGAATCTTGTTGCTTGTACTTCTATTGACATGCTTGCTTCATCATCAGTTCTCAGGGGTGGTCATTATACTGATTAGAGTTTGTAAGTTTCTCAAAGTTGTTTGTTTTTACAGTGTTGTTATTATGGTATAAATTGGTTTCCTGGTTCTCACTTCTCTCTGATTCAGACCAAACAAATCTTCCTAAGTTTCTCTGAAACTATGCCTTTTGGCATTTCTTATGACATAATAGTATTCCGTTATGTTTGTAGTGTATGTAGTGCCATAATTTGTTCAACTATTCCTCAAGTGATTGAATGAAGTACCAGTTGATCAACTGGAGAATGGCTGAACAAATTATGGTCTTTTATTTAAATTTTATACAAAACAGTCTTCACGAAAGTGATGGATGACTTTAATGAACATTTGTATCCCTTTTTTATGCCTAACTGGATAGTGATAATCAAAGGAGTGTTAAATTTGATAGACATGATCAATGTTAAATGATCAATAATAGCTTAAAATGATAACATTTTAAAGTATTGAAAGTTCTGGTTTTATAATAACTCTTTTTTTGGTGGCAAAGAATTAGAAATGGAGAGAGTGCCCATCAATTGGGGTATAGTCAAACAAGAATGAATTATGAATTATGAATGTAATGGAGTACTATTGTGACATAAGAATTGATAAAGGAATGACTTCAGAGAAACCTGAAAGACTCATATGAACTGATGCTGAGTGAAGGGAGCAGAATCAAGAGAACAATTTATACAATATTAACAATATTGTGAAGACAAACAACTTTCAAAGATTTAAGCACTCTGATCAACACAATGAGAAACTACAATTCTAGAGGACTCATTATGAATCATGCTACCCATCTCCTGGTAGAGAGATGATAGTCTTAAGGTGTAGACTGGTCAATAGAGGAATTAGTTTTTTCTTGACTCTACATGTTTATAACAGGGTTTTGTTTTGTTTTTTTCCTCAATTGGGTGTGGGGAGATAGGGTAAGAAGGCAGATTTTCATTGATTGAAAAAAAATTTTTAAGTCTTGTTAAGGAATAAGAACTCATTATGGGAATTTATTTTGAATACCAACTTCAATAAGAAGCTTTATTAATAGTTTATCAGATGGAATAGGGAAAAGGCCAGTCTTGACCGTGGTCTCTTCTTATATTTTGTTGACATAGAATTGTGCTACCACTCATTAAGAGAGTGGAATGCAAAGGATAGTAGATAAAAGAGACAGGCCTTGGTACAAAGAGACCGTCATGATGTTGAGAATGTTGGAAGAGTCGGAGGATGGTTGATGAGCAGAGAATTACTCAGTATGAGAACATTGAATAGAATAAGACGAATTTTTGTAGGAAGGGAAATAGCAGACATTAAGAAAGGTAGGGTTAGCAGGACTGTGGTCTTGACCTTGGGTCTCCTCCCCTTAAATGGTTACTGTGGCATGTGGGGAATCATCACAGCATTGCTGTTAATCTAGGTCATGCCTTGAGTTACTGCTGAATCTCTCTCCCTTCCCCCTCCAGGGTATAGCAGCACAGGAAACCAGCTAAAACAGTGCTATCACATCAGAACCATACTGATACTGTTCATTTAAGTTGCATCAGCTGAATTTGTTCCTAGTTCCTGTTCACAGACTATCACCAGCCGGAGGAGACACTCCTAACAATCACAACAGGAAATAATAGAAACAGTTCTCTCTTTCCTTGTCACATTGGGTGGTTTGATGCAGAGCCTGGTTTCCCAATTATAGCTGCTGTAGGCATTGGATCTGGGAACTGTGAGCTTATCCTTGCCCATTCTTGGGAAACAGTAGGAAGTAATGAAGGAGTTTTAATTTGTCTCTGATAACATTGATTAAGTGCTAGGCCTGGAGTCAGGAAGAACAGAATTAAAATCTAGCCTCAGTCACTTAACTAGCTGTGTGATCCTGGACAAGTCACTTAATTTCTCTAACCCTAAGTTTTCTCATCCATAAAATGGGGATGATGATAACACCTAGGGCAGGTAGGTGGTACAGTGGATAGAACACTGTGTTTAGAATCAGGAAGACTCATCTTCTTGAGTTCAAATCAGGCCTTAGACATTTAAGAGCTATATGAACTTCAGCAAGTCACTTAACCCTGTTTGCCTCAATTTCCTCATCTGCAAAATGAGCTGGAGAAGGAAACGGCAAACCACTCTAGTATGTTTGCTGAGAAAACTCCAAAATGGGGTTACAAAGAGTCGAACACAGTTGAAATGAATGAACAACAATAATACCTACCTCCCAGGGTTGTTGTGAGGATTAAATAAGATATTTGTAAAGCATTTAGCATAGTGTCTGGAACTTGGTGGGCACTATATAAATACTGCTGTCATCACTGTTGTCATCATTAGTGGTAACTTAGGTAAAACTCACTGCAAAACTTAAAGCACTATATAAATGCTATCTATTATTATTAGTCTCTTGGAGACAGCTCCATGAATTTTAAGTGATCAGGTCTTTGTGACAGAGAAAGTGGGAGAGACTGCATTTGATTATAGTTTTATTTCTTTTTAAAATAAATGCCACAGGGGGCAGCTAGGCGGTGCAGTAGATAAAGCACCAGCCCTGGATTCAGGAGGACCTGAATTCAAATCCAGCCTCAGACACTTGACACTTACTAGCTATGTGACCCTGGGCAAGTCACTTAACCCTCATTGCCCCACAAAATAAATAAATGTCACTGTCATCTTTTGTTTTTTGTATTGCCTTCAGATTTCCCCACATCCTTCCCCTCTCTTCTCTTCCAATGAGCCTCAATTATAACAAAGAATTTACTTGATTGCATTTTAGTCAGTTCTTTGGTGGAGGTAAAAGTTTTACTTTCCAGTCAAAGTTTGAGTTCCCACTTAGGACACAGGCTACAGCTGTATTGCTAAGTCTTATGGTGAGAGTACCAGAACCAGAGACTGCAATGGACCCAGTATTCATTGTTCAGCCATGCCCTACCTTTTGTGATGTTTAAAATCTAATTGTTATGACTAAAAATCTAATGTGTGGTCGCCTTAAATTAGAAGCTTATAGCACCAGTCTTTGGGCATTAAGCATTTATTAAAGTATATTAGAAGTTAGTATAAGAGAGAGGAAGAACACATGGAGTTCAGAAAGAAAAAGCCTAGCTACCCTGGCCCTGCAGTGGCCACCAAGACCTCCAACGGAAAGGGGTATTCCCCCGTTCTCCTAGAGCGGAAGCTCCCTGCGGATCACAAGAGGGGCAGTCCCCACACACAGCTCCAAGCTAATTGGCTGGTAGCATTGATTGACATGACTTACAGGTGGTTCTATGAATAGATGTAACTTCCAGATGCTAGTCACATGCTTTCTCCTCAGGGTGGCACTGCCCTGGTTCTCACAAGGTCTTTCTTAGCAGGGGGTGGCACTCTGATTCTCACACTCTCATAACCCCATTTGGGGTTTTCTTGGCAGAGATACTGGAGTGGTTTGCCATTTCCTTTTCTAGCTCATTTTACAGATGAGAAAACTGAAGCAAACAGGGTTAAAGGACTTGCCAGGGTCGCATAGTGAGTAAGGCTCTGAGGCCGAATTTGAACTCAGGTCCTCCTAATCCTAGGCCTAGCACTCCATCCAGTGCACCACCTCTCTGCCCAAGAGGACAAATAACCACTAGCTAAATCAGTAGCAGGGCAGGGAGCTGACTGTTAGATCTAGGCTGCATTTCATTGCTTTTATGGGAGCGTGGAATGGAGTTCACAGCAGCAAGACTAAGGGGGAGGAAAAGAGCTACTTCCAATGCTTATTAGCCTGGATGCTATTATATAGCCTTGTAGCAAATTTAGTCGGTTATGGAAATCGATTCACACCCAGGTAAGCCGTTAGGACCTAGGAAGGGTGTGGCTGTGTCTAGGATCCCCTGGGCATCTCCCTGGCATGACAGTGCTTCTTTAGTCTGGAGGGCTCTGTAATATAAATGTCTAGTCCCCTCCCTGTGGGTGTTCTCTTCCAGTAGCTTGGTTTAGTACCTCCCCAGTGGCTAGGTGTGGCAAGGGGGCGGGTGTCAGGCTTCTGGTACTGGAGTTTCTAGATTGTTGAGACCTTGCTGAGTCACTTTAATGGTCCTTTGAGATAGAAACTGTTTGGGGCTCTGTTCCATTAACCTCATGACTTATTTTTGATCTCTAGACACCACACCACCAACAGCACAGATACAGCTCATCATTCCCCTTTCTTCCCTAGATTGCTTAATGGAAATTGTGCACAGGCTCTGGGAAAAGCCTTTGTGAGTTGCTGGTAGTGGTTACAAGGCTTGTGTTGCAATAAGATCAGCCCTTTGATTTCACTGTAGATATCCCTCCAGTATTACAAGTGGATATTCTGCTCCACCCCAAGCCCCAGCACAGGAATTTTAAGTCAGCAAAAGGAAATATTGGCCTTTGGAAAATGTGAACTAGCATTTAAGACATAGCATTGTTCTTCTAGGACAGATTAAGTGTGAGTGGCTTTTGATGGGAAATTAATAGGAATTGTTGTTTTTTTAAAAAGCCATTTTCTGCATTGTAAGATTATTATAGCACCCCATTGGGAGATTATAGGCACATTTAGGGTGAGTTCTTAGCAATGCCCTTTGGTTCTACTCATAACCCCTGTGACTCCCCAGATGAAAATTCCCTATTCTGGCCACTACACCCCTGTATGTGTTGCCTTCTCCTAGTAGAATCTAAGCTCTGTGAGGGCAGGAGTTGTCTATTTGTCTTTGTATCCCTTAGTGCTCACTAGAGTGCCTTGCACATAGCAGACATTTATTAAATACTTTATTCATCCATCCATTCATTCATTTATTCATCAACTGGGCTACACAGACACCAAAATTTTAAACCACAATCAATATAGCACTGGATGATGCTTATAGTGAATGGCCATCAAATATCTGGTGTTACTTCTGAGACTGAAACCTGTTCCAGTCTATGAAGAGGCTCTAGTGGAAGCCATGGGGGTTCCAATAGCTACTGGCAATATCTCCTTGACTATGATATTGAATAGGGCATTTATCAAGAATATGTCATTTGAATTAATTCTCTTTCAAACCTGTGTTTAGTCTGCTCCACAAATAGACTGTTCTTTTCTAAAAAAGATGATTCATTTGTGTGGGCTTCCCATATAGACTATTTCTAACTGGGGCCTGGAGAATGTCCTATTTCCCATCAGTGACCTAGTAGCATCTCTAGATTATTAACTCATGGAACTATTTATTTGCATTGGGAGCCAAAGACAGACCAGACACAGATTCGAAGCATGACAAAGCATATGGGAGAAAAACTATCTATGAGGAACATCTTAAGGATGCAACAAAAGGATTTCCAGGAGCTGTGCTACCCCTTTGTCACCTGCACTCTTTAAGCACATGGATTCTATATGAACTTGTGGAAGAATGTTACAAACCTATGGCTGGGCATGTTTTGTGCCAACTTTTTAAAATGCATCTTTCTAAAAGCTAATTAAGTCTGGCTTACTAAGGGCTATCAACTGACAGTCATAGTAGGAAGCACACCAGTTGGGGCTCATGAGCTACAGAACCAGAAAAACAACTTCCCAAACCCTCAGGGTTATCCTTTGAGTCCTGAGGGGATATAGCAGCCAGACTCTGAGGACCCAACTCATCTGTGTGAGGAGAAGTTGGGATGGTCATTCCTAAGCATTGTTACAATTTACAACTGGAACTCACTTTTACCCCTATTTTCTAGTATATAGTTGCTGGTTTACACTAAGGTCTTTTCATGCACTGTAACAGGTCACAATCTTAGACATCCCATGCCCATTCAGACAACTATGGCCCAGTTGTACAAACAGCACCACTTTGATCCATTTACCGTCCTGTGACACTGACTGGCCTCCTTGCTGTTTCTCATATAAGAAACTCCATTTCCCAATTCACTGGCTGTCCTCCATGCCTGAAATGCTCTTCCTCCTTATCTCTGCCTTCTGCCTTCTTTGAATTTTCAGCTAAAGTCCCATCCCCTGCAAAAATCCTTTCATGGTCTTCCTTAATCTTAGTGCCTTCCCTCTGAGTCTACCCCCAATTTTTCCTGTATATATCCTGTTTGCACAGTCATTTGGATATTGCCTCCTCCATCAGACTGTGAGCACCTTGAGAGGACCAGCTGTTTTTTATCTTTCTTGGTATCTCCAGCAGCGTCTGAGGCTTAGTAGATACTTAATAATTCTAGTTGACTGACTGACCTCTAACTCAATAGGAGATCTAATGCATTCACCTTTCCCACATCCTTCCGAATTGTCTGTTTTCTGATCTCTGGTCTTTCCACCTCAATGCCTTTTCTCATACTACTCCCTGGGCCTGAAATGCCCCCATCTCTGCCTATGAAAACACTGCTCATCTGTCCAAGATCTGCCTTAGATACAACTTCTTTTCATGAAGTTGTGCCCAGTTTCTGCAGGAGGAAATTCTTTACCTTATTTTGTCCTTGAATAACCCTTTATTTATACCTCTCTCATACACTCACCCCTCCACTAAAGACTTGCCCAGTGCTTTGTTGTGGTGTGGAGGTAACCATGCATTCTTGAAGGCTATGCTGTTGGAGCCCAAGCAGGTCTAACCTAGCTGGGAAGGCTGCAAGTGCCAGCTCTGATGGACTATAAATCTGTCATTGGAGTACCAGATTAGGTAAGGTCAGGTTAGAGGCTTATCACCATGTGGATGGACTTTTTTGGTCGTGGCAATACTTGAAGATCACGGTGGTAGAGGAGTTGTGATCTCTTTGGGGAGGGGAAGTGCCCACACTATGAAATTATAGATCCTAGAAAATGCATGCACCCATCCTCTTGTGTTTCATGTTAGCATTTTTTGTGTATATAGTCTCTTCTACATAGTAAGCGTCTTTTTTGGGGGGGGGCAGGGCAATAAGGGTTAAGTGACTTGCCCAAGGTCACACAGCTAGTAAGTGTCAAGTGTCTGAGGCCAGATTTGAACTCAGGTCCTCCTGAATCCAGGGCTGGTGCTTTATCCACTGTGCCACCTAGCTGTCCCTGTTGTAAGCTTCTTGAGGGACTGTGTCTTTCTCCTAGTGCCTAGAATACTGCTTTGTACATAGTAGGGGTTAATAAATGTGGAAGGAAGGAAGGAAAGAAAGAAAGGAAGAAAGAAAGGAGGGAGGAAAGAAAAAATAAAGAAAGGCAGGATTAAGGGTAGGAAGAAGTAAGGAAGGGAGGGAGGATAAAAAGAGGAGGAGAGGGAGTAGGGATAAAAGGAGAGAGGGAGGAAGGAATAAAAGAAAAAAGGGAGGAAGGAAAGGAAGGGTAAAAGAAGGAAAAAAGGAAGAGATGAAGGAAAGGAGGATGGGAGGGGAAGAAGGTGAGGAAGAAAGAGGGAAGGAAGAGAGGAAGAAGGGATGAAGGAGGGGAAGGAAGAAAAAAAGTATTATTGATCATGGAGCAGCAATGTGATAAACCTGGAGTCTAGAAAGGCCTGGGTTTGAATTTTATCTCTGATGCTTCCTGTGTGACAATTGAATATACTGTTTGTTCACTTGAGCTCTCTGAGCCTCAGTTTCCTTATCTGAAAAATAGGGATGATGATTACCTGTAGTATTTACTTATTGTGACGATCAAATGAGATAATGTAAAGTGTTTTGCAAACCTTAAAGCACTATATATAAATATCAGTTATCAGGAAGGAGCATGTCATAGTAGAAAGATCAGCAACCTGGCAGTCAAAGAATCTGGGTTCAAATCCTGCTTCTAACATTCTGTATCTTGTCAGTTAACATTCCTGGATGTCAGTTTCCTCACCATGAGAATGAGGAGGTTGGATCAGTCAGTTCCTGAGATCCCTTTCAGACTATGATCCTGTCATCTTTGTGTGAATTAATTTGGAAAAATATCCTTTCCAACTAGATAGCTAACAGAATAGAAAAAACAGAGAAGAGGAGAAGGTGGGGGTGAGGAGATCTAAGTCCAAGGAACAGAACAGAGAGAGCTGCCAGGTTTTGCTGGCTTTTCGAGGTCATATGGCAAGAGAGGTAAAAGGCAGCATAAGGTCACCCTAGTGGGGCTGTGAGGGAATCCCCTTAAATAGGGAGAGAGTCACTACAATGGGAGGCATGAGGAAACTCAAGCTAAACATTACTGACTTCCCCATTTTGCCGAGGACCTTCCTAGTTACTGCGGAAGAAAACCAGAAACAACATTGTGGCGGCTGAAAAGTCTGGCGGGTGCTCTTGTTTGTCATTTCATGTTGCCACCACAGTTGGAAACCATGAATCTAACTTGGCAAAGGCATTGCATTTTTTTGAGGAAAGGCCACTGCGGGTTAATGGAATAAACTCTAGACTTGTGGTAGAAGAGGTGGCTTTGGATCTGAGCTCTACCCTTGACTGACTGTAGCCTTGGGGAGTTGGAGCGTTGGTTTTTTTTATCTGTAAAACAGAGATAATACTGGTGTCTCTACCTAAAAGTAGTTAGTGGAGACTTACAGACTGTGTATATATAGCTCTTTAAGGTTTAAGGTGAAGCACCATATAGCCCAAGCTAGAAGGGAGTTCAAAAGTTATCTAGTCTAACCCCTTCCCTTTACAGATGGGGTAACCAAGTCCCAGAGATGTAGTCACTTGCCCAAAGTCATATAGTAACAGTACAATTCAAATTCAGGTTCTGTGACAACAAGTCTCCACTGCAGCATACTTCCTCTGTCCTTCACATGTATCATCTTATTAATAGCCCTGTGATCTATAGAGAGTGATTATTTCCATTTTATTGGTGAGGTTACTGAGCTTCAGAGACAAACTCACATGGCTAGGTATCTGAGGTGGGATTCAAATCCAGCACTTCCTGACTACAAGCCCATCAGTGTTGTTTTCAGCTGCTACATCAAACTTCCGTTCTTTTTAGTGCCTTTCTGAGGTCATTTTTAGGGCAGCTAGGCAGATAGACTGTCAGGTCTAGAGGCAGTAAGCCCCGAGTTCAAATCCAGCCTCAGACACTTACTAGCTATGTGACCCTGGGCAAGTCACTTCACCCTGCTTGCCTCAGTTTCCTCTTCTGGAGCCAGAGAAGGAAATGGCAAACCACTCCAGTATCTTTGCCAAGAAAACCCTAAACGGGGTCACAAAGAGTAGGACACAACTGAACAACAAAAGGTCATTTTAATCCCAGTTTTACACATGAGGGAATTAAAATGACATGTCCCAAGTCATATACAGAACTCAAAACTAGGGTTTCTAATTCTAAAACCAGTGTGGCATCCTGACTGCCTTGTATCTTATCTATGGATGCTTCTCATAGACTACAAATTAGTATGTTTGCTCAGGAAGGAAGGGCTACCAGAGAGAAGAATCCCTAACTTTCAGAACACCTCCTTACCTGAGGCCACTCCTAATTCCACCTTCCCACCCAGCAGTTCATACTCTCTTCCTCTTGAAGTTAATTTGCATAATTTTGCATGTGATTTCCAGTTACTCATCTGTTTTCATGTTATTCCTCCCCATAGAGTGTGAGATCTAGGAGGGATTGTTTTGCTTGTCTTTATATTCTCCCCAGTACCCATCACAGTACCTGGCACATAGTAGGCACTTCCTATCTGATTTATCTCAGAGGGTTGTTGTGAGGATCAAACTAGTTAACATTTGTAAGCTGCCTCACAAATGATACCATATAGCATAAAAGTCATCAGTGTGGGGTAGAGCAGAAATGACTAACATACTGCCTGAACACTTTCGAGTGGGGCCCAACCAGATTAAATTGCAATTGGGAAATGTTTAAAAAAATAAAAAATAGGCAGTAGAACATAGATAATATTAACATGTGGTTTTCTACATCAATATGCAGCCTGTAGGAATCCTTATGAATGGTTTAGTAGCCTCTGTTTCTATTTGAGATTGATACCACCAGCCTAGTAGAAGACAGAGTTTGTTGTTGTTCAGTAGTTTCAGTCATGCCCCACTCTTTGTGACCCCATTTAAGGTTTTCCTGGTAAAGACACTAGAATGGTTTGCCATTTCCTTCTCCAGCTCATTTTGCAGATGAGGACACTAAAGCAAACAGGGTCACACAGCTAGTACCAAGTAAGACAGAAAGCCAATCTCAAAGGGAGGAAGACTCAAATTCTGTTTCTAGGCTATTTGTTTTTGTGACTCTCAGAGAAGGATTTAACTTCTCAGGGCTTTGGGCAATTTCCTAAGACTACATTGCGTAGAAGGGGTCAACTTGTTTTGGTCGAGGAGGATCTTCACTGAGATCCCTCTAAACCAGTGAAATCCCTGGTCTAATCCCTCATCTCCAAGCTTAACTTGCTATCTGTAGATAGTTTATACAATCCTATCCAGTCAAACTTTTCAGGTATATGCTTAACATTGTTGTGTGAATATTTGAAGAATGATTTACCATTTTATCAAGTCGTTTTGGTATCTTCCATTCATTTGAAATTTCAGCAAAAGCATTGTGCTGAGGAAGTGATCAGGCAAATGAACTTTTAATATTACTTCCTCTTTTTGTGCACTTTTTGGTAAGCGGCTGATATCATCTCACAGATCATACTTTCCAGACTCAGAACAAGTTGCTGTGATAGCACCATCTTTCCTCATTACTAGTCTTTATCAGAAGAAGTTAATTGAGTGATATGTGAATAAGTTGATTGGATGCTATCTTTAGTACTCATTGCAATCTATGCTGTGAGAACTAAGCACTTTTAATATTGATATATTCAGTGAGTGACTATTGAATGCTTAGGAATTGCCTTTTTTTCCACCCTCCCCCACCTCCCCTCCCCCATTTCTGCTGCTCATTAAGGCTATTTCAATGTACATGTGTCAATCAAGTTGGCTGAACAAAACCTGATAATTGAAAGAAGTATTCAGCTAGAGCCTGGTGGGATCCTGCAACTAGGCAGGCCGATTTCTGTGGCCATTTCATTTGGTGGACATTTACAGAATGTTGATGAGGCATTCATAAAGATCAAAGGATTTAGAACTACTTAGGATTTTAGAACACATTTCCCTCATTTTGTTGTTGCTGTTGTTTAGTCATTCAATTATGTCCAACTCTTTGTGACCACGCTGTCCATGGAGTTTTCTTGGCAAAGATGCTGGAGTGGTTTGCGATTTCCTTCTCCAGTGGATGAAGGCAAACAGAGGTTAAGTGACATGCCCAAAGCTAGTAAGTATCTGAGGCTGTATTTTAACTCAGATCTTCCTGACTCCAGGCCCAGTGCTCTATCCTCTGAACCACCTAGTTACCTTCCCCTCATTTTGGAGATAAAAAATATGAGGCCCACAGAGATGACATTTAGTAAGCATTTATCAAGTGTCTACTATGTCAGTCAGTCAATAAACATTTATTAAGCACCTACTATTTGCCTGGCGCTGTACTATGTGCTAGTGATACAAAGAAAGGTAAAAGACAGTCCCTTCCTTTGAGGAGCTCACAGTTTGATGGGGAAGAGAGTGTGAAAATTGCTAT
The DNA here is from genome assembly GCF_019393635.1 of Dromiciops gliroides. Lineage (NCBI taxonomy): Eukaryota > Metazoa > Chordata > Mammalia > Microbiotheria > Microbiotheriidae > Dromiciops > Dromiciops gliroides. The sequence continues at coordinate 615,713,476 of NC_057862.1, forward strand.
GTACAGACAAGCTATATACGGGATAAGTTGGAAATAACAAACAGAGGGAAGGCGATAGAATTTGAGGGGGATCAGGAAAGGTTTCCTGTAGAGGGTGGCATTTAATTTTATTTATCTATTTATTTATCTATTTATCTACTTATCTATCTATCTATCTATCTATCTATCTATCTATCTATCTATCTATCTATCTATCTATTTATTTAGTTGTTGTTTGTTTTCGGGGCAATGAGGGTTAAGTGACACAGTAAGTGTCAAGTGTCTGAGGTAAAATTTGAACTCAGATCCTCCTGAATCCAGGGCCAGTGCTCTATCCACTGCTCCACCTAGCTGCCCCCGAGGGTGGCATTTTAGCTGGGACTTGAAGGAAGACAGGAGGCAGAGATGAGAAGAGAGACGTTTCAGACATGGTGGGGGGGGGAGGGGCAGCAATGAAAATGACTGGAGTTGGGAGATGGAATATCTTGTTCAAGGAGGAGAGAGGAAGTCAGTGCTATGTGAGGAGGGGTAGGTAATAAGGTGTTAGATAAGTGGAAAGGTGAAGGGCTTTTCTAAACAGGATTTTATATTTGATCCTGGAGGTGATAGGGAGTCACTTGAGGTTGCTGAGTAAAGGGGAGGTGACCTGGTCAGACCTGTGGGATTGTCATCTCTAACAATGAGTTATTCTGAGCCAGGGAATATCTAGATGTTTTACGCATGTAACCGTTCATCAACCTGTTGACAGTTACCCCAAATGCAGACAATGCCTAGGGCAAAAATAAACGGCTACTGTGGGTCTAAATTTTCAAGTCCTAACCCTAAAGAGATGGCAAATATTGTTCATTGGTAACAACATTAGCAGAGGGAGCCATTTCTTTTAAAAAGGGCTTCTAGATTCTGGTGAGGAGACTGGGAGGTTGTAGAAAGTTGTCTTTGCTTCAGAGAGAGCTTCCTGGGCTCTGTTAATTCCTTTAGGGGGAAACTAGTCATCTGGAAGCACCAGCTACTGAAGTTGCTTATTGTCTAGGGCTCTATCTTAATTCTTACCTTGGAATTTTTCAGAGGCACCTAGGTGAAGTAGTGGATAGAGCACTGGGTCCACACATTGTGTGCCTAACACAGTGCCTGGCATGTGATAGGCTCTATTTAAATGCTTGTTCTCTTACCTTCCCCTTTTCTGGATCCAGAAAAACAGCATCTAAGTTACTCAACACTGAACAGTAGCCATGGTGTATTTCCAAATATTACCCATAGCGTGGGTATTCTATTATACCATAATAGAATATAATACTTAGATTGTTTTTTTTACATTTTTTTTTTTTTGTGTGAGGCAGTTGGGGTTAAGTGACTTGCCCATGGTCACACAGCTAGTAAGTGTCAAGTGTCTGAGGCCGGATTTGAACTCAGGCACTCCTGAATCCAGGGCCGGTGCTTTACCACTGCGCCATCTAGCTGCCCCACTTAGATTGTTTTTTAATTTTTTTTTTTTTAGTGAGGCAATTGTGGTTAAGTGACTTGCCCAGGGTCACACAGCTAGTAAGTGTTAAGTGTCTGAGGCCGGATTTGAACTCAGGTACTCCTGACTTCAGGGCCAGTGCTCTATCCACTGTGCCACTTAGCTGCCCCTCAACTTAGATTGTTTTTAAGAGACATATCCTTAACATTCATGTTCAGTTGACATGCTAAAAACTTATCTGTCTTACAGTTTCCTCCTTTCTTTTTTCATTCCCCCTGCTTTTAAATCTTGCTTTATTTATATTTTCCAATGTTAGATTTGCTTTAATAATTTTCTGTTGCAGTTTTGGACAGAAATACTAAGATTTTTTAAAACCTTGTGGTTCTTTTTTATTTCCTTATTTTAAAAAAAACACAACCTGAACCTTTAAACTAGTTTAAAAACGTTTAAACTAATTTAGCCCACAAATAAGGAAAACTATGTTTAATATTGCTCAGACTCAAGGGGAAAGAATTACAAATGACAACAAAATGTATATTTCTGTTATCATCTATTCACAATCACTTTTCATTATAATCACCAGCACTTTAGCATAGTGTCTAGCACATAGTAGGTGCTTAATCAATGTTTATTAACTGACTTCTGGCATAGGGATTACTAACAAATTATAATAAAGTGGGAAAACTAGCTGAGGTTAAGACCATGCAAGGGACAAACTAGATATGCAGGAAGAAAGCTCTTGAAATAGTACACCACTGTGGTTTTGGTTGGCTAATAGCTTTCTTTTTACTTGCTCAATGGGGGCAGTGTATTGGAACAATGACTTTTTTTTTAGCATTAATACTAAAAATAAATTAATATTCAGGGGTGCATCATACTGGAACAGTGACTTTTTTAGCATTACTACTAGAAATAAATTAATAGTGCTATTTCAATAATAATCCCATGGCTATTTCTTGATGATCTTTGTCAAACAAGGAAGGTAATGGAGATCATCAGATATTCTGTACCCTAGGTTTAACAAAAAGTCACAGAGATACTCTCATGTATATGTATTTATTCTTTTTTCCAAAAAGGATGGGATGTTAGATTCTCAGAATAAGTCTCTACTGCTTTCATCCTCAGGAGATAAGATTCATGAATAGATGGTGTATTTAGAGATTTTATATGACCTTTGGAAATATTAAGGGAGAAGATAGGAATCTTGTACATACAACAAATAAAAATGACTTTGGATCATAGGTTTAGAGTTGGAAGAGTATTTAAATCAGGGGTTCTTAACTTTTTGTGTGTCTTGAGCAGTGTGGTGAAGCCCAGGGGTCCCTTCTCAGAATGTTTTTAAATGCATAAAATAAAATAAAATAAAATATTTTACAAAGGAAACCAATTATATTGAAACTCAGTAATCAAAACACATATAAAACCCAACCCAACAACAAGAAGTTCACGGACCCCGGGCTGAGAACTCCTACTTAATGTCATTAATGTCATTTAGTCCAAGTTCTTCATTTTACATTTGAGGAAACTGAGGCTTAGAGAAGTTCAGTGGATTGTTAGGAGGAACATATGTTATCTATCTGTGTATTATCCATCTATTTATATAGCATTTTGCAAACCTTATATAAATGTTATTATAATTTTATTATTTAGATTTATTAAGTGGCTTGCCTAAGGTCATGTAGCTATTAAGATGCACAGCTGGGATTCATACTCATATTCTTTGACTCTAAATCTAAGAAAGCGTCTGCTATGAAAGTTTTATTTCTAGTAGTAATTTGACACAGAAGTCAGTAAAGTTTTCTCATTTCTAAAGTGATCACTAAGCCTTATGCTATAGACTATGAAGTTTACAAGTAACACTCATTGGAATAAAATATAACAAATCTCAGTTAAGTGGCTACTTGGTTTAGGAGATAGAAAGACAGTGATGAAAAACCAGTCTCTTTCCTCCAGGAACTTATATTTAATGAATGGACTGAAACATAAATATGCTAGGACATTTCTAAGTTTTCCTATAAGCATGTTGACTCTGCTCAAAGAGCACCAAAGGAACAAAAAATGTTCTAATAATTATGTGTTGACTTGCTATAGAAGTGAATGATTACATAGGTCCTGACGTAAAACTGAGGGAAATATATTTTTGTACTTCACTTCATAGAATTATAGGAATCACAAGACCATAGATTTAGAACTGGAGGGAACCCCTGGGATATGGAGTCTAGCTTCTCTTTTGTAGAGGAGAAGACTGAAGTTCAAAGCGGTTGAGTGATTTGTTCAAAATCCCTTAAAATCTGTTCAATACATAGGCTAGAATCCAGATTTTTGCTATAATAATTATAATAACTGCCATCTATCTATCACTTTAAGGTTCCTAAAGCACAATTTGAATATCTCATTTTATCCTTACAACAATCTGGAAGATAAATGTTATTATCCCCCTTTCACAGATGTGAAAATTGAGGCAGACAGAGAGGTAAAGTGATAGGTCACGGAGCTAATAAGTGTGAGTCCAAATTGGAACTCATATCTTCCTGACTCTAGGGCCAGCTCACTATCCACAGCACCTCCATATAGTTGCCTCAATTACCAGAGAAGTAAGTAACAACCTGGAATATTTCAATGAATGACTAGTTAGGTTCAATACATTTTATTAAGTACCTGTTATATACTGGGCACTGTACTAGATATTTTATAACTTTGAGGACTCATAAGCAAAGTGAGCTAGAACTTCATTTAATGAGTCATTCTTTTTTTTTTTTTTTTGTGAGGCAATTGGGGTTAAGTGACTTGCCTCTAGGGTCATACAGCTAGTAAGTGTCAGGGGTCTGAGGCCGGATTTGAACTCAGGTCCTCCTGATCTAGGGCCGGTGCTCTATCCACTGCACCACCTAGCTGCACCCCTAATGAGTCATTCTTAATTCTAAAAATGTGGGTATCCATACTTTTAAATTGAGCAGGAAGTCAGGAACGTTGATTCAAGTCTCAGCTGTGTGATGTTGAGCAAGCCACTTTATTTCTCTGGGGCCCAACTTCCTCTTCCATAAAATGAAGGAGCTGAACTCACTAGATGACCCCTAAGGTCCTTACCAGTAAAGTTATATAATCTAAAAATAGAGATTTATTTTAGAGGAAAAATACAGAATTTTTTTTAAAAGGACTTGATTTCATTGATTAAATGATGTTGACTACTGATGATAGCATATTCCAAAACTTTGAACATATATTATCAAATATTTTCTCTTTTTCAGATTCTGAAGAGTGTGAGCTATTCATTCTTCTAAACTCCTTTCTGTCTAAATTGCCTAAATCCTTCTCTGCCTGTAGAGTCCTTTCTATTCATGTTGCTTTCAGGTAGCTCACTATTCAATCTGTTGTATTCTATGATAAAGAGAAAATGATGTATCTGCAAGTTCTCATCCCCACTGAGCTATCCCAGGACAGAAATGTCACATAGTAGAATAACCTTATTCACTCCCAAAACATCTTGGATCATGTTCATTCTATAGCCACATGATGGTCCTGCATCTGGCATAGGGGTGGTGGGGAAGCACTTATACTCTCACAATTGTATAAAAGTACTTAAAAATACCCAGGTACCTTATTAGGTGGAATCAAGGTGGTGGTGATGGGAATCAGGTGATGAAGGTGTAAGGGCATGGGAGGAATTGCATCAGTGGGTTTTACTATCTATCTATCCACCCACCCACTCATCCATCCATTTATCTATTTATAGTACATATTATACACACACACACACACACACACACACACACACACACATCATGGTAAATTGGAGCTTTTAATACTTAGCCTATTTTTAAAAAAATCTCTAACAGTAATATCTCCAGTCCTAAGCAAAGAATAGAAAATATCACATTTTCATTCAAAAAGGTACCTGAGGGGGCGGCTAGGTGGCCCAGTGGATAAAGCACCTGCCCTGGATTCAGGAGTTCCTGAGTTCAAATCCGGCCTCAGACACTTGACACTTACTAGCTGTGTGACCTTGGGCAAGTCACTTAACCCCCACTGCCCTGCAAAAAAAAAAAAAAAAAGATAACAAAAAGGTACCTGAAAAGACACCAGCAACTACTAACCCCTAGGTCTACTTTCTTATCTTTATAATAATCTTTAGGAGTGCTGTTTGTTATACCTTATCTATATTGCTTATTCTGATGGACTGTCCAGGTTGTTTAGTTTCCAATTAATTTTCAGTCTACCTTTCCATGGCTCTTTATGACATGTAATTTTTATTGCACCATGATCTTAGAAGGGGATGCATTTGCTATTTCTGCCTTTCTACAGTTGACTATGAGGTTTTTGTGCCCTAAAACATGGTCAATTTTTGAATATGTGCCATGTACTGCTGAGAAAAGGTATATTCCTTTCTAGTCCCATTCAATTTTCTCCAGATATCTATCATATCTAATTTTTCTAACATTCTATTTACCTCTTTAACTTCTTTCTTATTTATTTTGTGGCTAGATTTATCTAATTCTGAGAGGGGAAGATTCAGATTCCCCCACTAGTATAGTTTTGCTGTCTATTTCCTCTTGTAACTCATTTAACTTCTCCTTTAAGAATTTGGATGCTATACCACTTGGCGCATACATGTTTAGTATTGATATTACTTCATTCTCTATAGTACCTTTTAGCAAGATGTGGTTTCCTTCCTTATCTCTTTTAATTAGATCTATTTTTGCCTTTGCTTTGTCTGAGATAAGGATTGCTACCCCTGCTTTTTTGACTTCAGCTGAAACATAATATATTCTGCTCCAACCTTTTACCTTTACTCTATGTGTATCTCTGCTTCAAATGTGTTTTTTGTAAATAGCATATTGTAGGATTCTGGTTTTTAATCCACTCTGCTATTTGCTTCCGTTTTATGTCAGAGTTCATCCCATTCACATTCACAGTTATTATTACTGTCTATTTCCCTCCATTCTGTTTACACCCTTTGTACTTTTCCCTGCTTCTTTCACTCTATTCCTCCTCACAAACGTTTTGCTTCTTACCCCTGCCTCCGCCAATCTGCCCTCCCTTTTATCATCCCCCTCCCTTTTCTTTACCTTTTTCTCCCCTGCTTCTGCCCTCTCTTCTATCAGTCTCCCCTTTTCCCCTTACCCTTTTACTTCCCTAAATAATAAGCTAAGTTTCTTTTTCCAAACGAACGTATATGTTATTCCCTCTTTGAATCAAATATAGTGAGAGTAAGGTTGAAACAATGTTCACCCTTCCCTTCTTTCCCTCTATTGTAATAGGTTTTTTGCACCTCTTCGTATGATGTAATTTACCCCATTCCACCTCCCCTTTCCTCTTCTCCCCATAAACTCCTTTTTTAACCCCTTAATTTTCTTTATATCATCACATCAAAGACAATTTATATTTATACCCTCTGTGTATAATCCTTTTGTCTGCCCAAATATATATACAGTTCTCAAGAGTTATAAGTATTATTTTCCTATGTAGGGATGTAAACAGTTTAACCTCATTGAATAACTTTCCACCCCCTGTTTACCTTTTTAAACTTCTCTTGAGTCTTGTATGTTAAGATCTAATTTTCTATTCAGTTCTGGTCTTTTCATCAGGAAACCTTGAAAATCTCCTATTTCATTGAATATACATTTTTTCCCCTGAAAGAGAATACTCAATTTTGCTTGGTAATAGATCCTTGGCTGCAATCCAAGCTCCTTTGCCTTTCGGAATATCATATTCCAAGCCTTGTGGTCCTTTAATGTTGAAGCTGCCAGGTCCTGTGCAATCCTGACTTTGGCTCTATGATATTTAAATTGCTTCTTTCTGGCTGCTTGGAGTATTTTCTCCTTCATCTGATAATTCTGAAATTTGGCTACAATATTCTTTGGAGTTTTCCTTTTGGGGTCTCTTTTAGGAGGTGATCAGTGGATTCTTTCAATTATGATTTTATCCTCTGATTCTATAATATCAGGGCAGTTCTCCTTGATAATTTCCTGGAATATGGTGTCTAGACTCTTTTCCTGATTATGGCTTTCAGGCAGTCCAATGATTCTCAAATTGTCTCTCCTGGACCTATTTTCCAGGTCAGTTGTCTTTCCAATGGGGTATTTCACATTTTCTTCTATTTTTTTTTATTCTTTTGATTCTGTTTGACTGATTCCTGGTATCTCATGGAGTCATTAGCTTCAAACTGTCCAATTCAAATTTTTAAGGAATTGTTTTCTTCAGTCAATCTTTGTGCTTCCTTTTCCAAGCAGCTGCTTCTTTTTTCATAATTTTCTTGTGTTGCTTTCATTTTTCTCCCCATTTTTCTTCTACCTCTCTCAATTAATTTTTAAAATCCTTTTTTAAAAAATTTATTTATTTTTTTGCAGGGCAATTGGGGTTAAGTGACTTGCTCAGGGTCACACAGCTAGTAAGTGTTAAGTGTCTGAGGCTGGATTTGAACTCAGGTACTCCTGAATCCAGGGTCGGTGCTCTATCCACTGCGCTACCTAGCTGCTCCTAAAATCCTTTTTGACCTCTTCCAAGAAGGCTTTTTGGTCTTGAGACCAATTCGTCTTCCCTCTCGAGGCTTCACATGTAGGCAATTTGAGAGTATTGTCCTCATCTGAGTTTGTGTTTAGCTCTTTCCTGTCAACACAGAAGCTCTCAATGGTAAGAGTTCTTTTTTGTTTCTTACTCATATTGCAGCTTATTTTTTTAAAAGTTGAGGTCTGCTCCTGGGGCACAAGCTTCTTGTGCTGGGAGATAGGGGTTGTGTCACTGGCTTTCTACTCTGAGGCCTCTCTGGCTTGTAGATTTCTTACCACCCTGGGCTTCCTCCCTGAGCTTGCTCCTGGTGCTGGGATGGCCAGGCCTGGTTGTGCCTGTCCTGTGGGTGGCCTTCTAGCTGGCAGCCTGCCCTCTCAGCTGGTGCTGGTGGATCTCACCACTGGCCTGCTGTGCCACCAGCTTGCTGAGCCTGGATCAAGGGGCCTCAGTTGCTCGGCTGTGGCCTAGAGCTTCCTGCTGACTTGCCCCCACCCTCTCCATGCTGCACTGTGCTGAGGTGCGCTGTGTTCCCCTTTTGCCCAAGCGAGACCAACCTTTCCTGAAGTTTTCTATATTATCTCAGGTTGGAAGATTGTGTCTCTCTGTCTTTTTGTAGGTTCTGTAGTTTCAGAATCTATTTAGAGGCTTGATTTAATGTTCTGTTTGAGGGAACCGAAGGAGAACTCAGGCAACTTGCTGGCTTCTCTCTGCCATCTTCTTGGCCACATTGTTTAAATGCCAAGAGCTCACAGAAGGCAAGTGTTCACATGGTAGTCAGATAAGGTGATACAAGGACACTTTCAATGTCTCTTTTAAGAACTTTGGAATTGATTGCATGACATGGGAAACACTGGCACATGACCACCCATCATGGCATGCCCTCATCAGAGAAGGTGCTGTGCTCTATGAGCAAAGTAGAATTGAAGTAGCTCAAAAGACATTCGAGATGTGCAAATTTAAAGAGTTCAACACAAATGTTCACATGGATTTTTTGTGCTCTACCTGTGGTAGAGAATTCCAAACTCATATTGGTCTGATCAGCCACAGTTGAACGCATTGTAACTTGACTCTAGCATAATGATATCATTTTGGTCCTCTTCGAGAACGGACAACAACCAACCAACCAACAAACCAACATTACGTATTGAGTACCTTTCTATTCCCCTTTGGGAATATCTCAGATATGAATTGATTCTAAACTTTAGTTATTTTCTCTGCAGTTCTAAGATTGGGACCATAAAGATCCAGAGTTTGGGGGCAGCTAGGTGGTGCAGTGGGTAAAGTACCAGCCCTAGATTCAGGAGGACCTGAGTTCAAATCCGGCCTCAGACACTTGACACTTACTAGCTGTATGACCCTGGGCAAGTCATTTAACCCTCATTACCCTGAAAAACAAAAAGATCCAGAGTTAAAAAAAAAAAGTTGGCCTCTCTTTTTAGGGGCCAGGCTCTACTGGTACTAGTCTACACATATGAGTCCGGAGTTCAGCACCCCATAATGTGACAGAATGACTGAGTGCCTTGGCCACTTGGCCTCAGCAGCAGATTCTGCATACTTTATAACATCTGCATCAAATATATCTCTACTTAAAACTCAGGGAGGAAACAGGCGGGTTTTCACAAGCTCTTTATAGTAACATACCTAACAAAGAAATGAAAAGAATCTAAGATCTTGATATTATCTGTTGATTTTTTCCAAATTAAAGCATTTCTTCTTCAAACTTGGTATTTCCCATGTATATATTAAAATTATAAAAAGATCAGATCTTGGAAGGTCTTTGGAACGCTGAGTATCTGGAACAGCTAACATTTATATAGGGCTTACTATGTGTCAGGCACTATGCTAAGTGCTTTACAATTATAATCTCATGTGATTCTCACAACAACCCTAGGAAGTAGGTGTTACTATTATACTCATTTAACAGTTGAGGAAACTGAGATTGTGACTTGCCCAGGGTCAAACAGCTAGTAAGTGTCTGAGGCCACATTTGAATTCAGGTCTTCCTGACTCCAGGCCTAGGACTGTATCAATTCCACTGCCTAGCAGCCCCTAAATAAAAATACAATCCAATGTAGATAATGTTCATTTGTGGGTTTTCTAAGTCAGCATGTGGCCTGCAGGGATTTGTTTTTGAGTTTGATACTACTACTCCAATGCATCTGTATAGGATATATACCTCTCTTCCATATCAATATCGATAGCCATAGATGCCATAGAGTCCTATGCTCACCTGTGTTCTTCATGATCCTGGAGGAAGCCCCACACAGCATACAAAAAGAAAGGCAACAAGAGTCTCTACATGATTCTATTTTCAAATGTCCTTCCACATCCCAACACATATGTGTTTTACAGCAATGTCACTGTTAGGCTTATGAGTATCACAAATTGCTGATGTCTTTCCTTTGGTGAAATGGTACCAGTCATGGTAGTCCTAGGGTGTGCTGGTAAATATAAATATCCTCCATGTTCTGTCTTTATATATATGTCTACTCATGTTATATATTTGGCCCTGACAATTCACTTCAATTCTTTGAAACTCAATTTCCTTATATATAAAAAATGTAAGGTCACAATGGATAGAACCCTTGGCCTGGAGTCAGGAAGGTGACCTGAGTTCAAATTAGACCTCAGATACTTACTATCTGATTCTGGGCATGTTGCAGTTTCCTCATCTGTAAAATGAGTTGGAGAAGGAAATAGTAAACCACTCCAGAATCTTTGCCAAGAAAACTCACAAAGAGTGAGTCACAAAAAGTGGGTCACAAAGAGTGGGACATGATTGAAATGACTGAACAACAATGACAAAACATGGAAATTATGTACGATTGTAAATATGTGTAATAAAGTCTGTGTCATTACATATTTATATGTGTAAAATTTACATAATTTAAAAATATGTAAAATTCCTGGTGTGTAAAAATAATATTTATGCCATCCACCATTTGGGATTGTTGTGAGGAAAATACCAGGTAACTCTCAAAAGACCATACAAACATGAATTACAGCTGCTGATACCTACCAAGATCATCCCCATCCCACCCCCATCCTCCACCATCACCTTGGTCAAGTAATTTTATAGTGTAAAGGGAGGACTGACCAGAGAGAGTCCAGTCCTTACAACATGCCTACCTTAGAGCTCTCTGATGGGCTTGTGCAATATTACCTGCCAGGTTTCACAATTCCATATATATGGTTGGGGAGAGCCTTCTTTTAGTCCTGAGTGACTGAGGTAAGGACAAAGTGGTGAGGAATCTTCTGAGTGGCAGGGAGTTTGCATATAAAAACATTGATTGATCCATCCTTACCCCAGCCTTCTTTGTTTTCCTTCCTGGCTGTAGAGTGAATCAAGAATTGTTAGAGCTAGGGGCAGCTAGATGGCGCAGTGGTTAAAGCACCGGCCCTGGATTCAGGAGTACCTGAGTTCAAATCCGGCCTCAGACACTTGACACTTACTAGCTGTGTGACCCTGGGCAAGTCACTTAACCCCCATTGCCTTTAAAAAAAAAAGAAGAAGAATTGTTAGAGCTACCCAGTGGGATAGGGGCAGCAGTTGCCTTATCCCCATCTGTTGCTGTCATTGTGTTTATGAACACATGCCATTTTCTGTTTCTTTTGTGTATATTCTCTCCTAGTTTTAGGTGGACCAGTACCCAGAGAGAGAGAAGTAACCAGGTTTTGACCTTGGGGAATTTAAAGGGTTCGAGGAGGCATTGTCATTCTCCCTGGTAGCAGGTGGTAGCAGGGTCCACCAGATGCAGTTGCAGTGGCCAACAAGAGAGATGGGTCTATACATGGAGGTGGGAAGGAAGCATTAGGGATCTGACAAAAAGAACTGTCCAAGGCATTGAGCCTTAGAACAGAGAGAGAGTTATTGCTGAGGGGGCTTTTGTGATTACTCCACAAAGAGGGAAGAGTACTCCCTGGGCCAGGAGTTTAGAGGTGCTTCTCAGCCCTAGACATGGGAGCCTGATCCCCTGTTGAGTTGGAATACATTCTCCCTAAGGACCTCATGTATATACAAGGGGAGAGGGAATCCCCTAGTTTGGGGAGATTGTTTTGGAACGACTCTTCTTGCTGCATCTTCTTAGTGAATTTCCTGTTGTGAAAGATAATTCATGTCAACTGGTTCATTGGCATTGGGAAGCATACCAAATGGGAGCATGTGGGTGACAGCAATTAAAACTCCATTTCTTCAGGGTTACCTCTAGAACTCTGAGGGGAGAAGTAGTCAGTTGCTCTTTGGAGAGCCGACCTACCAGTGCCAAAAGGAATTACGGAGACTGAGCCCAGAGGGGTACTATAGCAGTTATCACAAAACCTGGTATCTTATCTTCATTCCATACTTATAAAATAAAATTTGGACAAGATCTCTTCCAGTATAAATGTATATGATACTCTTCAGTCTCCCATATTTCCTATGAATTGGGAATATTTTTAGCTAGGTCAGGAAAGATAGCCTGGTATCCTGGTCTTAAGATGGGTAGTCAGCAAGTCAAAAAGTATTTATTAAGTATCTACTATTTGCCAGGTAATGAGAGCAAATGCTCCCTAGGACATTACAGATAATTTGGAGATATCTCAACCCTCTCGTTACGTGGGGTCTGGCCCACCACATTCAAATTTATGGTAATAGCAACCATATTTAATATAATAAGAAATTTAAAGGCATTTTGTACACGTTGGCTACACTTCTTTCCCCCATATGACTTCTCAAATAATTTTTCCTTTTATCTGCAAAAAGTATGCAGATGTTAGTAATTATTCTTGAATCCCTGAAGAAGACTGAAAGTCATACCCTAATTAATCCTTCTTCTCTTTGAGTTGTGGTTACTAATTTACTTTAATATCACTGAAAAAGTAAGTATCAACACAGTTGTTTTAGATGAATTATTTTCAAAATGTGATCTGGAAATAAATGGGCATCTACAAGTGTTCTCCATGTAATCTGTGGTATAGGTATTACTGGATCCATAATTATATTTGTTTTGCTATAAATTGATAGCTTATTTGTGATGCCATTCTTTGATAATATCAAGAGGGGTTTTTTTTTTTTTGACAGTGGCCAATGGAAATTTTACTTTGACAAAAGAGGTTCCAGGACCTCCTCCCTCTCCAGTTTCCTGGGTAAGATAGCTCACTCTATACCTTGAGCCCATGAATCTTCTGGCTCTGATGCCTCTTTTTTTTTTTTTTTTAAGTGAGGCAATTGGGGTTAAGTGACTTGCCCAGGGTCACACAGCTAGTAAGTGTTAAGTGTCTGAGTCCGGATTTGAACTCAGGTACTCCTGGCTCCAGGGCCAGTGCTCTATCCACTGCGCCACCTAGCTGCCCCAAAACATGGTTAGATGCCACAGAGTAGGTGGCAATGCCTTAACCGTATATGTGTTGTAAAGGCCACTAGGACCTCTTCCATTCTTATCAAGGGGAGTGCTAACCTTCTCTCCTTTCATACAACACTCTGATGTCTCTTGAGTAGACATGATGTATTAAATCCCAAGGGAGTATCCTTGTTCCCAAAGGAAAATTCCTAAGATTAAAAATTGCACCCTGCACAAAACTCATGAGAGTAGAATTGAATGGTCATGTGGAGAGTCATGACATACCCATAGAAAGGGGAGAAAAATTATTCTCCTTCATGGAAACCTGTAGAGAAATTCCCTCCACAAGTTTAAGAAGGCTGTATTTCTCTGACAGAGATATCAGATTAGACAGTTTAATCTTGTATTTTTAAAATGATTACTTTTTTTGCTGATAAATGATAAATAAATATTCAAGTGAGATAAAATTTTTGTATTTTAAAATATTTTTTATATTGAAATTAGCAGCAAATAGTCATTTTCATATATAAATAGGACAGAAAGAGGATCATGTATGAAATTGCAAATCTCTATTACATATACCTTATTTCCCCTTTTAAGCATATAATTAATTTAACATGTAACTTTCAAAACTGTACTTTTTGTGTTTCCTTCTGACCTTCCTTCTGTTTTCTTTTATACATTAAAAAAAATTAAATCACTGTCTTTTCTTTTTCTTTTAAGAATACTATTTAATGGTCTCCCTTTCTTCTCTTCCCTGTCCCTTTGACCTCAATTGGGAAAAGAAAAAGAAAAAAAAACCCAAACCCTTGGGACAAATATGTATAGTCAAGCAAAACAAATTTCAATATTGGTCCTTTAAAAATAAGATGTTTCATTCTTCACCTTGAGTGCCTCACTTCTGTTAGGAGGTGGGTAGCATGTTTCATCAATGGGTTCTCTGGTTATTACATTGATCAGAGTTCATAAACTTTCAATGTTGCTTTTAATTACAGTGTTGTTAAAGTATAAATTGTTCTTCTTGTCCTGCTTACTCTGCATCAGTTCGTGTGAATCTTTACAGGGTTCACTGAAATTGTGGTGTTGGGATGGGTGGAAAGGAACAATAACTTTCCTTTGTCATTCCCCTTGAGAATGCTTATTCCCTTGGGAAAATGTAACATGGTAAGGATTATCCATTGTTGGAGCAGCTCTGCTACTGGGTAAATGTGCTACTTCTTGGGGTTTTATAATGGGAATGCGTTTCCTTTTTGGTCATGAGAATTGGGTGGGGATGAAGAGGTAAGATTTTTTTTTTTTTTTGTGGGGCAATAAGGTCCAAGTGACTTGCCCAGGGTCACACAGCTAGTGTCAAGTATCTGAGGTCGGACCTGAACTCAGGTCCTCCTGAATCCAGGGCCAGAGTGTCCTATCCACTGCGTCGCCTAGCTGCCCCAAGAGGTAAGATTCTTAATGGGAGATCAGGCAAAAGTTATGTTTTTGGTTGAGGTCATAACAAACCAATTTTGTGATAAATTTATGCAATATTATGTGCAAATTATTTTATTGTTTAAATCCTAGATGAAGCTAAGAGAAACCTGAGCCAAGGTGGGGTGGATGGACATGCCACTGGAGAGGGAGGTGGTTGTACACTTTGATTCTACATTTTGGAAAACATCCTGACCTACCTGCAGCTATAGCATCAATGCCTTACACATGAGGTAAGCCTTTTTCCTTGTGGAGGGTACCTAGCCAATCCCCTTAATCTAGCTGTAAGGACTAAGCAACCCCTCCTAATTTACTGTTAGGATATAGTCTGATCTGCCATTATCCTAGAGATCCAAGCCTCTACAGATATATGTGTGCATATAAGTGGGTTTTGAAAATTATATGGGAGTGGCATAGGTGCTAAGCATCATAGTATATAGTCAAGAGAGCTCTGGACTTGATGCCAGGAGATCTGCTCCTAGTCCTAACACTGCCACTTACAACATTTCTGACTCTGATAGAAGTCCATGAATCTCCCTGACCCTTTATTTCCTCATGTATAAAATAGAGATTATTACATTATTACAGTACCTATATCATAGGAGTATTGGAGGAAGCACTCTCTAAATCATAAAGCACTATAAAATTGGAGTTATTTATATTATTCTAGACATTTCTCATAATAGTCTGTAATGGTTTTCTTTGTGTGTGGGAGGAATAGGAATGATACAAGAAAAGTTTCAGTTAGTGAAAACCTCTTAGAAAAAACCTCTCTGTTCTTTTGGGACTGCCTTCTGTTGGGGTAAATGGCCTCTGCCCTAGATGTATAGCCCACTCCCAGCTCACACCCCCTTTTACTCTTTTCTGGAAGCATCTAGATATTTCTATGCTCTGTGCTTCTATAATAAGGGGAGAGGAGTATATAGTGAAGGTAATGATTCTCTTGGTCATGCCCTGCCAGCTCCTTGCAGGTGACATCAGAGATAGAAGACCAATCCGAAATGACTGAGTGTGAGATCTTGTCCTCTTCCTATGAAACATGTGGCCTTTGCTTGAATCATTGAGATGCCTTTGATGTAGAGAAGAGGAGACTCCAGCTGGTGAAGCTGGGGGTTTTCTCCAAAATAAAGGGTATCCAAAGGTTGTCTTCTCCAAAAGACAAACCTGATTCTTCTTCCTAAAGGCTGTAGCATCTGATCGGTTCTCCTCTCTATGTGTATTCCCTTGTTGCCCTTGAGGCTCCCCTCCACATTTCCAATCCTGGGGTTTCATTTTAGCACTTGGGCTTTTTCTTATTTGAGGTAAAATGTGATGCGAAGTCCCTATTTTCAAGTTCACAGTCTAATGAGGAAGAAAATATGTAAAAATTATGTATAAAAAGATATATACAGGATAAATTGAAGATAATCGATGGAGGGAAAACAGTAGCATTAAGGGAGGTTGGGAAAGCTTTCTTTTAGGAGGGATTTTAGCTGGGATTTCATGGAAGACAGAGGGGTAAGGACATGGAGATGAAGATGGAGAGAATTAAAGGTCTGGGACAGGCAGTTAAAAGGATAGAGTGTCCTGTTTGAAGAATAGCATAGAAGCCAGTATTATTCATTGGATTATTTATCAGGGTGAGTTGGTTTGTAAGAAGACTGAACAAGTAGAAGGGGGTCAAGGTTATAGAGAGCTTTGAATTCCAACCATAGAATTTTATATTTGATCTTGGAGGAAACAGGGAACCACTGATTTTATTGAATTGGGTGGGGGGAGGTGACATGGTCATTCACAAGCTTTAGGAAAATCTGTAAGACAGATGAATGGAGAATGGACTAGAGAGGGGAAAGATGAGGCAGGGAGACCAATCAGCAGGTGAGAGGTGATGAGGGCCTGGACCAGGGTGTAGGCAGTATTAGAGTTGAGAAAGGGAAAAAAGAAGATTTTTATGAAGTAGAATTAACAGGACTTGGCAACAGATTGGACAAAGAGATGACATTATATTGGGTGGAAGCAATTTGTACACAAACAATTACAAAGTGACTTATGGAGGGAGGCAACCGGGGACATCAGGATAGGCTTCATGTAGGAGGTGGCATCTTAGCTGAGCTTTGAAAAAAGCTGGAATATTGGAGAAGATGTGGGAAAACTGGGACACTAATCCACTGTTGATGGAGTTGTGAAAAGATCCAACCATTCTGGAGAACAATTTTGAATTATGCCCAAAGGATTATAGAACTGTGTATACCCTTTGATCATACCACTTCTAGGTTTATATCCCAAAGACATCACAAAAAAGAGCAAAAAGACGTATTTGTACAAAAATATTTATAGCAGCTCTAAGAACTGGAAATCAAAGGAATACCCATCAGTTGGGGAATGGTTAAACAAGCCGTGGTATATAATTGTGATGGAATATTATTGTGCTATAAGAAATGACAAACAATATGATTTCAGAAAGGCCTAGAAAGACTTGTATGAACTGATGTATAGTGAAGTGAGCAGAACCAGAAGAACATTGTGCACAGTGTTATTGTTTGATGAAGAACTATGAATGACTATTCTCAGCAATACAATGATCCAATACCATCCCAAAGGACTAATATCCACCTCCAAAGAAAGAACCGATATTGATCGAACAGATTGAAGCATGCTATTTTCACTTTCTTTCATTTTATTCTTTTATTCAAGTTTTCTTATACAAAATGACTAATAGGGTAATGTTTTACATAATTGCACATGTATAACCCATATTTGATTGCTTACCACCTCAGGGACGGCTGAGGGAGGGAGGGAAGGAGGTATAAAATTTGGAACTCAAAACTTTAAAAATATTATTTTAAAAAATTTCAAAAAAAGATATAGTGTGGAAGTGAGATTGACAAGACTTGGCTAGTGTTTGAATATGAAGGATGGGGATGAGTGGAAAATGGAAGATGACTCTGAGGTTTTGAACCTAAGTGGCTGGAACAATGGTGGTACACTCAATAGAAGCAGAGAAGTTAAGAAGAAAGGAGGACTGGGGTGGGAGAGAGAGAAGACAGCAAGTTATGTTTTGGACACGTTGAGATTGAGACATTCCCTATAAAATATCCACTTCGCAGATGCTGATGCAGGATTGGAATTCAAGAGAGATTCTTAGACTGGATATAGAGACCTGGGAGTTTCTGCAGAGAGGTAATATGTTGAATGTATGGGAATGGATCAGTAAGAAAAAAGGGACTGGGATAGAGTTGTGTGGTCAGCTCACACATACCAGATGGCATAGGGATGATAATCTAGCAAGGTAGACCAAAAGTAAGCAAATAGAAATGTAGAAGGACAAACAGGAGAGCAGTATCATGAAGACCCAGGGAGGACAATTTCTAGATCTAGGAGGGGAGGAAGTAGCTAATAGTGTCAGAGAAATCGAGAGGAATAAGAACCAAGAAAAGGCTTTCAGTTTTGATAAGAGACAGTTGGTAATATTGAGTACCCACGACTTCAAGGTCTTTATGTATATACAAAGGCTTCCACTTTTGGTATATTTTGTAAGAAAGAATTTTATTCAGGGACAGTTTGGAAATTTGAGGTCCTTTCCAACTCACCAGGCTGTGCTTCTGATTACAAAATCTGTGACCATTATAAGTCCTCAAAAAAAAAGTGTTTGCTGAGTTTTGACTTTATAATATGTTCATTGTTGGTGTTGGTTTTTCAATGTTGGAGTGTTTTTAAATTTAGGGGTTTGACATACTCTTCCGGTTCACAGCTCGTCTGATTCTTAGTGAGTTACATTTTACCAAGGTAATAATCCAATCACTGAATTGGGGGGCGGTTTGAAAATGCTCTTCATTTCAGAGAAAGGAAAGATCACTTCTGGTTTAGTGAGAGGGAAGTTTTTATAGAGGATTTCCAATATGAATTAGACCTTGAAGGAAAGGTAGGATTTACAGGTGGTAGGATTTGTGAATAGGGAATTCTAGGTATATATGTATGTATGGGTAAGTTTGGAAAATACTTTCACCATCATAAAAAAAAAAAACATTTTGAATTTGACAACTTCATAATCCTAACTGTACCGATTTGGCAATGACATTTCCTCATTTGTGGCTTTCTCTTTATATGTAATTCAGTGCTTAAAAAACCCTCCAAGTCCTTCTCTTGTCCATTTTCTTTCATCTTGTTTTATATCAAAAGCTTAATTGCTTTCTGTATCCCTTGTCAGTGTGCACCTGCAGTCTCATGAAAATGATTATAGTTGTGTAGTGTTTTGTAAAGAGCATATGATTGGATTTAAATATATGATAGGCAATGGAAATTATAAAGCACAGAACAATTTATAGCAAAGCACTGTCAACAGTAAGGGAGACATCATTTTCAGTGGAAAGGAACTGTTTGGAAGAAGAAAAGGAATATAGGCTGTGGGAGAAAACGCTCCAAAACACAGTCCAATTAGCCTAAGAAATAGGAAGTAGAAACCCACATTTTAGGGAAGAAACTGAGGGACAATGACAGCAGAGGCCTGATAGACACATTTTTGTACCTGTGATATTCCCCTAGTCAAGGATTGTTTCCTTTTTTGTTTTTGTAACCATAGCTCAAGGCCCCAAACTGGGATTATAAATGTGTGTTTAATTGTTGCTGTTGATCCTCTGTAGCAACTCGATCTTTCGCTGATGAGGTAGAGATAATTTCTTCCTTGGCTCTTGTGTTTATTTAATTCCTCTTATGTGCAAGGTGCTGGACCGGGAGTTAAAAGACATACAGTGCAATATCACTTAGTAGCCCATACTTCATAGGACCTACAGACAAAATCAATTTCAGTCAATAAACATTTTGCCCTTACTATGTGACAGGAACTGTGCTAAGCGCCTGTGAGACAGTTGCTGCCCTTAAGGAGCTTACAATCTGATAGATTCTTTTAGTATTTCAATAATTAAAAGTCTTTGGATGGAATCTAAGATGAATCCTCTGCACCAAATTCCCCTTGAAAAGGGGATTGGTTGTGCCTCTTTTCAGTGATTCAGGTAAGTGGAGGAAGGTAGGTATGTTGGAAATGTCAAACAGGATCTCATATCTATTACTATTTTGGGGGAACTGGTAATGTCATCGGTGTGGGCACTTCTCCCCTTAGCACCACAGCCTTTGCATAATTTTATGGCTTATCTTCAAAAATTATTTGTGCCAAAACATTCATCACACCAGGTTTAGGTAGGTGGTCACACTGTCAGCAGATCTTGCTCCAAGTCCTTCCAGTCTGGCTGGCCTTTAAGAATCCAGGGTCTCCTCCACAAAGGAAAAAAAAAAACCCAAAACATCAAGAAAGGAGGCTATGAAAACGCTTAAAGCCAGTTACTGATATGGAGAGTTGTGCCTAAAGGAGTCAACAGCCAAAGAGAATTTCAGAATTTGTTCCCCTTGCAAAACCTCATTTGGTGCCTGGGGTTGATTACTCAGTGCACAGACCTGAGTTCGGATCTTGCCTCAGACATTTACTATCTGTGTGACACTGGATAAGTCACCTTAACGTCGCTGTCTGCCTCAGTTTCCTCGTCTGTAAGAGGGGTGCAACCATAGCCCCTTCTTCGAAGGGCTGTCGTGAAGATCAGACGAGTTGACACAGTGCAAACCTTAAAGTCCTGGATGCACAGTCTATTATTCTTATTGTGTTTGCTAATAAGAGCCGGCCCAGAGCAAAGAACAAAGTTACCTCGGGCAGACCCGAAAGGAAGATGCTTTGTAATCCCACGCATCAGGCACGGACGCGCGGGAGAGGGAGACAGCCAGCCCTGGGGCGCGCAGAGGATGTCGCTCGATGAAAGGCGCACCTGGGCACCAGAAAGGCGGAACCTTCCGTTTGAGGAATCCTCGGGGGTGGGGGCAAGAAAGGCGCTAAGTGGGTTTCCTCATCCTCCTTCGAAGAAAAAGTCCTAAGAACCTTTATTTAAATAAGCGGGAGAGGCGGTTAACCGCCACCATCCTCGCTACTCTCTCCTCTCTCCACCCAGCTTCGCACGGGAGGCGCAGCTCCCGTCCGCGGGGGCGGCGCCCCGAGAAGGGCCCGCGCGCTCGGGGAGCTGGGGACTTCGAACCAGGGTCAGCATTCCGAGGCCAAGGTCTCCGAGGCCGCCGAGAAGGATGCGGGGAGGGCTGGGGGGAATGGGAATGGGAGGTTTTGGACGAACATCCTGGCGAGCCAATAGAAGGGCAGGTCTGTCATCATCCCGACCAATAGGAGCAGGGATCCCAACAGAAGGCGTGGCCGGCAAGGCTGTGACTTGATTATGATCCCGGGCGGGCGGCTGCCGGGACTCAGACTCCCGAGGGCGGGGGAGGAAAGACCGGAAGCTGTCGTTCCTCAATCATCCCCCCAGCCACCCTCCAACTCCGGTCCTGTCGCGTCCCCTCGGGCTAGGAGAGGAGGAGGAGGAGGCCGCTCGGGTCCGTTGGCGCCGGTAACGAGGGGGAGCGGCCTCTCCGGAGGGAGACTCCTCCCGGGGCGTCCCCCTCCCTCTCTCCGCCCCCACCCCTCTCCATCCTCTGGCGGCTCGCTTGCTCGTTCGCTCGCTCCCTTTGCCGCCCGCTCGCGTGCGGATCCCTTTGGTCTGCGCGCTCCGACGGCAGCGGCTGCGGCGGCGAGAGGCCGGAGCGGAGAAGCCCCGGGGCGGCGGCGGCCTGCCCAGCCTGGCTCAGCCGGGCCCCTAGTCCCTCCGCTGCGTCCGCCTGGCCGGCCGGCCGGCCGCCGCCATGTCCTCCTCGTCCTCGTCTCCAGGCGAGCCCTACGAGGAGCGAGAGTACGAGAGCCAGGCCAAGCGCCTCAAGACGGAGGAGGGCGAGATCGACTACTCCGCTGAGGAAGGCGAGAGCCGCCGGGAGCCCGCGCCCCGGGGCGGGGGCGAGGGAGGCGGCCGGAGCTACTCTCAGCCGGTAACAAAGCGCGGCTCCCCCGATCCTCCCGCCTGGCCTCCCCTTCCCCTCTCTCTCTCTCCCTCCTGCGCTTCACTGCCCCCGCTCCGCCAAACGCACCCCCCCCCCTTCCCTCTCCCCACCCCCCACCCCCCACCCTCCCGGAGCTCGAAACTGCACCAGGCCGAGCCGGAGCTCCTGCTCTTGGGCATGGGTACCTCTCCCCCCTCCCCCACCAGGCGGTGATTTCTGACCTCGGGATAGGGACTTCAGGGCCGCAACTAATTAATTAATTATTGGTGCTACCCAGTGGGGGGACGGGTGAGACTTGAGGGGGTGAAGCCTTTGTTGTGCTCCTCCGGATCTCTTTACCGTAACAATAAGAGAGAGAATCGTCATCCCCCCTACTCTTCCGCACGATTTGGGGGGGGGGTGTAGAGAAGGAATATGTTTGTATACAACTGCGTCTGTGACCGGGGGTGAAAAAATGGGTTTGCATTTTGTTGTTGCTGTTGAGTGTCGAGTGGCCTAATTGCCTTGGTCCTTAGCTGAGGCCCGTATCTAAATGGAAGATCTTGGGCTGCTACTTTCCCCTCCACTTTCCTTGAGGGCTTCTTATTTTCTTGCATTAATGACTAGTGTCCATTGGCATTGCTTATTATTGTTGGGTAGAGCCGCCCACTGTTTGGGGTTTGTTAAAGGTTTTGAGAGCCTAACGATAGCAGTAAAAACTGGTGCTGGTGGACTCTTAAATTTTAAGTACATTCTTACCTTAAAGTGAAAAGAAACGCAAAGGCATTAATGACCCGCATCTATGGCCACAGTTTGTTATTGCCGGGTAGAGCGGTCGGCAGTTAGGGGTTTGTTAAAGGTTGTAAAGCATAAGGATAGCAGTGATGACTGGCGATGGTGGAGGCTCTTTTTATGTACATCCTTAGAGTGAAAGGAAACTCAGAGCATCCGAGTTTGTTTGGCTAGTTCCAAATTTTGCCTCACCGTCGGAGCTGTACGACAATGATGAGGGATTCCACTGGAAAGCAGCTTTTATACTAGGCTCCTGTCTTTCTCTTTGAGGAAAAAAACCAGACAGTTATTGGAAGAAGAGTGAAATAGAAAACGTTTTTGAGACAAATGTTTACTTAGGACTTGTGAGAGAGTATTTTGAGATGTGTAAGAATGATAACTGTTTAGTAAAGGAACCAGGCTCCACCTTATTTTTTTTTCATTGCCTTTTGCTATTTTTGCCTTAATAATTTACTTTGAAAACATTCAGCAGTTTCTCAAATTTTGAATTATTTAGCCTCAGACTAAAATATTTGACATGCAGACAGTCAAGTTCCTTTTATGTCATATTTACAATAAGTGAGTGAAAAAATTTCAAAATCATCAGCATTTTTGTTTGGAAAACATTTCAGTCAATGGGCCCTTTAGCAGCATCCTCCAACTCTCGTTCACAAATGATGTATATTAATATTTACCTGTTAAAGACATTGCTGATTTAACTGAGTATTATTCTGCCCCCACAAACCCTTTATGCTAGAAAAGGTGGTACTCTCTAGTTAAAACAAAACTTGTATCTTGTGCTGCAATTTTCCAAGTTAAATTCAAATATGAGTAAAGAAAGTGAAAGAAAATTTATATTTTAAAATGTTTCAACATAAAGACAACTCTTTTGTCTTTGTAGTGTTCTTTTTTCTTATTTTTTTTTAAGTGAGGCAATTGGGGTTAAGTGACTTGCCCAGGGTCACACAGCTAGTGTTAAGTGTCTGAGGCCGGATTTGAACTCAGGTACTCCTGACTCCAGGGCCAGTGCTCTATCCACTGTGCCACCTAGCTGCCCCTGTAGTGTTCTTTTTGTGATCTTTTAGGTTGTAATTTAGATATATCAGATCACAGGTGTATCTTTTAACAGAAGTCTTACGTAGATTATGCTGTAGCAGAATGAGATTTTTTGGGGTGGATGCCTTGTCAAAGAAGATATCCTAAGTGAATTTTACTTGTGATTAAAAAAAACTTTAGCCAGTTTCCTTTTAGAAACTGTTGTAAAAGAAGGGAAGGAGCTATTTAATCATAAAGCAACATTTTAAATAGCTATTCCTTTCTGTGCATATGAAGTAGGAAAGGGTGAGTATGTTTATTTATTTTACTGCCTATATATTTTTGAGGAGAAGGCAGACTGCCATTATGTGGTTGTGGCAGAGCCATATTCAATTAAACATATAGGAATTGATTTTTCTTAGTATTGTGTTTACATTTTACCTTTCAGATTTCAAAAAAGATCAGAATGAAATTACATCTGTGGAGGGGAAAGTATTCAATAAAAATTTATTACTGTGATCTGTATTTCCTGTTGTTTTTTAAAAAAGTTGTCCATTGCGTCATTATCTAGAATTAGTATAGCTTCAGTTTAAGGAAAGTGTGTATGACACAACTTCATACTTTAAAAAAATTCAATATAAAGGAATAAAGCCTATTGTAGTAATAATAAGCCTTTTAAATAAACATGAAAAAGGTTTTTATGGGTAATTATTTTTTCCTATAGAATTTACAAGTTTAAAAATTAGAAAGGACAAGAATTTGTGTTTTTTAGTGTGGTGATACTTGTTAATGAAACAAAATACCGTACCTTTTGGGGGGGGGCAGGGCAATAAGGGTTAAGTGACTTGCCCGGGTCACACAGCTAGCTATTAAGTGTCAAATGTCTGAGGTCAGATTTGAACTCAGGTACTTCTGAATCCAGGGCTGGTGCTCTATCCACTGCGCCATCTAGCTGCCCAATACCATACTTTTTTTTTTTTTTTTTTTTTTTAGTGAGGCAATTGGGGTTAAGTGACTTGCCCAGGGTCACACAACTAGTAAGTGTTAAGTGTCTGAGGCCAGATTTGAATTCAGGTACTCCTGACTCCAGGGCCGGTGCTCTATCCACTGCGCCACCTAGCTGCCCAATACCATACCTTTTAAAGGAAAATTTAATGGATTTTTATTTTGCTGTGCAAATTGGTCCATTCCTCAAATATTGATGGTGAATGTATTATCATGGATGATGATGAGGGTTTAGAGAGTAGTTGTAATAAAACATTAAGGACAATTGTAGTACGTGTGGAATTGATTGTGGCATTAGGTATACAGTATGTTTCAATTTTGTGATGTATCTTTTGACACTTGAAGTGTCAAAGATTACTGGATTGTTTAGTTTCACTTGGCTGCTATTGGCTATTGTTGCAATAATTTACTATTTAAGAGTAGGGTATAGAGTTAGAATCTTTTCTGGGGCAAAAAAACCCCAAAACAAAACAAAACCATCCAACAACCCCTTAACTCACATCTGATTAAAAAATTAAAGTAAAAAGTTTAAGATAGAAACATGACTTTAGGTTCTTAGCCTCTTAAGGAAGCTTTACAAATTTACTTTAAATTTAGGAACCAGCCCCCAAAGTCAAGAGTCAGAGGAACTTTCCAGTTTTCAAGGAAAGAGAAACAAAGTGAGGGGAAAGAGAAAGGGGGCACCGTATTGTCATAGTTTGTTGTTTCCCAATGTCAGAGACTTGGTTAGAACCAGAGGGTGGTTTACAGAAGGACCTCAGAAGAACTTTGGAAAAGACTCAGAGGAAGCATAGGATACCAGATACTCTGGGTGGGTAAAGTCCTGTTGGCTATTCCCTTCTCTTTCTTTATATTTTGTGGGTATAAGGAGCATAGCCCACTCTGGAGATGAAGTGGATATGATGGATGATGGATGATGACTGACCAGTTAAGTTCCTCATGATCCCTGAATCCAAGCATTTATGGATTGCTTTCCAAGTTGTGATGGCAAAATATTCAGCAAAGTGAATAGCTTGTAAGAAAGCAGTTTCAGTAACATGTGAATACTTGACTGTAACAAATCATTTGAGCTTCCTGAATGGGTTTATGGGGTTTTCTGGAAGAATTTGAAGGTTTTTTACTATTGGTATCAGAGAAAATTTAGAGAATAATTTTTCTTTTCCTCCTGTATTGGACAATTAGTAAGCAGGAGAGTCACTTAATATAATTAATAGTTTATTGATGTTATGAACTTAATGAGTGTGAAAACTTGTTTCTTTCTCAACTCTTCATATATATATATGTAGATATATATCTACATATATACTTAAAAGAAGACAAGATAAAAATCCATAATTTTAAATATGGGAATATACCTTATAGAATATGTCACTGCTTGGGCTCAGTATCTGGTGCATTTGAATAGGCCTAGGGTTGACATAAACACCCCAAAATATCTGGATAGGTATGAGATAGAAATTTTAGTAGAGTTCATTTTGTTAACCCAGATCTTATTGAAGTGCAAAGCCACAGCAGCCCTTAATGACTGTGTTCCTAAGAATCCTTCCAGACTGAGGAGTAATTGTTCTCGTCAAGGCCTGATTTGATAGAGAGTCGGTAGACTCAAGACTGAATCATCACTGCTTTTCCTTGGCTGAACAGTATTATTGACTGATAATTATATACCTTTTGAAGAAACAGATAAAGGGTGGTAGCTTACATAGTTTTAAATTTTAGGATATAGCCATCTTTACCTATCATAGATTGTTTGGTGCTTTTTGTGGGGAAAAAAAAAATATATATATATATATTCATTTTGAAGAAGTGACTTCAATGCCTTGACTACTTTTTTTTTCTTTATAGTTTTTGTGCTATTTGAGGTAAAAAATGTCTAAAGCTTGGCTAAGGAGCCAAGAAATTAAGGCTATATTTTGTCATACATCAGCTATATTGCTCTTTAAAATCAGCAGGCAGAAAATAAATAAATGAATGAATGAATGAATAAACAAATAAATAAATAAACAAACAAACAAATAAATAAATAAATAGGAAAAAACCAGCAGGCAGAAAATAAATAAATAGGGGAAAAAATCAGCAGGCAGAAAATAAATAAATAAATAAATAAATAAATAGGAAAAAAAATCAGCAGGCAGAATAGAATTTGAGTGACTTCTAATGCTGTAGTAAGAATACTTCCTTCAGTTTAACAAATATAAACCTAGTGGCAAATGTGTGGATTTGTTATGGCAAAACACAAGGATTGTGTTTTTCGTTTATTATTTGACGATGGAAAGAGGAGACCTAGTAATAGAGTTGTCACCCAAAAAATGAGAAAACAAAGAAAAGAGGGCCTCTAAAGCATTTTTAAAAATGTATATAGAAGAACTGTTCAGAAGGAAACAGATAAGTAAGACAGTTTTGAAAGTAGCATGTTAAACCTACATACTTAAAAAAAAAAGAAAATCTGCCAAGAGATTCATATTTTCACATGTATTCATCTTTTTCTTTCCTGTGGGAATATTCTTTTTTTGGTGTTCATTAAATTTGGAATAATTAAAAAAAAAATCCCAAACCAGCTTACCTTGTCTAGCTTGTTCATTGGGACTAGTAAAACACTTTAGGATAAGTGTTTCATAGAGAATATGTCATAAAAGTGATGGGCCAAATGATGTTAAATCAGGGTTTTGTGAGTTTGCATTTACACTTAGAGGAGGCAAAATAAAGAATATGCTCTTGTCTGCATGGTAGTAGTAATCATCTGTCAGGTCAGAATTTGAATCCTTATTCCATATTCCAACTGGCTGCAGCTGGTTAGCCTTTAGCAGCAGAATGGGTTGGGGCAGAGGCTGTAGATATAGCAAGACTAGTATTCGTAGTTGAGACAGTCTTGGGCAAGTCACTTCACCCTGCTTGCCTCAGTTTCCTCACCTATAAAATGAGCTAGAAAAGGAAATGGCAAATCACTCCAGTATCTTTTTCAAGAAAATCCCCCAAAAGGGATTCATGAAGAGCCGTATATGACTGGAACAACCAAACAACAATTTAAAAAATTTTGAGTTACAGGGGCAGCTAGATGGCGCGATAGAGCACCGGCCCTGGATTCAGGAGGACCTGAGTTAAAATTTGGCCTCAGATCCTTGACAC
Organism: Dromiciops gliroides; assembly: GCF_019393635.1. Classification (NCBI taxonomy): domain Eukaryota; kingdom Metazoa; phylum Chordata; class Mammalia; order Microbiotheria; family Microbiotheriidae; genus Dromiciops; species Dromiciops gliroides. The sequence continues at coordinate 615,741,019 of NC_057862.1, forward strand.
TTACTAGCCGTGTGGCCCTGGGCAAGTCACTTAACCCTAATTGCCTCACCAAAAAAAAAAAAAGTTGTTACAAATTCTCTCCCTCCCTTCATTCCCTTCCCACTCCTTGAAAAGACAGATAATTTGATGTGGATTATACATGTGCAGTCTGTAAAACATTTCCATATTAGCTATGTTGCAAAAGAAAATACAGACCAAAACAAAAACAACCAAGAAAAATAAAGTTTAAAAAAAAACACCCCTGTATTCAGACTCCATCAGTTCTTTCTCTGGGTCTGACTGAAGATGGCATTTCTAGTATTCTGTTAGCTCTAATTTGCCCAGCCTAGGTAAGTTGTCAACTTTCCCTTTTCTAGAAATATAATTTTTAGTGCAATAACCATGGTGATAGCTTATCCTACCAAACAAGAAACTTCCATGTTGTGATGCTGGAAATTATAGTGTTGGTGTCATTGAAAAATTTCCAGCAATAGTATATAAGTATGACTTGGTCAGGTAATAGGAGATAACTGACTAATTTTCTAAAATTCTGCCTTCAGTTTTTATTTTCAAATTATTTTAGAGTAAAATTTATTATATTTAAAATATAAACTCTAGGGCCAGTGCTATTATTATGCTTTCCCTCTAACCTTAAAATTTTTTTTGTTCTTTCAAGGATTAATGATGGTAATATGAACTTTGTTTTAGTTGACTGGTTAAGAATGGGTTTGGGGGGGCAGCTAGGTGGCACAGTGGATAAAGCACCAGCCCTGGATTCAGGAGGACCTCAGTTCAAATCCAGCCTCAGACACTTGACATGTACTAGCTGTGTGACCCTGGGCAAGTCACTTAACCCTCATTGCTCCACAAAAACAAAACAACAACAACAAAAAAGAATAGGTTTGGATACGTAACTGGAATTGACTTATCAAAACAAGGAAAATTTGAGGAATTTTTATGTAAAAGTTTAAACAAAATCTGTATATTAGTTTTAGTTGTCAAGACGTGGAAATATTTTTAAAAATATATAATAGCATTAAAAATAAACTTCAAACATTATCACAGCAACTTGTTTGAAAAATTTATTTTCCCTCCCTGTGTGTGTATGTATAGGAAAAAACTATAAATGTATATATGTTTATATAAAAAAACCACATATACACCTTTATTTACACACATGTGCTCCCACATATGTATGTGTTTGTATATATATGTGTGTGTATATGTATGCATATCTATATCTATATCTATATCTATATCTATATCTATATCTATATCTATATCTATATCTATATCTATATCTATACACACACCTATATGTGTTTTATTGTTGTTTGGTGGTTTTCAGCAGTGTCCCACTCTTTGTGATATTAGTATTTTTTTTGGCAAAGATACTGGAATGGTTTGCCATTTCCTTCTGTGTGTGTGTGTGTGTGTGTGTGTGTGTAATACACACAGGCAATCTTATCCTGTGTGATTCTTGTCCATGTCTTCCTAAAAATCTTCCATAGGGGATTTTCTCCTTTTTTTTGTTTTTGTTTTTGTTTTTGTTTTTGTTTTTGTTTTTGTTTTGTTTTGCGGGGCAATGAGGGTTAAGTGACTTGCCCAGGGTCACACAGCTAGTAAGTGTCAAGTGTCTGAGGCCGGATTTGAACTCAGGTCCTCAGGCTTTTTAAGGATTGGAAACAATAGCTTCTGTTAAAATTTGATACTGCTTTTATTCTGTATCTTTCCTATTCATTTGGCAGTAGAGAGAGCCTATTGAATCTCTTAAAATAACTATATAGAGATTGAATTTTGCTAAATTGAGTTGAAAGGTTAGTAGATCGTGGAATCATAGATTTAGAGTTGGAAGAGATTTTTCTTGTTCGGTCATTTCAGTTGTATGTGATGCTTTGTGATCCCATTTGGTGGTTTTTTTTTGGAGTGGGGGGCAAAGATACTTGAGTGATTCACTATTTCCTTCTTCAGCTCATTTTATAGATGAGGAACTGAGATAAAAAGGGATAAGTGACTTGCCCAGGCTCACACAGCTAGTAAGTGTCTGAGGCTGGATTTGAACTCAGGAAGATGAATCTTCCGAGTACTGTTACCATCTAGCTGCCCTGGAAGACTTTTAGAGGTCCCCACGTCCACCTCCTTAATTTTATAGTGAGGAAACTGAAGTTCAGAGAGGTTCAGAGAGCTCCAAATTACATGGCTCTTTAGTCTCTGAATTGGGGATTCCACCCCAACTTCCAGGCTGACTTTGATGCTTTCAGAAGAGTTAGAGGAAGATGAACAGAACTTAAAAATTGTTATAGAACAGACTTATACTTCAAATCAGAAAAGCGTAAGTAACTGACCAGTTTTGGTTTACTGAATATCTAGATCCAGTAAGGATCTTCTATAAAAGAAAAATTATTAGAGGAAGTATAGTTTTCCCACAAGCATGGGAGGAAACCTGAGAGTGTGCCAGAACTTTCCTGAAGTTCTATTGAGGAAGTATGTCTTTCCAGTATGCTAGTAGTTTGGGGGTGTAGAATATTCAATCAATCAATCAACAAACATTTATTTAATTTTCACTGTACTGCCTAGCATATGCTGAGTGTAGGGGACAGGTTAGTAGGATGAATGAATGACAAGGATCCTTACCCACAGGGATCTAGTTTATAGTTGAGTGAGCAAATAGGTACAACAAATGATTCTAAGACAAGGAAGATTATGGGGAATGTGCTATATTGAGTGATAATGACCATTGAAATCCAATCTCGTTAGATACTTACTCGTTGTGTGACCCTGGGTAGGCCACTTAACTTCATTTGCCTCAGTTTCTTCATCTGTTAAATGAGCTAGAGAAGGAAATGGCAAATCATTCCAGTATCTTTTCCAAGAAAACTCTAAAAGGGGTCACGAAAAGTCAGAGATGATGAAAAATGACTAAACAGCAGTGAAGAAGTGTCATGGGTACCATTTTCAGACATGCATAAGCCAGCTAGAGGGTGTCTAGAAGAGGGTGGCCAGGGTGGAGAAAGGACAGGCATGCTACATGAAGATCTGTTGAAGGAACTGGATATGATTAGCTGGGAGAAGAGACCTAAAGTGGACTTGTCGATGTCCTTAAGTATTTGAGGATATCACTTGCAAAGGAGTTGGATTTGTTCTGCATAGCCCTAGTGTAGAACCTGAAGCAACTTATGGGAAAAACACAGAATAAGCTTTCTAATAGGTAGAGCTGTTTAAAAGTAGGAGGTAGAAGATTCATGGATCACTGGAGGAAGTATAGACTAGATGAATTTTTATTGGAGTGTTATAGAGAGGATTCTCGAACAGGTATGGATTAGAATAGATGATCTTTAAGGTTCTGTGGTCTAGTTCTAAGATTCTGTGATTGATAATAGTTAAAGTTTAAGTGTCTTTTGCTATTGCCATCATCAGATGAGTTTAAAAAACAAGACTACAGAAGGGAGGGGGGATTCCTCTCCCCTCTTCTTAGACTCTCAAATGTCTCTTTCCAGACCCCATTTAAAAAGTTTTATTGATGTTCTTCAAAAAAACCCTAATATTATGATTTCTCTCAGACTCACCTCTTATTAGAGCTATCCCTGGTAACAAACATATATAGTCAAGCAAAATAAATCAGTATATTAGCTTATGTTGAAAAATATATGAATCATTGTTCTCATCTAGTCTACCCACAGTGTCATGAGGCAGGAGACAACCTTCATGACCAGTCTTCTGAATTTAATGATCCTTCATTATGAAGGTTCTGAAGTCATATGCTTTTTTCCTTTATGTTATTGTGGTCATCTTGTAAGTTATTCTCTTGATTCTGCTTATTTTGCCCTCAATTAGTTCATTCTTTCCAAGTGTCTTGGAATTCTTCATCATCTGTTATTTTTGTAGAAGTTCGATAAAATTCCATTATGTTCATTTACCATAATTCATTCCCTGGTTGATGAGCATTCACTTTGTTTCCAGTTTTTTTTCCTACCCCCAAAAAGTGCTGCTGTAAACATTTTTGTGAACTTGGGCCCTTTCCTGCTTTCTTTTGACCTTTTTGTAGTATATTCCTGGTATTGCTGGGTCAAAGGATGTGTACAGGTAATGACTTTTGGGGTATAATTCTAAATAGTTTTCCAGACTGGTTGGACCAGTTTGTAGCAATTCCAACAATACATTAGCATACTTGTCCTCCAACAGGCCCTCCTGTGATTATTCGCCATCATTTTTGTCCATTTCTCCAACTTACAAGTATGAAATGAAATCTTAAAATTGTTTTAATTTGTATTTTTCCTGTTAATAGTGACTTAGATGGTTTCTTATGGTGTTGTACCAGAGAGCTGGCCTCTAAGCCAGGATGATCTGGGATCAAGTTCTACTTCTGACCCTAAGCAAGGCACTTAACCTCTTAGTGCTCTAGGTAATTTTCAAAGACTATAGGATGCAGAGAAGATGCTAACCATATTCATAGAGGAAGATTCCTCACTTGGGAGTTCACTTTACCAGTGAAATTATAGGTTGAGTACCCATTCCTAACCCTTCATATGGTTGTTGATAGCTTGCATTTTTTCTTTTGAAAACTAGTTGTTTATATCTTTAACCACTTTTCTATTGGGCTCTTGTTCTTAAATATTTCTGTGAATTTCCTATATAGCTGAGATAACACCTTTATCAGAGATATTTACTATAGAGATTGTTTTCCAAGTAACTGCTTCTTTTCTAATTTTACTTGTACTGATTTTGTTTGTATAAAAACCTTTCCATTTTATTTGCTTAGAATTGCTTCTTTTATCTTCTGTGATTGCCCTTATTCTTTGTTTAGTTAAGAATTCTTTCCCTTGCTATAGATATGAAATATACCTTTTTCCATTCCTCTCTGTTGTTAACATGTACTAATTTTTTAATACCATGACCTTTTGTTTTTGTTTTTGTTTTTTTGCAGGGCAATGAGGGTTAAGTGACTTGCCCAAGGTCACAATTCTTTTTTTTTTTTTATTTTTAGTGAAGCAATTGGGGTTAAGTGACTTGCCCAGGGTCACACAGCTAGTAAGTGTTAAGTGTCTGAGGCCAGATTTGAACTCAGGTACTCCTGACTCCAGGGCTGGTGATCTATCCGCTGCGCCATCTAGCTGCCCCAATACCATGACCTTTAAAGTTAAGTCATAAATCGTTTGGAACCTGTTGAGTTATGTACTGCAAGATATTCGTTTTTACCTAATTTTTACCAGATTGTTTTCCCTTTTTCCCATCAATTCTTTTAAAATGAGAAGTCTTTACCCCAGTTGTTGGCATATATGGCTTTATCAGACACCAGGCAACTGTTCTTCTGGGTCTTCCTTGCCTAATTTCTTTCATCAATCAATTTTTCATATTTCAAACTGGTACCAAAAATGTTGATGGTTATTATTTCATGGTATATTTTGTAATATGGTAATGCTAGACTCCTTTATTCCTACTTTTAAACATTATTTCACTTGAAATCCTTGACCTTTTGTTCCTTTGGTTGAATTTTGATATAATTTTGTCTAGCCTTATGACAGCTTTCTAAATTAGAGATGCCCTCCTGGTTTGAGCTTTGTAGGCTTTTTTCCCAGTTTTGAATCTGGGTAACACAAATGCAGGCTTGCTCCTGCTCTGAGTTCTAGTAGAGAACTACTGGCTCCAGTTCCTATAAGTGTGCTGAAAGAAGAGTGACCCAACTTTAGGCCTATCTCTGACTCATGGTCCTTGCCCCAGTACTCAGCTGCAGCCTGGCCCCTGTTCCAGGTTTCCTTCCTTGGTACATAGCTGTAGGTTTCAGCACTGTTGCCTGGACAAGTAGACTACTCAACAATTTCAAGGTCAGGGCAGCAGCTGAACTCTAGTTCTGGCCAATGCTCTGTGCCCTAGGCCTGGACTTAGTGCATGGCCTGTGAGGCTTCTGTGTTGACCTTCCTGGTTGGACCTCCTACCTGGTGCCTGGGGACTTCTGGCTGTCTCCTTGTGTTGATCTGGGCTGGAAAAAGGCACCCAGGGGTTTCTCCTTAGGTTTCTTTGTCACTTGTTGATCCGTTGCTCTTTTTTACTCCTTACTCCTTACCAAGGCTGACCCCTACTTGTTCAAGTGATGCTATTCCATCTCATCTCTTCCAACAAATTTATCCATCTGTCATTCTCTCTCTCTCTTTTTTTTTTTTAGTGAGGCAATTGGGGTTAAGTGACTTGCCCAGGGTCACACAGCTAGCAAGTGTTCAGTGTCTGAGGCCGGATTTGAACTCAGGTCGTCCTGACTCCAGGACTGGTACTCTATCCACTGTGCCACCTAGCTGCCCCATCTGTCATTCTCACTGATTTTCTTTTTTTTCTTCTTTCATCTTTTCCTCTGTACTGGTTCATTTCCTGCTGTCTACAAACATGCCCATGTCTCCCCATTCTGAAAAAAATTCTCACCTTAGTCTCCTATTACTACTATCCTATTTCTCTTCTGCCCTAGATAGCTAAACTCCTGGAAAAGGCTGTTTATAGTAGATACCTCTACTTTCTTCTTACTCTCTTCTTAACCCCTTAAAATCTGGCTTCCTGCCTGATCATTCCACCAAAACGGCTTTCTCCAGAGTTACTAATGATCTTAGTTGTCAAATACAATGGCTTTTCCTCATTACTCATTCTCCTTGATCTCTCTGCAGCCTTTAACACTGTTGATTGCTCTCTCCTCCTTGATACTCTTTCTTCTCCAAGGTTTTTGGGACATCCCTCTCTCCTGGTTCTCCTCTTACTTACCTGACCATTCTTTGTCTCTTTTGCTGGATCTTCCTCCATCCAGATTACACCCTGTAACTGTAAGTGTCTCTCAGGATTCTGTCCTGGGCTTGCTTCTCTTCTCTATGCTACTTCCTGTCTTGGTGATTTCATCAGTTACCATGGTTTAATTACCATCTTTATGCTGATGATTCTCAAATCAATCTTTCATGCCTCAACTCTGCTAACCTGTCCAGTAGACATTTTAAATTCAATATGTCCCAAACAGAACTCATTATCTTTTCCCTTAAAAAACTCTTTCCACCTATTACTGTAGATGACAATATCAACTTTGCAGTACCTCAGACTCATCCTAGGAGTTATCTTAGATTCATCACTTCTCTCTCACCCCCATATCCAAACTGTTGCCCAGACCTATCAGTTTCACTTTTGCAACATTTCTTGAATAACTCCCCACTCCTGACTGTCTCCATACTTTTGCAGACCCTCCTTATCTCGTGCCTGGATTATTACAATATAGCCTGCTGGTAGGTCTGCCTTGCCTCAAGTCTCCCCGCTCTCTCCCCATCCTAGATTCAGCCACTAAAGTGCCTTTCCTAAAAGGCAGTTTGGATCATGTCAACTCCTGCAGTGGCTTCCTATTGCCTCCAAGAGCAAATACAAAATGCTCTTTTTGGCATTCAAAACCCTGGAATACCTAGCCACCTCCTACCTTTCCAGTCTTAAAACCTACCCCAAATGTACTCTTTGATTCAGTAACCCTGGCCTCCTGGCTATTATATGAATAAGACACTTTCATCTCTTAGCTTTGTACATTTTCTTTTTCTTTCTTTCTTTCTTTCTTTGGGTGGGGCAATAAGGGTTAAGTGACTTGGCCAGGGTCACACAGCTAGTACGAGTCAAGTGTCTGAAGCTGAATTTGAATTCGGGTCCTCTTGAAGCCAGGGCCAGTGCTTTAGGCACAGCGCCACCTAGCTGCCCCAGCTTTGTACATTTTCTCTGATTGTCCCGTATACCTGGAGTGTTCTCTCTCCTTTCCAACTGCTGACCTCCCTTGCTTCAAGTTCCAGCAGGAAGCCTTCCAAACCTCTCTTTATTCCAGTGTCTTACCTCTGTTAATTATCTCCTATTTATAGCTTACTTTGCTTACACTTGTTTACCTGTCTCCCCATTAGACTATAAGCTCCTTGAGAGCAAGAACTGTTTTTTGCCTCTTTTTGTGTTCCCAGCACTTAGCCTAGCAAATAGTAGGTGCATGATACATTTTTATTGATTGATTCCTTGATCTTTGCTAGAGGTGTTATACAAGATAACTGGGCTACCTACACTGCTTCTTCTCCCTTATTATCTGCAAAATTTTGCACCTAAAGCCTATTTTTTTCTCTCTAATGAGAGGAAGAAAGTGGGTTTCATTATCTGTTCTTTGGAACCAGTTTAATAATTGCAGTTGATCAGTTTGGCTGTCTTTTATTTTAAAATTTATGTTATTTTCATTCATATTTTCATTTGTGTTATTTTATGTTTTCATTCGTGTTATTGTGGTCATATATGTATATTTTCCCCAAGTTTTGCTTCATTCTGCAATAATTAATACAAATCTTCCAATGTTTTTCAGAATTTCTCATGAATTTTTCATTTTTCATTCATATTATCATTTATATGATTTTATGTTTTCATTTATGTTACTGTGGTCACATATATGTGAATATGTGTGTATATATATGTATATATATATATACATACACACACAAACATGTATATATGCATATTTTCCCCTGTAAGTTTTGTTTCACTCTGCAATAAATACAAATCTTCCAGTGTTTTTCTGAATTTCTCATTTTTCTCATGGTACAATAATATTTTGACATTCTTCTATCATAATTTATCAATTTTTCAGTTGACTTGTTTCCAGTTTTTTATTGTTGCTGTGTTTTGGGTTTTTTTTGCTACTATAAAACTCTATTAAATTACCACTTTGTTTTCTCAGTTCATGCTGCCTTCTAAAGGGTGTTTTTCCTGATCACATCTGCTAGTGGATCTTCTTTTCCCTTCCCCTTCTCTCCAATTATCTTGTATTATTTTGTATATATTTAGCAACAGTTCTTGGCACAAAAGAGGTGCATAATAAATGCTAATTCACATGTAGTTAAATGTGTATTTCTCTCATAGAACAATACACAGTAGTCAGTTAATAAATGTTTGGTTAATTGCTAGTCTCATTTTCCTAGCTTGATGATAAATTTTTTGAAAGCATGACCATGTCTTTTAAAAAAAATTTTGGATCTAAATTCCCTCCCTCTGTCCAACCCTGCCCTCACCCATTGAGAAGACAAGAAATACATTACCCATTATACATATAGAGTTAAAACATAAGTATTCTTTTGTATCCTCACACTAACAGTACTGAGCTCATAATATTTATTAAATAATTTTTGTTGGTTTATTAATGCAGTCAGTCATCTGTTTTGGAGTGGGGAGTTCACATCACAGGAGTGCAGATGGCTGGATGGGATATGACGTATGGCTTGGGCTAGCTACTTGCTGAGATAGATAAATTTATACTCACTAACCCAAACCACCCAAGTCAGTTGAGTGGATTCATTCTCCTAGTGCAAGTGGAGCGTGGTCTATGAAATTGGGTCTAGAGTGGTGTTCTAAGTGAGGAAAATGGGTCAGTTAAAGAATAAATAGCAAGATACCTATAGTAGGTTATTAAATGAATATTTTAGTACATATAGGAGGACTTTTCTGTCTTTGACCTTGGAGTATATATGCCCTATAGGTCAAAGGGCTTGAACAATTTAGTCACTTTTAAAAAGTGTAATTCCTAACTATATTATAAATCAGTAGACATTAAAAACAACTTGGTACTGGTTAAAAAATCCAAATTCACAACTTTATTTTTTTACTTTACTTTTTTTACTTTGCTTTTTATTAGTGTTCTTATTGTTTTTCCATAACCTTTCCTACATTGATTATTTATCTTTATTCATCTTTCACTCAAAGTTGCTTTTATTTGCATTTTTATTAGTGATTTGTAGCATTTTTTATATGGCTAATTGATAGTTATTTTTTTTCCATATCTTGTTACTACTAATTATTTGCTGCAGAAGGAATTGTTGGTTTTATATTTGTGTCAGTTCCATATTATTTATGTATATAATGTATTATATTGTCACATATTATGTATATTATCAGACTTTTATCAATAATGAAAAGTGAGATCAAGTCTTATTAATTCTACCTCCACATCGACTCTTAAATCCATTGTCTTCTTTCCATTTGCACCACACTAATTCAGGCTCTTAATAACAGTTTCCTTGACTGTTGTAATAACCTTTGACTTGATCTCCCTTCTTCCACATTCTCCCTTCTCTAGTATATTCTCCACACACTTACTAAAGTGATTGATATTCCTAAAACATATGTCTGAACATGTCATTCCATTGCTAGAGTTTGGAGGTTTACTGACTCTCTGTTGCCTCTAGGATAAAATATTCTGGATGGCATTTAGAATCTTTCACAATCTGCCTTTAGCCTGTATTTTTAGTCTTATTACTTATTATTTTTCACACAGTCTAATCCAGCAATACTGGTGTCTGTGCTGTTTTTCCTATACAATATTACATTTCCTGTTCTCCTTGCCTTTGTACAGATTGTCTCTCATTCCTAGAATGTCTTATACCTTCTCTTAAAATCTTTAGCTTCCTTCATATCTCACTTAAATGAAATGCCTTTTCTGATGCTCTTCCCTCCATCTGCTTGTACCTACCTTGAAAATACTTTGTATTTTGTTTTTATTTATGTGCATGTTGCATTTTTTTAAGGGCCAAATGAATGGGAAAGTTCTGTATCAGTTCGGAGGAAGATCACTGAGAACTGGGGTGATCAGCACTAGGTGTTCAGAAAGTGAGTTCTTAACTAGGGCTTAGTTAAGCAGAAAGGAAAGAGATAGGTGTTACAGCTAAGGGGACATGTGTGTGAGCAAAGGAAAAGAGATGGGAATGTGCATTTGATTAGAAGGTTCATGTAATGGAGTAATTGGAGACAAAGTAAGCAGATTTGATAGTGGGCTTCCTGGGTACCATCATATTTTTTTTTCTTACTTTTTTGGGGGGGAGGGGGTAAGACAATTGGAGTTAAGTGACTTGCCCAGGGTCATGCAGCTAGTAAGTGTCAAGTGTCTTAGGCTGTATTTGAACTCAGGTCCTCCTGAATCCAGGGCCAGTGCACTATCCACTGCGCCACCTAGCTGTCCATCATATTTTCTTACAATCTCCCATATGGTTTCATTAGAGCCATCTGTTTTTAAAGCATTTTTCTTTTTCTTTCTTTCTTTCTTTTTATTTTCTGTGTGAGGCAGTTGGGGTTAAGTGACTTTTCCAGGGTCATACAGCTAGTAAGTGTTAAGTGTCTGAGGCTGGATTTGAACTCAGGTCTGCCAGAATCCAGGGCCAGTGCTCTATCCACTGCGCCACCTAGCTGCCCCTTAAGCATTTTTCATAGAGGAGATGCAGCATGGTATGTATATATGGAAAGAATATTGGGTTTAGAATCAAAGGACCTCGGTTCAAATTAAACTGTGTAAGGTTGGTCAAGTCTTTTTTTTTTTTTGCCTCCCCCCCCCCACCTTCCCAGAGCCCTAATTGTCTAGTTTGTAGAATGACTATTTGGAGTAGATTTGCTACCAGGGTCCTTTCCAGTTCTAGTTCTGATAATTTATTTTACATTCAGCATTTTTGAAACTCCTTATTTATATTTAAATAGCTTGTGTTCAAAGATCCATAATAACCCTTTTAGGGGAAGGATATATTTTCATAGAGGACTCAACCAGAAGAATTAGAGGCTTTATGCTATGGTATAAAGAGCATTGAACTGAGAGTAAGAACATGGACCCGTACTTCTAATTTGTGAAGCCGTGGGCAAACATTTATCCTATAAATGCTTAACTCCTTCCGATTTCTTTCTTTCCCCTCTAGACCTTAGTTTCCTTATCTATAAAATGAGAGGACTGAACTAAATAATTTTTTTAAGGGGCTTTACAGTTCAAAAATTTTACAATTCTTTTCAATTGACTAGCAGGTTTGAGTATTTAATATTTATCAGGAAAGATAGAAATGTGAAATTATAGGTTGTCATACAAATTGGTCCCTAAGTGCGCTATTCCCAAATTGTAATGGGACTAGAATAATCCCTAGTTAATTGATTAATGATAATGATAAATCCATTACTACCATAGGAGAAAAACAACTGAAAGTATGTCATCATCCTGAGTGGTACAATATTATTTAGTTAATGCCATCCAGGACAAAAATGGGATTTTTGGTACTAAAGTTTTTTTAGAATTTGGGTTTCGAAGGAAACAGAATGAAAGTAAATAGTGAGATGTACTATCCACAGTTTTAATGTCCTTATATCAAGATATCTATTTGAAATACTGTGTGGTTCTGTGTAGGAAGACTTGAATTCTGAAGTAGTTTTGTGTTGATTTCAAGTTGAAATAGAATGTTATTATTTGAGAACTTTTGAAAACCCATGTGTAATTGAATAATTTTTACTTAAGTAATATTACTAACCCTCAATTGGGAGTATGATTTAAATTCTTAAAAGCAAAAAAAATTTACAAAAGTATGGTATTTAGACTTTAAAAGATGTAACCAGAATTTATTTTTCCCTTGTTAGGAGGCAGGTGGAAGTCATCATAAAGTTTCTGTTTCTCCTGTTGTTCATGTTCGAGGGCTGTGTGAATCAGTTGTGGAAGCAGACCTTGTGGAGGCTCTTGAAAAATTTGGAACAATATGGTATGTACAATCGACAATAACTGCAAATTAGTTAAATTATTGGGAGAGGTTTGTAGTACCCTAACATAGTAAGTGTGGGTGTGACTTAGTTTTAGAATCCTTTAAATCAGTGCTTGTGGGGTTTTGTGTATACATTTTGTTTTCCTTCCCTCATCTGAGGAGCATAGTTTTAGAGCTGGAAGGGATGTGGAGGGCTCAAGAATTACAGGATCTTGAATTTGGAAGGGACCTTTGCTGCCATCCAGCCTCATTTATAACTGATCCTCAAAGTAGTCATCCAGCCTTTGCTTGAAGACCTCCAGTGGGGGCTGCTTTTGGGAAGAGAATCCAACTGAGGGCAGCCCATTCCATTCTTCAAAAGCTTTAATTGTTAGTAAGTTTTTCCTTAAATGAAGATTCAAATTTCCTTCTTTGCAATTTGCGCTTGTTCAAACTAGTCCTAGTTTTGGGGCAAAGGAAAACAAGTTTAGTCCCCTTTCTACTGAAAGCTCTTTTAAAAACTTGAAGACAGCTATCTTGTTCCCCTTAAGTTTTCCAGAAGAATTATCCTCAATTCTTTCAGTTAATCCTTATATAACTTGAATTTGCCCTTTATCTTCCTAGTGGCCCTCTTTTGGACACATTCCAATTTGCAGGGTTCTTTCTAAAATGTACCCAGAACTGAACATGGTACTTGAGTTTTCATATGACCAGAGCAGAATACTTACCCTTGTCTTAGGCATTGCACATCTTTTAATATACCCTAAAATTACATTAGATTTCCTGGTTACCACACCACTATGTTGACTTCTGCTGAGCTTCCGTGAAAACTCCTCTATCTTTTTATCTTTTTAATATAAACATATCTAACCAGGCCTTTCTCCTTTTGTGCTTGTTAAATTGACTTTTTTTGGAACCAGATGTAGGACTTTGTTATTTTTCGTCTCTAGAAAACTAACATTATAGATGAAAGAAAAACTGAACTTGCATTGATTCTCTATGCTGATGACAGTATGGGCTATAACATCACTTTTGGTAAATTAATTCATGGGAAATTCTTAGTTTTCCTTAGGGCCTTTAATAATGGAGAAAATAGTATTTATTTTTTCCAAATGCGAAACCTTGCTTAAGGCTTTTATAGTTTCCCCCCCAAAGAAATGAAATTTGTTAGGAAAAGATGTTTGTGTTTTAAAAAATCCATTCAAAACTAAAGTTCGAGTTAGTTTCTAGTGCTTTTGCTATTTCAGTAAATTTTAGGTCTTCAGACTTTTTTTTCTCTTTTCACATACTTCACATAGGTCATTAAAAAATTAGGCATTTATTTTCTTTTTTACCTCTCCCCTCCCCCCCCCTTTTTTTTTTTAGTGAGGCAGTTGGGGTTAAGTGACTTGCCCAGGGTAAATGTCAAGTGTCTGAGGTCGGATTTGAACTCAAGTCCTCCTGAATACAGGGCCGGTTCTCTATCTACTGTGCCACCTAGCTGCCCCTTTACCTCCCTCTTAATGAAAAAAGAAAAGAAAGAAAAACAAACTCTCATAAAAAATAGGTATGGTTAAATAAGACAAATTCCCATATTGGCCATGTAAAAGTGTATGTCTTACTCTGTAACTTGAGTCTATTGTCTCTGTTAGGAGGTGGTATCATTCTTCAGTATCAAATTGGAATTGTGGTTATTCATGACTGATTAGCATTCTTAAGTCTTTCAGTTTCTTTGTAATGCTGTATAAATTGTCCTCCTCTGCTTACTTTATTCTGTATTAGTTCATACATCTTCTCATTTTCTATGAAACTATCCTTTTTAAAATTTCTTATGGCAAAAAAGCATTTGTTCTATTACATTCACAGAATAGAATTTGTTAATTATTTCCCCCATTTATAGATTCCCTTTGGTTTCTAGTTCTTTGTCACAAAAAAAGTTGCTATAAATATTTTTGTATATGTGGCTTCTTTTCTTCTCTCTTTGATGTCTTTGGGGGTATAAGCCCACTAGTGGTATTACTGGGTTAAAGGATAAACAGTTTAGTAACTTTTGGGCAATAGTTCCAAATAACTTCCCAAAATGATTTTGTATCAATCCATAGCTCTACTTTTGATTTGTCTGTTTTCTTGTAGTCACTCCAGCTTTTGTAATTTTTTTTAGGTGTAAGACTTTACATCTATCTCTATTAAATTTCATAATAGATTTGGCCTGGTATTCTAGCCTGTCAAAATTATTTTGGGATTCTGACCAATTATAATTTATTAATTATCTTTGCCAGCTTTTTATCATCTGCAAACATAATAAGCATGTCACCTAGGCTTTTATTCAAAATCACGGATAGAAATATAAAACAGCACAGGCCAAGTATATATTCCTAGGGCATCCCATTGGAGATGACCTTCTAAGTTGACATCTATCCATTGATGATTGTGCTTTGAGTCTGGCCATTATACCAGTTCTAAATTCACTAATTGTACTATCATCTGGCCCACATCTTCATCTTTCCACAAGAATATCACAAGAGAATTTATCAAATGCTTTGTTAAAATCTAAATTTTATCTACAGTAGTCTCTTGAATTTGCTACCACATCAGATAAAGAACATGAGATTCATCTAGCATGACCTCTTCTTCTTCTTCTTCTTCTTCTTCTTCTTCTTCTTCTTCTTCTTCTTCTTCTTCTTCTTCTTCCTTCTTCCTTCTTCCTTCTTCCTTCTTCCTTCTTCCTTCTTCCTTCTTCCTTCTTCCTTCTTCCTTCTTCCTTCTTCCTTCTTCTTTCTTCTCCCCTCAGTGGGGGTTAAGTGACTTGCCTAGGGGGTCACACAGCTAGTGTCAGGTGTCTGAACCTGTATTTGAACTCAGGTCCTCCTGAATCCAGGGCTGGCGCTTTATCCACAGTGCCACCTAGCTGCCCCCGCTTGACCTCTTCTTAATAAAGACATGTTGACTCTTTGTATCACTACTTCATTTTCTTTTCTTTTCTATTCTTTTTTTTTGCGGGGCAATTGGGGTTAAGTGACTTGCCCAGGGTCACACAGCTAGTAAGTGTTAAGTGTCTGAGGCCAGATTTGAACTCAGGTCCTCCTGAATCCAGGGCACTACTTCATTTTCTAAATGTTCACTAAGCTTCACCTTTAAATAATGCTTTAGAATTTTTCTAGGTATTCCAGTGAGTAAAATTTTCTTATTGTTATAGTTTATATATTCATTTCCCCCCTATTTTTTGAAAATTAGGACATTTGTTTTCCATTCCCATTGTATATATCTCTAGTCCTGTACAGTCTTTCAGATATCACTGATATGACTCAATAATCACATTTGTCAATGTTTTCCAGTATTCTAGCATATAGTTCATTTGGGCCAAGGACTTGGAAAAATCATCCAGCCCAGTCTTCTCATTTTATAGCTGACCAGTCTGAGACCCAGAGATGTCATATGACTTCCCCAAAGTCAGGCAGCTAATAAGTTGCAGAGCTCGTAGCCAGTTTATGTAGATTTGTATGTATATTAGAAATTGTCATGAGTTAAAACTTGGCATGTAAGGCTTATTTGTTAGGAAGGTATCAAGGCATAGGTCTGTAGGGTCTTCAGTCCTATGATGATGATTTCAAGGATGTGAAAATATTTGTGTGTCTTCAAGGCAGATTAGAGCTGCAGATCATGAGTGCTGAGTTAATGCACTGAGAAAGGCAAGAAGATCCCTCAGAGGCCATCTAGTCTGTCCCTCTCATTTTGGAGATGAGTAAACTGAAGCCCAGTAAGGTTCAAGGTTGCAGACTAGATCTGAACCAAGGAGGTCTGTCTACATAGTCCTCTCAATTGTAGCAGCCATCTCCTTAATGAATTATCAGTCATGTGTATATAGATTATATATAACCATATTTCAGTCCTGACACTATATATAATCCATACTTCAGTTCCTGGGTCTCTGCCTTATTGTAGTAGAGTCTAGATGGGGAAACAGAAGGTTTCTGGGAACCATTTTCTAATCCTGGCTTTGTAACTTAATAGTTGTATAACTCTGGGCAAAACATTTAACTACATTGACCCTTATTTTCCTTGTTTTTAGAATGAAAGCAATAATACTTTTTAATACTTCACAAGATTGTTTTGAGGAAAGAGTTTGTGAACAGTAAACTACTCTATAAATGGATTGTTAATTGAAACATAATTAGGGGCCAGTTAGGTGGCACAGTAGATAGAGCACCATCCCTGGAGGCAGGAGGACCTGAGTTCAAATTTGACCTCAGACACTTGACACTTACTAGTGTGACCGTGGGCAAGTTGCTCAACCCCAATTGCCTCAACTACCCCCCTCCCCCCAAAAAAAGAAACACAAGTAGAACAGTGAATCTTTGCCAAAACGTTCACCTCCTGGGCCTCAGTTTCTTCATCTGTAAAATGAGATTGGATTAGATGTTTTCTAGGGTTACTTTTACCTTTAAATCCATGTTCCTGTATACTATATTCCAAAACTGTGTAATAAATTATTCTTTAATATCTTTATGTCAGTATTCTTTTTTTTTGGTGAGGCAATTGGGGTTAAGTGACTTGCCCAGGGTCACACAGCTAGTGTCAAGTGTCTAAGGTTGGATTTGAACTCAGGTCCTCCTGAATCCAGGGCCTTTGCTTTATCCACTGCACCACCTAGCTGCCCCTATGTTAGTATTTTTTTTAAAAATGAAATGAAATGAAATTTTTTTTTTTTTTTTGGTAAGGCAATTGGGGTTAAGTGACTTGCCCAGGATCACACAGCTAGTGTCAAGTGTCTGAGGCCAGATTTGAACTCAGGTACTTCTGAATCCAGGGCCGGTGCTTTATCCACTGTGCCACCTAGCTGCCCCGTTAGTATTCTTAATATGGTCAGTTGACAGTTGAGTTGATTATATTTGTTTTTTGACAAAACCATTATTTTCTAGTTTGTAGCCATCTGGAATGTAAAACAAGCTGAAAATAATATTTGATATTAAAATAGCCCATTATGGTTTACAAAACACTTTATATACATTGTCATTTGATCCTTATGACAATTCTGTGAGATAGGTGCTATTATTGTCCATTTTTACAGATACAGAGATCTCAGAGAAGGTAAGGGACTTGCCCAGGTTCATAGTATGTCTGAAGTACAAGTTCAAACTCATGTTTTTCTGCCTCCATCACTCATGCTCTTTCCACTTTGTCACATTGTTCTTCATAAAATGTCAGGTTCAATAGAGACATTTTGGCATAGTTTGTACTTTTTTTTTTCTTTGCACAGTTAAGGTTTCTGAAATAACTGGACATTCAGAGTATACCAATGAATGGCATTAAAAAAGGTAATGAGTCCTCAGAAGGTATCAGTAAAGGTTTCCTCTTTGAAGGAAATGGCAAAGAATTAGCTTGAGCTTTTTATTATACAGTAGTAGCACCTTATGAAAGTTGAATACCTGGGAAAGTGTTAATCCTTTCTCCACGTCTGTTCCAAAGACTATTATTATGGTTCTGTCTCAGCACTGGTAGTTCAGGTTGAAACCAAAGAAAGCCAAGGATAGTTTTTTTATGTTTGTAATAGGTGCCAGGAGATTCAGGTCACTTTAGACGTTTTGGAGTTCAGATAGAGCAGGGCTTCTTAAACTTTTTCCACTCATGACCACTTTTTGCCTGAGAAATTCTTATACAACCCCTGGTATATGGGCATATAAAATATCTACATACACACATACATATATACATATACACACACACACATATATATGGGTATATAAAATATATGACCTTTTACTGTTGCCAAACAGTGACCCTCACGTTCAGGTATGCGACCCCATATGGGGTTGCAACCCAATGTTTAAGAAGCTTTGAGATAGATGATATCTTAGGGAGGTAGAATTGTTCCGTGGTTGAAATAGCTACTTGGAGCTGTTCTGAGGAGGCTCTAGATCAAAGCAGATTTCTTGTCAAAGCAGACAATAGGCTTGAATGCAAGTAGAATGTAAACATCCTTCCTAGAAGGCAAAGATGATTTCCTTTTCATCAGGGCCTGTCACAGGACTGGCACTCTGGCATTAATACGTTCTTTTTTGAATTAAAACCTTGGTGTTGGCATTGAACTAACTGTGGGAATCAGCTGGCTAATGTGTTGATAGTGCATTCTCACCAAGCAGCTGCAAAGAAGCAGGCAGCTTTGCACATTTCTCTTATCCTTAGTATCTGGGCTTCTTAGAGCAGTTTATAGCTAAGAAATATTAGAGTTGTTGGCCAAAAATAAGGCGTTGGGAAATTTATATGTGAACAATTTGAAGACAAAAATTGAGTTGGATATTGGAATGATTGTAACAAAAATGAAATGTAGGCTGCCAGACAAGCAGAACCAATTGTAGAGAGTTGTTCAGTGCTAGGTAATTGTGGAGCCATTTGGGGGGAAACATCTATCTATTTTGTATATAGCTAATTACAGCAAAATCTTCCATCTGCACATCAGTCATGAAGTGTCTGGTGAGTACCAGTTGAAGGAGTCTAAAGTTCTTCCCTCAAGATAGTTGTAATCTTGGAGATGACACATATTAAATAGAATAAATCAATATATCTGTATGGTACAGATAAAGATATTCTGAAATTGTTATGATACCCTGACAAGAAAAAAGAAAGTTCATTCTTCTTTCTACTCCTAAAAGCAGGCTTTGAATTTTAAAGCTGTTCCTGCCAGTTAAAATCTATGCATCTTATATTTAGAAAGCAATGTCAGTAAGGCTGGGTATATAATAGGTCTATAAAGAATTTATTCCTTAACCCTGTAGCTTATTTGGTTCTATTGGCCAAAGAAGCAAAGGATGTTATTTGTATATTATTACCAACATGGTAGGATATTAAAGGATATAAAGTCAATCCAGATAGGTAGGGGTGAGAGGTTAATTTTTCTCAGTCTTTTTTTTCTTTTCTTGGCAGAGCTCTGACTCCAGAGTGCTCTAGAAATGCTGGTACGCTTTTCCTTCTTGAAGGCTCTGCCTTTCAAGAAAATAGTCTTTTTGTTTTTTCCTAAGATTTGTATTCTTTTTTTGGGGGCAGGGCAGTGAGGGTTAAGTGACTTGCCCAGTGTCACACAACTAGTATGTGTAAGTGTCTGAGGCCGGATTTGAACTCAGGTCCTCATGAATCCAGAGAGCTGGTGCTTTATCCACTGCACCACCTAGCTGCCCCCTAAGATTTGTATTCTGCCATTATATTTAGTCACTCTTTAAATATACTTTCTTACTTTTTCCAGATTCCATTACTTTTTAGATTGAGATGGCCAGAGTAAGGATAGGATCTTATTCCTGGCACATAGGAAGCACTTAATAAATGTTTTTCTTGTTGGTACCATGGAAAGAATATTGCCTCTGGAGTCAAAAGACCTGGGTTCAAATTATGCTTCTGACATGACCTGTGTGACATCGTGCAAGTCCCTGGACCTTAGTTACTCATCTATAAAGTGAAAAAGTGGAACTAGCTGATTTTGGAGGACACTTTCTAGACCTGTCCCTCTATGAAAGCCCTTTTCCTTGTGTTATGTAGGGGACTCTGGGTTCCTGAAAGCTTTGCTAGCAGAGAGTACAAACTCTGGCAAGCCCTGCCAATGTGGAAAGTCTTGGAGCATGAAGTTGGTGATGAATTTTACGTTTATTGTAAAAAGGCAAACCTGACTTCAGAAAAGCTTATCACCAGGTTGGCTGCAGGGCAAAGACAACTTCTTAAATTGTAAAAAGCATTGTGATATTTGTTGGCAGAGGGAGTACTCACTAATGAAATCAGACCCTTAAAGTATTGAGTCATCTTTCCATATCATAAAGGAAGATATTTTTTAATCTTATTTGCCCTGTGTCCCTTGATTGCTTGTAGTGATACCAGGATGCCCTGGTAACCAGATTGTGAACCATTACTGAGAGTGTACCAAGAGTGAGAACCAGGTTTTTAAACACACTAGCTTTTTCTTAGATACCAGGGCTGAAAAATGGGTGCTTCTTATAAAATAGGGTTCTTTAGTGTAATTTAAAAATGTAAGTGGGAAGAGAGTAGTAAAAATTTAAGAGAATGCTATGCTTCAACACTGAAAGTTTGGTCGTTCCACAATGACTCCTTTTAACCGTACCAGACATTTTGGAAATGTTTGTTATTATCAACAACAAAATTATTATGTTGAGTCTTAAATGAATATAAGGAGTTCCTGGTGCTAAAATCCCCTTTACCATGCTTCTGGATTGTTCAGCTTCCTTCTAAAGCGAGGATACAAAGGTTCTCTTCATTTTGTTTATATGATTGTCAGTTTTTTTGAAACATTAATCTTAATAATGGCATGTGCGCTCAGCAGGCAGGAACAACAACCTAGGTAGTGCATATTTGACTACTATTTTGCAGCTTTTAGTTAAGAGAGTTACCCGGGTCACCTTGAGGTTAACTTTTGTTATTGCTACCTACCAGGTAAGTAATAACCTACTTGGTGTTGAAGGGTATTAAGTCAATCCAGATGAGGTGGGGAGATTGGTTTTCCTCAGTATGATATCAATCTTTTTTTCTTAGCATAGCTCTGACAGCAAGGTCAGATTAAGCTTCCATATGAGGATGTTATCTACCATTGTTGTCTGAGAGGGGCATTCTTTCTTTTGCCTGATAGTAAAGAGTATCCTCATTAGGTCCATCACCCAATTAGTACTTTCCTTGTGAATATGATTATGATTCTGACCCATGGAGGTAGTAGGAAGCACTTCTGGGAACAAGATAATCAAGAGAACTAAGTGTCTAAATAAACACTTATTCTTCAGTGTGTGCGATTAATTCTACAGTAGATTAATGTTGAATAAAGATGGTCAAGGCTGATTGATGTTTTACTGAAGAAAAACTATTAGTACTTGTTCTCACTATAAAGAAGACTGGAAACTACACACAAACTTGTGCTTTTCTTTTCTTTTTTTTTGAAATTAGCTATGTGATGATGATGCCATTTAAACGTCAGGCTCTTGTGGAATTTGAAAACATAGAGAGTGCCAAAGAGTGTGTTACCTTTGCTGCTGATGAACCAGTTTACATAGCTGGCCAACAAGCCTTTTTCAACTACTCTACAAGTAAGAGGATTACTCGGCCGGGAAATACTGATGATCCGTCAGGGGGCAACAAAGTTCTTCTTTTATCCATTCAGAACCCCCTCTACCCAATAACAGTGGTACGTATATATGTATGTGTGTATGTTTTTAACATTGCAAATCTCACTCATCCATGCTTCGGGATTGTTAAGCTTCCTTCTAAAGCGAAGATACAAAGGTTCTCTTCATTTTGTTTATATGATTGTCAATTTTTTTGGAAACGTTAATCTTAATGATGGCATGTGCACTCAGCAGGCAGGAACAACTGAGATAAAACAACTTATTTGGTAAATGCTGTTGATCATCACTATTGCCAGCTTTGTTTCTGAGAATAAGGGAGAAAACTAAAGGGCAGGGAATGTGAGACAGAGAATGCTTTGTTACTTTATGAGGGAAGAACTTCATTGTGGAGCAGGCAGATATTTGCTTAGGTCATCCATATAATTCACCATGTTGAAACTTGAGAATGATTTGAACAGCCTGTTAAAATCATTGCAAAACTAATTTTATTGAAAATTCAAAATTTTATCTTTCTTGTTTTCTTCTAATTGACTTGAGTTTTCATTGAAGTCTAAGAAATGTGCTTTTTATATTTTGGTTTTATATAAAATTCAGATTTTTATAAGGACAGTATAGAGAGATTGCAGCTAAATTCCCACCTTCTGTAAGAAGCCTTTCTTCATCCTTCTCAATGTTGGTACCACTCCTCTGAGATTATTTCCAACTTATTCTGTATATATCTTCTTTATACATAGATGCTTGCTTGGTCCCTCACATAAGGATGTGCTTCCCTTGAGGTCAGGAATTCTTTTTGCCTTTTTATATATATATATATATTCCCAACATTTAGGACAATAGCTGGCACATAGCTGGCATTTAATCAATGCTTGTTGACTTAAATATAATAAATTATTCTAATAAAGCTGTAATATTGCACCATTGATATACTGTAGGTTCTTGTTCTAGTGCCTGCTTGACTGAAATCTCAGATAATGGGATACTTAGGGACCTCCTCTTTCAAATGTGGGTAGGTAACTGGTCCTCCTCTAATGGGTACTTACAATCCCAATTAGGCAGTTTGCAAACTTAGTAGATAGGCAGTCAAGTCTGTCTTTTATCTGCCCAGCTTTGAATCTAACCATATACTGTTTGCCCTGTCTATAAATATAGCATCCTTTGGTCCTGTGACTCACTTTTTGCCAATCTAGGTGGTTTTTTTTTGGCTGATTATCAGTTCATTTCAACAAGTATTTAGTAGAACATGGATGAGTGAATCCAAAACAAAATAAAAACAGTTGAGCGTCACAGATAACTGGGGGAATTAGCAGAGGCCCCTACTAGGAGAGCACTTAAGTTGAGCTGGGGAGAGAGCTAGGTCTTCCAAGAGGCAGAGGTAAAGAAGGAGAGGTTTTGGGTATAGGAAACAACCTATCCAAAGACAAAGTTGGGATCTGGAATATCATTTATGGAGTATAACAAGGAGATCAATTTGGCTAGTTCAGAGTGCTAGAAGGAAGAGTGTGAAATCAACTGGAATCAGATTTGTGAATGACTTTAAGTGCTAAACAGAGGGGTTTGTATTTTATTGTAGAGGCAATAGGTGAGTG
Source organism: Dromiciops gliroides (assembly GCF_019393635.1). NCBI lineage: Eukaryota > Metazoa > Chordata > Mammalia > Microbiotheria > Microbiotheriidae > Dromiciops > Dromiciops gliroides. The sequence goes on from NC_057862.1 coordinate 615,764,173, forward strand.
GCATGGTTAAACCTGTGCTTTTTGGCAGCTAGGTGGAGGAAGGATTGGAGAGAGAAGAGGCTAGTGAGAGGGAAATCATTTACAGGGTTATTCCAGTAGTCTAGGTGAGGTAATGAGGGTCTGAATCTTGGTGGTTGTGGTGTGACTGGATAGGACACACCAGACTTGAAAGATGTTATGGTAGAATGGGCAAGATTTGGCAAATGATTGATATGGGGGACTAGAGAAAGGAAGAAAAAAAAATTTAGGATGATTTTGAGGTTGCAAACCTCCACTTGTACTTCATTTTGAACTGATTTCTGACCTCATTAATCAACAAAAACTACTCTCTCCAGCATTTTCACTAGTCTCTTAATTGCCAACTTTCTCTTGGCAGTATTTCACACTGTTGATCACACTGACTTCTGCATATTCTCTTCTTCTGTTTTCATGATACTGTTCTCTCTTATTTATCCTACCTGTGTGATCATACCTTCTCAGTCTTATTTCTTGGATCTTCATTCCTATCTTACCCTCTAACTATAGGCATCCCTTTAGGTTTTGTTCTGAGCCCTTGTCCTTTTTTTCTCTCTATACTCTCTCTCAGTGACCTCATGAGCTCCAACAAGTTCAGTTGTCATCTCTGTGCAGATGACTTCAAAATCTGTATACTTGTCCTGAGCTCTCCTCCCATATCATGAAGTGCATGTTGGGCATTTTAAACTGGATGTCTTGGGGGCATATAAAATTCAGCATGTCCAAAATAGATTTCATCATTTCTCCACTCTTCTTTTGAATTTTGCTGTTACTGTTAAAGAGCACCAGCATTCTTCCAGTTATCCAGGTTCATGACTTCATTGTCTTTCTCAGTTCTTTATTTTCACTCATCCCACACATCCCATCACTTGACAAATCTTGTCATTTCTACCTCCAGAAGACTTCTGTCACACATTCCCTTCTCTGCACTCACATAGTCAGTTACCACCCTAGTTTAGACCCTCATTACTTCTCATCTGGATTACAGCATTAGCCTTCCTACTCCAAACCATCCTTTAGCGAGCTGCCAAATTGATTTTCTTCAAGTCCAAGTCTGACCATGTCATCAGCTTACACAGAAATGCTAGTGGTTTCCAATTACCTCTGAAATAAAATAAAACTCCTTTGGCATTTAAAGGTCTTTGCAGCTTTACTCTTTTCTGTCTTTTCAATCTTCTTACCTGTACTTTATGGTCCAACTGTATTGAGCTTATTTTTTGTTCCTCATATAAATTGCTTCATCTTCCATCCGTCATACCTTTTCCCTATCTCCCATGCCTAGTGTGCCCTTCATCCTTGTCTCTGCCTCTTAGAATCCCTGGCTTCATTCAAGACTTACCTGAAAAGACACTTTGCTGGTGTTCAGGGCTGTCAGGGCTGCCTTGTATTGACTTTGAATGTATCTTGTGTATGTCAGTTTATTTCTGTGTTGCCTCTTCTATTAGAATGCAAACTCTTGGAGGTTAGGGGTTGCCTTTATTTAATCTTTGTATCCTTAACACAGTGCTAGATGTTAAGTGCTTAATGACTGCTTGCTTGACTGACTATAGGGATGGTAGTGTTTTGAGTTGAAGTAGGGAAGTTAGGATGAAGAGTGTATACAACTGGGGAGGGGGGGGTGCGCGTGCATGAATAAAAGTACTTAAGTATGGAGTATGTTAAATGAGACCTGCTTCTGGCTGGTGGGGGGATGGGCCTATAACTCACAGGAGAGAGGTCTGGGATGTTCTCCTTCCTCATTCACCACCTTTTTGGAGCCCCTAGTTCTTTCTAAGGCTCAGCTCAGGTAACCTCTCCTCCAAGATAACCTGGGAAACCAAGGAGGGGTTAAGGGGAGAAGAGGGGGAGATAGGAGATAGAGTCAGGGGAAAAATGAAAGGCTGGGGAAGATTGTCCAATGTCAGGTAAATTTGAGTTGTAGATTCTGTTTCTGGGGGTGATGAGGAAATCGGAAGCATGATCATCCCTGTATATGACTGAGGTGAAAGAAAGATACAGACCATGAAACTTGAGGAGGCTGATGAAGTAGGAAACAAGGACATTTGAGAGCAGTGTAAGTATGAATGTTGAAATCTTCAGATAGGAAGGGTCATATTTTGGTTGGAGATATACTTTTTAGGTTCCATTCACCTTTGTTTCAGTGTGTGGTAGTACTTTATTAAAGGTCACATGGCCTTCGTTTTTATACCTCTTCAAGCCCAAGAAACCCAATTCATTTCTGAAATGGATCAGTTTTCATAAAAGCTCTGGATAACAAGATCTAGGTATTCAGAGAAGTTCATGTTGTTATTATTATTATTATTATTTTTTAGTGAGGCAATTGGGGTTAAGTGACTCGCCCAGGGTCACACAGCTAATAAGTGTTAAGTGTCTGAGGCCGGATTTGAACTTAGGTACTCTTGAATCCAGGGCCGGTGCTCTATCCACTGAGCTACCTAGCTGCCCCAAGTTCATGTTATTATTACTCTGGTTTTTTCCCAGAATAATAATTTTTTATTTTTATAATGGAATTTAATGGACCAATTGCATTAGCTTGATAAGCAAATTTTGGAATAAAGGAGATATAATCTTATAGCTGCTTGTCAGGGATATTATGGAGAGGATGCTTGTTCAGATGCAGGTTGAACTAGATGTCTTCTGAGGTTCTTCAAAGTGTGAGCCAGGTCCTTGGGAAAGGAGGCAGAATGACACCGGGGCCTGTAGATAACTGTCACAAGGCTCTGGATTACCAGGCTCAGATGAACTGGATGAACTGAACCTCAAAAGAGCTCAAAGGCAGTGGTAGGGGGAGTGTCCTCCTCCTGGCCTAATGATCCTCAATAACCATTTACTGCATGCAGGCCATTGTACAAAGAAGGGCAAAAAAGAGTCCTGCTCCCAAGGAGCTCACATTCTAGTGGGAGAGACAGCATGCCAACAACTCTGTGTGTACAAGAGAGGCAGTATAAATGGGAAGTGACCTCAGAGGGAAGGCACTAGCAGTAGCGGGGAGGAGGCACAAAAGAGATGAGAGAAGGTACATCCAGTTGGCCAGAGACTCAGAGCCAGGTTTCCATGATTGCAATAGGGTGGAAGGGTCATGAGAAGAAAGTGTCTAATAGGAAGGCAGTTTTAAAGCAATAGAATAGATTTTTATTAAAGGGTACGGGGAAAGGTAAGGGCTGAGCTCACCTGTGGAGGCATTAGAGTCAGGGAGTGGTGGCAAGGGAAGACCAGAAAGACTCGCTAAATCTCAGGGATTCTGAGCGGATGATAGTTTGCTAGTCATAGGAAGAATGGTTAAGTCTCAAGCCTCTGCCTACAGCTGATTTGATTAATATTCCCTGATGACAGAGACACTGCTCTTCTTCTGGTGTATCTGGGACAGGTTTTCTCTCATTGTGTCAGATCTCCTCCTCCCCTTCTTCTTCAGTAAATTTTCCTAGAACTATTCTGATTGCTAGACAGGTGGCGTAGGAACTTGACTTAAAAGCAAGAATATAAGATTTGAACGGTTTAACTTTGTACATTGATTAAGTTTTCCTTCACATACATGAAAAGCCCATTCCTATCTACTATGATCCTCTGTCTCTCATGTAAGGATTTGCTATTTTCCTGTAAGGATTTCCTTCTGGAAGTAAAGAGAAACTAGTGGGGAAAGAGAAGCTTAGCTCAAATTAGTTTTTTTTTTTTCCCAAAGTTGCTTCAGAATTAAGTGAAAGGATATTTTACATTTAATTTTTGGCCTTCCATAACTTCAGGCTGCTTGCTGTCTCCTGTATAGGACATATCATCTCCCGTCTCGCTCTTTGAACAGCTGTTTCTAAGGTCTGGAATTCTTTCCTTTTTTACAACTTTTGGAATTTCTGGTTCCCTTCAAAGCTTAACAGAGGAGCCCCTACAAGGGACCTTTCTAGAGTTCTTCCAGTTTTTAGTTCTCCCCCTCACCCAAACACTCCACTAATCTGTGTATGACGCATAAGCTTCTGGAAGGCAGGGCCTGGTTAGGGTTTGTCTTTGTGTCCCTAGTGCCTATCACATAATATGTGCTTGATAAATGTTGGTTGATTTGAATTGTTGAACAAGGGGTTGGGGCTAGGCCATACCTCATTATCATTAAGGAAATGGTTTTGAGTGCCAGCTACCATCTCCCACAGTGATGATGAAAGCTTCAACAGCTCTCAGGCATACAAAGGAAACCAAGAGACATAGCAGCAGGCACACTGTTTACCAAGTTTACAAATCAGTTCTAATGAGTTTAGTGCTACATATCCTACTCTTGAGGGACACAGACACACTCTTACACATCATACCCTTAGCTTACATGTTGGCCTCTGGAGTATAGTTAGTAGATACCTTAAGCAATTGATAGTTTGTCTTCCTGAGTAATAAAACATCACTGCACATCATAATACTAACTTATTCTCAATAACATTTGGATATTCTTTTAAATAAGATGCTGGACACACACTCCTATGCGAGCTGTCTTTTATATATCGTGACCCTATTGACATGCTATTACATGTGCTGGTAAGTTTTTCCAGCAATAATGGTAGATTTGTATTATTCTGTGTATTCTCACCACTTGTTACAGAGGCCATGTGTTTGCAGGCCATTTGGCCAGGATTATCAGGTGAGTCTATAGTCATGAAACAAAACAAATTGAACTTATCTACCTGAAGCTCAAAACAGGGATGTTCATTTGTTCCCCACCCCCCCCTTCTGTGGGGCATTGAGGGCTAAGTGACTTGCCCAGGGTCACACAGCTAATAAGTGTCAAGTGTCTGAGGTCAGATTGGAACTCAGGTCCTCCTGAATCCAGGGCCGGTGCTCTATCCACTGCACCACCTAGTTGCCTCCAAAACAGGGATGTTCTCTTAACCGTGGAAGTATATTAAATACACCTGTTCAAATAATTTGCAGGCCTTATCTTCACAGAGTTGACATTTTGAAGAAGAAATAAGTGGACAAATGCATACTGTACCTGACATTATTTTGTTCTGTCCAACATTTATTATTTTAATTTTGATTGAGGGAAATACCCATTTGAATCTCATGTTCTTATTCCCTGTACTTTGTTCATTTTCTCTTAATAGTATTTTTAGTTGAATGTACTGTCTTGAGGATATTTGGAATGACAAGAAACATGGTTATGTTTGTATTTAGAGACATTTTTGTTTATCAGTCATGTAAAAATTTAAAAATACTTTTGTAGTTTAGAAAATTGGCATTTCATTTCTTGTCAGTAGAAGTAATTGTTTTGTTTTGTTTTTCTCCCTTTTTTTTGGAGAGGCAGTGAGGGTTAAGTGACTTGCCCAGGGTCACACAGCTAGTAAGTGTCAAGTATCTGAGGCCAGGTTTGAACTCAGGTCCTTCTGAATTCAGGGCTGGTGCTTTATCCACTGCACCACCTGGCTGCCCCTAAAGTAATTGTTTTATTGTTATTTCTGATACTGCTATACTAATTTCCTTTTAATGTAATAATAATCTAACTGAATTTTATAGCATGAATATTTGGATAAATCCAAAACATTTGCTAAAAGGTTTTTTACTTTTTTACTTCTTAGGATGTTTTATATACAGTGTGCAATCCTGTCGGAAAAGTGCAACGGATTGTCATATTCAAGAGAAATGGAATACAAGCAATGGTTGAATATCCTTTATTTTACATTTGTATTTTATAAGTATGAGTGTCTCATCCAGATGTTGATCATAGTTTTAATTGCTTCAACACTTGTTAAACAATTTGACATTTCCTATTTCACTTCAGAAAAGTTTACATATAACATGCTTTTTAAAAAAGCTTACGTTTTAGATTTTGCGACTTTAACACAGGGTACTTAATTACAAGATTCTAACAGTAATTTTATCTTTTCATTTTATTTTTTTTTTTTGCAGGGCAATGAGGGTTAAGTGACTTGCCCAGGGTCATACAGCTGGTACATGTCAAGTGTCTGAGGCCAGATTTGAACTCAGGTCCTCCTGAATCCAGGACGACTGCTTTATCCACTGCACCACCTAGCTGCCCCCTCTAACAGTAATCTTTAGATGTAGCTGTTATATTTTAAAATTTTAATTTTTTCCAGTTCTAATAGGGCAAATTTCTTTTTATAATAATTAGATAATTTATATAATGTACCCCCTTGAGTTTTTTTTTTTACTTTTATTTTTTTTAATTTTTTTGAGGCAGTTGGGGTTAAGTGATTTGCCCAGGGTCACACAGCTAGTAAGTGTTAAATGTCTGAGGCTGGATTTGAACTCAGGTCCTCCTGAATCCAGGGCCTGTGCTCTATCCACTGCGCCACCTAGCTGCCCCTTGAGTTTCAAGAAACTTAATTATAAGGCCTTTGGAAGCAGTAGAAAACAAGCTACCAGTATTCAGCATTACTTATTGTGCAACCTACTTTGTGGCAAGAGGAATTAAAGCAAGGGTTGTTGTGACAGTCTAGTGAGATATAAGGTATGTGTTGAGTACTTCATAAATCTTAAAGTTCTGTATCAGTGTAAATGATTATTATTTGTTCAGGTTTTCATTAATTCTGTTAGACTTTTAAAAAAAATTAAAATTAAAATTTTTTTTGTTAATAAACGTTTTTATTTAAAGTTTTGAGTTCCAAATTTTATTCCTCCTTCCCTCCCTCTTCTCCCCCCTCCCTGAGGTGGTAAGCAATTCAACATAGGTTATACATGTGAAATTGTGTAAAACATTAGCATATTAGACATTTTGTATAAGAAAACTTGACTAAAAGGAAGGATGAAAAAGTAAAAAATAGCATACAGTCTGTGTTCAGTCAGTATCAGTTCTTTTTTTGGAAGTGGATAAAATGTTTCATCATTAGTCCTTTGCGATTGTCTTGGATCATTGTATTGCTGAGAATAGTTAAGTCATTCACAGTTCTTCATCAAACAATATTCTCTCATTGTGTATAACATTCTCTTGTTTCTGCTTACTTCACTATATATCAGTTTATACAAGGTTAGACTTTTATAATCACCTCCTAGCTGACTTCCCTGTCTTTAGTAATTATTTTTCTTCAGTATAATCTTCACCCCACTGCTAAGGTCTTTTTAAAGTTTAGGTCTAACTAATGATGTCACTCCACTGCTCATTTTTCAGTGGCTTTTGTTGTTTATCTAGTAAGATGTGAATTTTTTAGCTTAGAAACTCAAGGTCCACCACAATTTTGTTCCAACCTGTTTTAGCACCTTGTCTCATATTACTTCCCTTTATATTATGGAGTAGAGCACCATTTTGAAGTCTCATCCTGACCTAATCACCTTATCACAATTTGATTTGCATTGGCTCTGTGTCTGCCTTTGTGCATCTCCCTATTTCCCAAATGACCTTATCTTTCTCCCTTTATCCTCAGATCTCAGATCCTTCTCTTCCTTAAAGACCCAAGTCAGGATAAACTTAATTTTTCTCCTCTCCAAATTAATCTCCTTTCTTGAATTTGCTAATACTACTTTGTTTAGATCTCTTAAGTATTTATAATTTGTATTGCATTCATCTGTGTATTTCATAAGAAATAGAGTTGGAAAAGCCCATTTTATCCTGTTTATTAGATAGCAATTTATGAGGGCACTGATTGTGTATTGCTTCATTTTTGTATCCTTAGTGCCTAGATACTTTAATAAATGACTGTTGGATTTAACTGAAGCACATAAATCCTAGAGTGGAATACATATTTGAAATATGAATTATATAGGCATATTGTAATCCATATTTGTAAAAAATTCTTTTTTTTTTTCTTTTAGTATTTTCTATCAGGAAATCATGCTTTTTGGGGCAGCTAGGTGGCGCAGTGGATAAAGCACTGGCCCTGGATTCAGGAGGACCTGAGTTCAAATTCAGCCTCAGACACTTGGAACTTACTAGCTGTGTGACCCTGGGCAAGTCACTTAACCCTTATTGCCTTGCAACCCCCCCCCCAAAACAAACAAAAAAAGGAAACCATGCTTTACATATTCTAATAAGATTTTAGGAACTTTAAATTAGTTATAGGTTTTATCTTTGTAATTCTTCTTATATCTCCATACAATTCTATAAATACTTTTGTTGATGATTTTGATTGTTGTTGTCTAAAATTGGAATTAGAAGAATAGATGGGAAATTAGGTTTCCTCCTTTGCATTTTGGGAACCCGTAGTTAAAAAACAACAACAGAAACTTCTTTTTAAATCTTTTCACTTTTGCTTAGTGAAACACTTCCATATGTGTAAGAGATTTTAGATTCTGTTGAGCCTTTTTCCAAGAAAGGAGAATAAATAAATATATCTTGGAACAATTTTTTCTTAACAACACTTATGTTTGAATCAGTTCTTTGTGCCCAGAAAGCTAAAGCAGCACTCAATGGAGCAGATATATATGCCGGATGTTGTACACTAAAAATTGAATATGCAAGGGTATGTATCTTTTAGTTATAATTCCTTAAAAGCAGTATTTATGTTTTAGCCTCATGCTTTTGACTTACTGTCATTTAATCTCAACAGCCTACTCGTCTAAATGTTATTAGGAACGACAATGACAGTTGGGACTACACTAAACCATACTTGGGAAGGCGAGGTAGGTATTTTTGTATTATAAAATGTACATCTGTATGCTGGCATTTGTATATGCAGTTAGTTTTCTTTTTCTTGCAATGAACTATAGTTAGTTCAAATGAGGTCTTGTTGATGAATGCATTGTTTCAAAAGGCCATCATGTAATCCTGGAGAAATTAACATTGAACATTAGCGCCCCCTCCTGGTGTGTACTGAGCTATCATGTAGTTCAACAAGGAGCCCCCACATGCAGGCACGCCCGCAGTTCCAGGACTTGCATTTCTCCAAGCAGCTCTCACTCTTTGGAGGAGAGGAAACTGATTCAGAATATTCCTTACAAACTACAAACTTGCACACTGCTTCTCTATGGAAAGGACTTTCCCCCCCAGCTGGACAAGGCATTAAGAAGGATAGAGGACTCCAGCAGGCTGACTCTACACTTCATCATGCACAACATCGGCATCAGCAAAAAGCCCTCTGAAAAAAACTCAGACTTGCAATTCACCTTGACTGCATACTGCATGCACCACCACCACCAGTTTTTAAAGGAGGACACTTAACAGTACTTCAGACTTGCATGGGATGAACACCATGATAGACTGTGCCCATTTATTCAATTGTATGTATATTGGTCTAATCTCCCTTAAGATTGCAGTTGTAGAACTTAACATTTCATTAAAGGAAAGTCTATAAAATGCAGAGTTTATCTACAATGTTGTAAATAATTTTGCACATTACTGTAATTAGTTCTTTACAGTTTAGATTAAAATTGTTATGTAGCTAATGATCAGGATTAATTTACCCAAAGGCCTTGGGCTGGGAAAGGGGTGGATAATACTTAAGGAGTCCACACAGGTATATTAAAGGCAAAAGGAATAGGGAGGTGCCCATTTGGTGCAATTAAATTACTTTTACTGGCATAATCTTAACTGTGGACATTGAACAAGGATTTATTCTCACAGTAATTAAAAATATGCATCATTGTAAAAGAAAAAAGACAACTTGCTTTGTAGATTGCATTTTGTAAAGTGGCTGTTCATAAAAATTGTCACTTTCTGTAACAATTCTTAGTAGACATTACTTATGTATAATTTGTGTGTTTTTTAGAAATTTAAGAAGTTGAAACCATCATGTCTATTTAAGGTAGAATATATTTAAACTTTAGATAAATATGAAAACAAAGGCTTTAATTCGTTTGAGATGCATATTCAGCTATTTTATAGAAATGCTGGATTTCATCAATATAGATTTGATTAATAAAACTGTCAAAATAACTGTGGTAATGCTGGAATATACAAATTAAAATGTGCATCTTGTAAAAGGCTAACAAGGGGGCTACAGTATTGGCTAGCTCTTACCTAGATGTGAGCATTTGAACTAGATTTTGAAAATTTATTTTTGTAAATCTACAAAGTTAAAAAAAAAGAAGCAGATTCTATTATGATATCCTAACCATGTTGGGTAGTAGGTACTAAAAGGCATAGACTAGCAAAGAAGATTAGATAATCATTTATCCATTTATTTATTGTTTTTGGCCCTTTGAATGACAATTGACCCTTAACTTTAATATCTAGAATCTTAATTTGTATGTTCATGGGGTTATAAATAGTTTTGTTACTCAGCTTTGGCTGAATCCCATGTTTTCCTACTAAGCATAGGTTTTGGCATGTGTAAATAAATGACTGAAAAATTCTTATTAATGCAAATATTGGGATGAGTGGTTGATGAGAAACCTCTTATTTATGCTAGTTTTCAGAGTTTGTTTATTATTATTATTCATTTAAGAGTATAAATTTGCATAACATGGCATTTCCAACCCTTTATGATTATTAACCAGATCTTTTGTTTATATGCAGTTGCCTAAATTACCCATGAATTAATCATGGGATCCATTGAAGTATAAGCATTAAAATATTATTTTTACTTCACTTTAATTGTTTAAGTTAGATATTTAAATATTGCCTTGCTAATCTAGCTGAGAGAAATGAGAAAAAAGGGTTGTAGTTATTCTTCGAAAGAGAAATTTCTTTATTTTGACTTTGTAGCTCTATATTTATAAATAATTTGGTAATTTATTTTTCTTCATTGTTTTTATCTTGTATAATAGGCCCTGGAACTGTTTTAGCTGTTGCTCTTTTAAAAAAACCTTATTTGAATTTCTCTGCAAAAGAAATAGCCCATTAATAGTTTCCTTATTTCTTTTTTTCTGTATCCTTTTAAATCCTTACTAAGTTTTTAGAAACATTTTCCCTGATTTTTTTTTTTTTGCTATATACTTTCCCACCTTTTGTCCTGTTTTAAGTATAGTCATGGAATTGCTCATAATTATGTGAGAAGTCCACAAATAATTATATCTCAAATACAGAGAATCATCTAATCCAATTCCTCATTTAATATATGAGGTAACAGAGGAATAGAGTGGTTAAGTAACTTGCCCACGATTGCATAGTCAAATAGTCAGTGCTAAGACTAGGTTAATTCAGTTTACTTAACTTCCAGTCCTCCCCATTGCCACTTTTGACATTATTAGAATTGAATTATCCAGGTGCTAGCTATAATTTTACTAATAATATAATAATATGTTAAACTTCCACTAGATTGGGGGCAGGGGAGAGAAGAAGATAGCTTTCCAAACTTGAAGATTGAGTTTTTCTCATCTCCCATGGAACTCATTTGTTCAAAGTATACCAGGGATTATACTGGTAAAAACCCAATACCTAGTTAAAGATTTAAATATTTGAATTGAATCACACTGATCACTGTATCTTTATTTGGTCAGCAGATCTTCTGAAAATTGTATAATGAGGTTTTTTAAAAAAACTAAGCAAATGTTCCTGAAAATTTTAGAATCAGGTTTTACTTTAATGATTCTGGTTAAGTTTGGGAAATCTGATATAGTTTCTCTGTAGTTTAGTAAAAATGCTTTGAGAGTGTTTTATTGCTCTCATCCAATAATGTTGACCCCTTGGTTAGCTTTATCTTGGTATATTTAAACTGGGGGTTGTTCAAGGTATTTCCTATTGTTAAAGTCAGTAGAAACTGACTTTTGGTTATAGTTGAAATACTAACTCATGGTACCATATGGGCTAGGAATGTGCAATTTTCAGCATTCTCATAAATCAGTAGGTGTTTGTAAATATGTATATGTACATATAAAATACTCTCTGTTTACTGATTGTGAAACCATGTAATACAGGTTGTTGTTGGCTTATGCTGAAACTTCTTGAAAGAAGCCCACTTTGAAAATGTGTTGCTGTTGAAGCTAATAGTATGATTCAGGTACTGTCTTTCAAAAGTCCTGCACTTACAGCTTGTTTTAAAGACATACATTGGTAAACCCTGTATGATGTTAACCTTTAGCATGGTGTACTTTTGCACTTTCTGAAAATTATCCAGCCTTCCCTTAAATTCTAAAGTGTTTTGTATCTGCTATTGGCCAAAAGATTTTTTCAAGTTAAGTGGATTTTGTTAGAAAAATTATTTATCTAAACTTTTGGTGTTAAACAGATATGATTTGTGTTTAAATTGGATATGAATGGTTTAAAAAAGTTAACCAGGAATCAAACTTCTTTCTTTGAATTGTAATACTATGTGTCCGGTATGAAAACGCTATCAAGTGCACAGGTCCACATTGTTAAAACCACTTTTCTACTTCTGTGTTAGATAGAGGAAAGGGTCGTCAGAGGCAAGCCATTTTGGGAGAACATCCTTCGTCCTTTAGGCATGATGGATATGGTAAGTTAATGAAAGCAGAAGGAATGTAGTAGAAGAAATTGAGAACTGTTATGTGTGTGTGTATACATGTATATGTGTATGTATGTGTATGTGTATAAAATTTGGTGAGGCAATTGGGGTTGAGTGACTTTCCCAAGGTCACACAGCTTGTAAGTGTCAAGTTTCTGAGACTGGATTTGAACTCAGGGCCTCCTGACTCCAGGGCTGGTGCTCTATCCACTGTGCCACCTAGCTGCCCCCGATATATTTTTTTTAAAAGAATGTTCTGTGTCTGGTGCAGGGTGAGGGTGAGGCAGAGGGAGAGGGAAAGGGGGAGAGAGAGAGAGAGAGAGCACGCGTGCAAGCGTGTGTGTGTGTGTGTGTGTGTGTGTGTGTGTGTGTGTGTGTGTGTGCATCCATGCAGGTGTTTGTGTTTGGTCTCCTTTAAATGTAAGAGAGGCCATGTGGTATAATGGACAGAGAACTGATCTTGGAGTTGGGATGACCTGGATTCAAGTCCTGCCTCTAACATACATTGATCTTTTGACCCTGGGCAAGTCATTTAACCTCTCTTTATTTATTCAGTATATGCTTATAAATGTACATATTGTTTTCTCTGATAGAAGTAAGTACCTTAAGAGTAAGGGCTATTTTAGTCTTCGTGCTCCCCAGCACCTATTGCAGGGCCTTGAACATAGTAGGTCATCCTTAAATACAGTTATCCCTTCCACAATACAACTTTTCCCATCATGGTTTCAGTCTATCTCAGGTTAGCATAAGTTAAATGGGAATTTTGGGGGAGTTTTGCGGAAGTTGCAGACAATACATGAAGGCTAACAGATGACATAAAACCAATGACCAAACACTTAACCCAAATTTTATAATAAGGTACTGTAGACAATCCCATAAAAGAAAAAAAAATTCAGTCTTTTCCCTATGGTATGAAGGGAATTTTACCTGGATTTTCCAGAATGCAGAGGCACTGTGCCCTTAATCTCCACCTTGTGGAAGGCATAACTGTATTGATGTTCAGTGACATAGGCAACCAACTTATCAAGCCTATAAATTGCACAGGGGTAGCTAGCTTATCTGCAGTGGTAGAGAGGGTTCTTTCACTGGAAGTTCCCTATGTCAGTGAAATCCACAGATCAAACAACTCCTCCAACCCTACCTCCCACTCCCAGTATTGAAGGTAATATCATTGTTAATTTTCTCTTAATGTTTGTTTATACAGGTCCCATATTATAATGGACTCCTAAGAAGTTGTCTGTATTCTTTTGTAGTGTTAAATAACATGCCAACATCCCTTGAAATAAATGGGCTTTTAATTGGGACTTAGAAATTTTATTATGTGTATTTTGTGGTATGGTTTCATGATATAGACTTTTTTGGGGGGATGGAGCAATGAGGGTTAAGTGACTTGCCCAAGGTCACACAGGTAGTAAGTGTCAAGTGTCTGAGGCCTGATTTGAACTCAGGTCCTCCTGACTCCAGGGCCGGTGCTCTATCCACTGCACCACCTAGCTGCTCCCATGATACAGACTTTTAAAAAAACTTTTAGGATGATAGATTTAGAACTGGAAGGGGCCTTCAAGGCCATTTAATTTAGTACGACCTCTCATTTTATAGGTGAGGAAATTGACTTCCCTAATATAAAAGAGAGTGACAGGCAGGATTTGAACCTGGGTTGTCTGACTCCAAAGCTAGTAGTCTTTCATTATGTTATGCTGCCTCTCATAGTAGGCAAAATCTCATCTGGTTTGAATGATTATGACTGTCCTTCAGAAGGTTATTCTTCTATCAGCATTTTTGACACTAGAAAACTTCAGGTGATACAGTTAGGAAGGATTGAGTGTTTGTCAGGGAGGGGCTATATCATAAGTAGCTGACTGCTGTTCTTGCCAGCAGGAAGTGAAGAATGCTTTTGATTAAATGTTTTATTGAGATTATACAAATTGGCATCTGAAATTACTACATTATTTAAGTACTTTTCAGTTTTTAGCAAAAATACTTTCCTGATGTTATTGTGAATCCCTTTTATGAAATCCACAATAAGTTATCATTTAGGCATCTATGCAATATAGCAAAATAGATGTAGAATTCTGGACATGGGGTCAGGAAGACCTAGGTTCAGATTTTGCCTCAGACACTTAATAGTTTTATTTAAATTTTTTTTTTAATACTTGCAAGGCATTTGGGGTTAAGCGACTTGTTTAGGGTTACACAGCTAGTACACGTCAAGTGTCTGAGCCTGGATTTGAACTCAGGTCGTCCTGACTCCAGGGCCAGTGCCATATCCACTGCACCACCTAGCTGCTCTACACTTAATAGTTTGTGCTTTATCCACAGGTTTATTTTGAGGATCAAATGAGATAATGTATATTAAGTTCTTAATAAGCCTTAAATAACTATATAAATGTCAACCATAATCATTCTACTTTTGCTAGGAACATTTCCAATGATAAGGTTTCCTGTCCCATCACTTTCCTGGTTACGTTTCTCATCACATGCCCCAGTTTGCTAATATGTTTCTTAAAATGTGAAATTCTAACGTGATTCTCCAGATGTAGTTTGGATACTATACTTCTCTTAGTTCTACCTGTGATTGCACTGTCTTTTTGGATAACTATGTAATGCTTAGCTCATTGAGCTAGTTAACCTGAGTCTTTTTCCTGACCTGTGCCTCTGCCCCAATTTATACTTCATATATAGTTGATTTTTTTTTAATCTGAATGCAAGATTTTTTATTTATGCCAGTTAAATTTCATCTTGTTAGACTGGACCCACTGTAACAGCCAGCTAAACTTTTTGCATCCTGATTTCAGTCATCCAATTTAATAGTTCCATTTCTTAACTCTTTCTTTCCTCACTTTACTTTCTTTGTCAAATCTTTAAATTTGATAAGTGTACCATATATGTTTTTCTCCAAGCCCAAGAACAGGAATTCTCTACCACTAAAAAAAAATCCTTCCAGGTTAACATCCATCCATTAATCAACATTCTTTGGTTTTAGTAATTCAATAATGAGTTCGACAGCCACACAAAAAACACCTATTAAATGATTTATGTAAAAGACACTCTGCTAGCTGCTGGATGAATCCACCATACTGTACTATTCAGTGCACTTTTCTCTGTGTGCATTATCCACAAGGCTATAGTAAGAGACTTTGTCAAAAGCCTGGCTAAAAATCCGGGTATTCTGTGTCTATAACATTCCCCTGAACTATCAAGCTAGTTAGCAAGTCTATTTAAAAAGGAAATGAGGTTATTTTGGCATAACATGTTCTTATAAGCTGAACTCATGCTAGCTCTTAATTATCACTATTCAAGTTTTCATGAGCCATCTGTTTCATAATCAAATCTGGGATTTTCCTAGTGATGAAGGTCAAGTTCATTGGCATAAGATTTTAGTGTCTTCATCCTCTTCCTTTTGAAAATTCAAACATCTACCTATTTAAAATACTGTGGCATTTTTGTCATTTTCTAGGACTCCTCAAGGATAAATGACCCTAGTTTATCAGTCATATCTGGAAGTTATTTTAGTAACTGTAGTATAATTCATCTGGGACTAGGTTACTTGAACTCTTGGTTTCTTGTTCAGTCAGCAAGCATTGACTAAGCCCCTCTTGTATTCCAAACACTGTCCTGTTAACCTGGGTGCCATGAACCTTGAAACTTTCAATATTTTGATAACTGTATCAATATATTTTCTTTCCTTTGTAACCTTGAACGTTTTATGCATTTAACAACATCATTCTGAGAAGGGGATCCATAGATTTCATCAGATTACTACCTAAGTGTCCTTAACACAAAAATGGTTAAGAACACATGGCTTAGAAATCCAAAGATAAAAACGAAACAGTTCCTTCCCTCGATCATACAGCTTATCAAGGGAGACACATACAGGTATATGAGTATATGAGGCTGTTTTGCAGTGGGAGCTCTTAGCAGCTGGGGGGATCAGGAAAGGTTTTATATGGAAGGTCATATTGGATCTGAGTTTTGAAGGAAAGTAGGAATGAGGAAGGCCTACATTCCAAGAATGGGGAAAAGCCTCTACAAAGGCATGCAGACTAGTGAGAAAAACAGGAAGAAGGACAGTTTGACTGAATTCTCCCATGTGTGAAGGGAATTAAAAAAGGCACAATAAGTCTGGAAAGGTTGGTTGGAGCTAGATTGAGAAGGACTTTTAATAACAAAATGAAGGAGTTTGTACCTTTTTCTAAAGGCCATAGGGAATCACTTGAGTTTATTGAGGAGGGGAATGACACGCTTAGACTTGTGCTTTAGGAAAATCACTTTGGCAGCTCTCAAGCCTAGGAAGAAGAGGGAGAGACAGGATACAGGGAGATATATTATAAGATTATTGCCCGAGTCCAAATTACAAGTTTTGAGCGCTTTTGAGGTCGGGTGGTGCTATGAGTGAGTACAGAGGAAGCCATGGATTCAGCTATTGTTGTGGAGGCAGAGTCTGCAGGACTTGGCAGTCGAGGGGGTGTGGGAGGAGGCAGCGAGGTACTGTGCAAAGAAGGCTGCATTTGTAGTCAGAAGACTCAAATTTGACTTTGCTGCTTACCTGTGAGACATTGGGCAAGTCACCTAACTTCCCTGGGCCTCAGGTGCTTAATACATAAAATGAAAGATTGGACTGAATGACTTCTGAGGGTCCCCTCGAGCTCTAAATCTACAGTCTTTTGAGTTGAAGATTGCTAGGTCGCAAACTTGTGTGGCTGGAAGGACATTGGTGCCCTAAAGAGAAATAGGGAAGTTGGAAAAGGGGGGGAGGGTAAGAGTAGAGAGGTGGCAGGAGAAGATGAGCTTCATTTTAGATATGTGGAATCTGTCATTCTAATAGAAATATCTAGTAGGCAACTGCTGACGTGGAATTGGATGCTAGAAGAGAGACTCGGTCTAGATCTACAAATTTGGGAGGAATCTGCACAAAAGTGATCATTGACTCCATGGGATCCGATAAGATCACCAAGTTTAAAGAGACAGGAGTAGGGAGCTTGGACAGGAGTCCTGGGGTATGCTCATTGGAAGTGGCATATGAACGAAGATTTAGCAGAGGAAAAAGAGCAATCAGAAAGGTAGGAGAGAACCGAGAGAGCAAAAACCAGTGAGGATGAGTGTATCTAGAATGAGAGTGTGGTCCTAGTGTCAAATGAAGCACAATAGTTAAGAAGGATTAAGAAGAGGCCATAACATATGTCAGTGAAGATATCATTGGTGACTTTGGAGAGAAGTTTCAGTTGAGTGATGAGGCTGGAAGCTCTATTGTGGAGGGTTGAGAAATGAGAAGAGAGGAAGTGGAAGTCACAAATGTAGGTAGTTTTCTGTTTTGCTATGAAATGAGCAGTGTTATAGGATGATAATTTGAGGGGACAGCTGGGTCAAGGAAAGATTTTTTTGGGTACAGGAGACCCAAGTATGTTTATAAATAGTAAGGAACCAATCAGTAGCTAGGGAAAAATTGGAGTACTACTAGTTTATTATGCAACTTTTTTCTCCCTTGGATATTTTTTAAGAAAATTTTATTTTCATTAAACAAAAATTTATTTTCATTGTCTTCTGTGTCTCATGATTTAAAAAAAAAGGCCCATGTAACAGATATACAGAGTCAATCAAAAAATTCTTGCACTGGTCATTTCCATTATAATGTCTCATTCTGCATTATGACTCTATTACCTTTCAGTCAGGAGACTGAACTAGCATGACTGGTATGCTTCATCATTGGTCCTCTGGAATTGGATTGATCATTGTATTGGTCAGAGTTGTTGCCATTGTATAAATTGTTCTGTTTCTGCTCACTTCACCATGCTTCAATTTACATAAGCTTTCCCAAATTCTCTGAAACTCTTTCATAATTTCTTACAGTACGATGATAATCTGTTTCATTCATATACTATAATTTGTTAAGCCATTCCCTCCCAATTCATGGGCACCCACTTAGTTTCCAGTTCTTTGCCATTACAAAAAGAGCTGCTGTAAATATTTTCATCCATCTGGGTCTTTTCCTCTTTAATTTTCTTGGAGCATAGACTTAGTAGTGGTATTGTTCTGGCTCAAAGGGCATGCACACTTTAATAGCTTTTTGAGCATAGTTCCAAATGGCCGGACCAGTTCACAGCTGTACCAGCAGTGCATTCATGTGCCTGTTTTTGAACAGTCTCTCTAGCATTTGCCATTTTCTTTCTGACAGCTTTGCTAATCTAATGGATATGTGGTGGAACCTCAGAGTTGCTTTAATTTGCATTTATTTAATTATTAGTAATTTGGAGCATTGCTTTTCATATGCTTTCCATAGGTTAGATTTCTTTAAAAACTGCTTGTTCACATTCTTTGACTCTTATCAGTTGGAGAATGGCATTTACTCTTATTAATTTGAATCAATTCCTTAAATATCTTGGAAACAAGACCTTTTTCAGAGAAACTTTCCACAGATTTTTTTCTCCTAGTTAACCTGCGTCCTTTCAGAAACCTGTATTATTTTTGCTTGTGCAAAACGTTTTTAATTTTATGTAATCAGAAATGTCCATTTTATCTTCTCTGATCTTCTCTATTGTTTATTTGGTTATGAACTCTTCCCCTCTCCATAGATGTGAAAGGTAAATTTCTTCCTTGCTCCTTTAATTTATGATACCCTTTATGTTTTGGTCCTGTATCCATTTGGAGCTCATCTTGGTATATGGTGTGAGATATTGGTCTGGACCTCATTTCTTCTGATTTCTCTCAGATTTCTTTCCAGTTTTCTGAGCACTTTTTGTCTTATATTGAGTTCTTGTTCTAGTAGGTCTTTGGATTTATCAAATACAAGACCTCTTGTGTTTGTTTGAATCTGTATATTACACTGGTTTCTCTGATTCTTAACTGATACCCATCTTTTTTTTGGGGGGGGCAGTGGCTGAACAATTTGAAAATAGGTTTTATTTGTACCAATCATTTTTGAAGATTACTACTTTGTTATATAGTTTGAGATCTAAAACTGTTAGGCCTTCTTCATTTCTACTTTTCTTCATTTCCCGTGATATTCTTGACCTTTTTGTACCTCCAGATGAATTTTGCTATTTTTTTCTGTCTCTTTAAATAATCTTTTGGTAGTTTGGTATGACACTGAATAAGTAAATAATTTAGGCAGTATTGTCATTGTTATCATATTGTCTTAACTGACTTTTAATTTACTCTCAACCATTTTTGCTTTATACTTTTCAGTCTGACAGTTGTTGACCATTTAAAATAAAACAGAAGCACTTTGACATCCGTTAACTTTGCCCCATCTACCCCAGGTAGTGGGCATATCATTTTAGTCTCAAAAGCCTTTTGTTGCCCTTTAGTATTTTTTTCATAAGCTGTGTGAATTCTGGGGTTGGTTTTCCTGTATATTTTCTTATGGGATTATGTCTCTCTTGTATTCCATCCTTGATTATATATGACCTTGCTTCTATCTTTAGTATGTGTTTATATGTCTGAGTTCATTGGAGAGTTACGCCTGTATAGCCATATGAATTTCTTTAGATTCATAGAATTTAGAACAGGAGAAAATTAGTACCTAAGCAAGTTAAGTGACTTAGGGTCACATAGTAAATAGTAATAATGATATTGGGACCTAGTGTCCAAATCCAGCAGTAGTTCTGTTTCATCATGCTTCCTCATGCCCACCTATTGAGAAACATCTAAACTCTATACCCTAGCATTTATGGACCCTCTAAAGTCTGGTTTCATCTCTCTTTTCAGACTTATTTCATATTGCCTTCCTCTATATATGACGACCTTTCCCCATACTACACTTTGCAGTTTCCTGCCTTCATTCCTTTGCCCATGTTTTTGTATTTCATAGAATGTTCTCTTTTTTTGCCTCTTTCTCTATTTATAATTCTACTCTCCATGCCCCTTTCCATGAAACTTTTCCTTCTTCCTCTCTCTCTCCCTTTCCTTCTCCCCAGACCCTGAATCTACCTCACCTAGCATTTTGTTTCCAAGTCTTTACTAATCTGATACATTCATATTTTTCTCTTAGTAGGGAGCTATCCCTACTAAGCAATAAAGTCCATGAGGGTAAGGGCTTTTGTCCTAGCCAAACTTTGTGTCACGTCAAACACTAACATAATGCTTAATATAATGCTTAAAGGTTTGTCTTGAATTGCATCAAATATCTTAGGCTTTCCAGTAGGGCTGAACTTTGAAATGCTGCTTCCCCATTTTCTTCTTCATAGTGGTCATTTGGGATTCTGTTCTTAGAATTTGATTCTCAAGGGCCTTCCATTCCTCTTGAATTTCATGAATCACAGAATAGACACCTCTGAACTCTAGAGGATATACAGATTATGTTCAGTCTTCCCTTTTTCGATTGTTGAGAACTTTAAGATGACAAAGTCATGCCTAAGATTTTTTTCACTTCCACATTACCACCCTATTCAGTTCCTTCTGAAAGTTAAAATAGAGAAAACAGAAGTACTTTATGACATCCATTGCACCATCTAGCCCAAGTAGTGGGCCAAATCAAAGATTTATTATATCCTCTGCTTTTAACAGAAGAAACCTTCAGAAGATGCCTGAAATTCTCTTTTCCACTGTGTATATTGGGGAAAGTGGACTGTGTGGAAGCCATAGTTTAACCAACAGGAGCAACCATAATTCAGCAGTACTCAAAAGACGCAGGAGTTTGTCAATGTGGGGAAACTCCCAGTGTAGGAAGTTCTTCCACTAACACAGATTGCAGCTTGTCTATATCTTTGTGGATAAATCATAGGGAGTCAGGCTGCTAATTAAATGATTTGCTAGGAATTGGTTACACAGCTATTGCCATATATGGAATTTGAACCCGACTCCAAAGCAAGACTTTTATTCACTAGGCCATACTATTTCAAACAGCAGTGAGACAGTGCTAAGTACAGAAGTTTGTTTGCTTTGATTCCAAGAAGATTTTTCTATATAAGCTGCTAATGATTGCTTAACATCTTTGGTTATAGTTATCAGACAGGTTTTTAATTCAGAGGTGAAGACTACCTTCAGGGAATCTATAGTTACTCATGACTTAACTGTCATTGCCAGAGAATGAGTAGTACCACATAAGTGGATTTTCTAAGTAACTGACGTTTTATCCTTCTAAGCACTAATTTTATTCATTTTTTCAGTATTCAGTTTTGTTGGAAATTTCCTCAAAATGTGTTGCATTTTTTAGCCCCCTTCAAAATATATACAATATAACCTAACCTTATCTTGGTGATTTGTTATTATGAACATAATTAGTTATACTAAACTCTATAGCATAAGTATATAGGCATGTCCTTTAGCACTATTGAAGGGAAACTGCTCTGCATCAGAGGACCTAGTTTTAAATCCCGTCTGATACTACCTATTGGACCATAGGCAAGTCAATTAATCTTCATGGATCTCAATTTCCTTATCTGTAAAATGAGAGGATTTGATATAGTCGTATCTGAGGTTCCTTCAAGGTTTAGATCCTGTAAGTGTTGAAAGTTATTTTTTCCCCCCCAAATTGCCCTATGGTGATATGTTTTCGGTTATCCTGTCTGCTTTTTGTAGGATGTTGTGTGTGTTCTGGCTGTTTTCACTAAGTCCGCTCCTTGACTCTCACTCTCACTTTCTTATTGGTTTGATGCTAATCTTTGGGTTGGTGATCAGGTAACAAATTCCTTAGAACAGTATCGACAATGTGAAGAAATAGGTTCCTGTAAATAAAACCCATATGCTTTAGTGCAAGACATTGTGGTGCCTTGTTTGACAACTTAGAAAAGTTTAGGATCTGGGTTGGCAAGACTGCCCAGATAAATGAAGTATAATTGTATTTGGCACCCATAGCCTTCTTAGATTTCATATTAGTCATAGAACCCAGGGGAAAGTTCATTTCAGTGAATCCTACTACAGGATACAGCTTATAGAGAACTAATTACTCCAGTAGAGCATTAAGGTGGTCAAAGTTCACCTTATAATTAGAAATTATTATCAAAAGAATACTTTGGTAGGATATTAGTTATATTATAAATTTTTTAAATTTGCAGTTTAATGCATCTAGGTCAGTGTAGGATAGACATGGTATAAATTGGTGAAATTCTTATATGTTTAAAATATGTGCTTTGAGGGGGCAGCTAGGTGGCGCAGTGGATAAGGCACCAGCCTTGGATTCAGGAGGACCTGAGTTCAAACCCAGCCTCAGACACTTACTAGCTGTGTGACCCTGGGTAAGTCACTTAACCCCCATTGCCCTGGGGGGGAAAAAAAAGAAAACAAACAAAATATGTGCTTTGAAAATAAGCCTTCAGAAATATGTTAATAATTATTATGTTTTCTTCATATTAAACTAATTCTAGGAACTTACTTTTTAATAATGAAGTATATCCACTGAAGCTTTTACAAAATGAAGTAATAAGTGCCTTTTTCCCTCCAACCGTTTTTGTAGGTTCACATGGGCCATTATTGCCTTTACCAAGCCGTTATCGAATGGGTTCCCGAGATACACCTGAACTTGTTGCATATCCCTTACCACAAGCTTCTTCCTCCTATATGCATGGGGGAAATCCTTCTGGTTCAGTTGTTATGGTTAGTGGGTTACATCAACTGAAGATGAATTGTTCAAGGGTCTTCAATTTATTCTGCTTGTATGGAAATATCGAGAAGGTAAACTTCATGAAATGACCATTTATTGCTACACTGTCTAATTAGAAGTCCTGAAACAAATCCAAAAATACAGTGCCCTCTTCCTCATTTATTCTTCCCATTCATTCATATTAGGACAGTATTATAAATGTGACAAGTAAAACCACCATAGGTCTTTAGCTTACATCCAAATAACTTCACTAGGGGCCTGGAGTCTGGAAGACTTGAGTTCAGAACTGGCCTTAGACACTAGCTGTGTGACTCTGGGCAAGTCATTTAACCTCTGTTGCTTTATTTTTCCTCAAATGAGGATAATAGCAGCATTTACTCCACAGATTTGTTGAGTCTCAAATTTGTATAGTGCTTAGCACAGTGCCTGGCACAGCATAGGTGCTATATAAATGCGTATTCCCTTCCTTTCCCTAATTAAGCCCTGAGAATTGGATACTTTGACAACTAAATGACCTTTAAAAAAACCCATGCTTCGGGATGAAGTTCTGGTCCAGTGAGTTACTGGCTATCTTTGGAGGACCAGCCCTTTAGCTAATTTTGGAAAGACTCATTACCTGATTTACTACAGAATGATGAGCTTTTTGGCCTGAGTTGCTCTCAAAGACCATCTGCTTAATCATATAGGGTTTCTGATATGGGTCAGTGGAAACAAAATCAAAAACAAAACCAAAATCAAACAAAATCACTGATCTTTGAAAAACTAAAGGTGAGCCCAGAAAAATTTCCTTTCTCTACAATAATCCATATTCACTCCAGTCTTCGGAGATCAGTCATTTGTGGGACTGGGTCCTGGCAAAACGCCACTGAAACCCTCTGTGATTTGGCATATGTAGTCTGAATTGATCCAGGTGTTCATTTTATAAGATAAGTTTTAATTATCATGCATGTGTGATTTAATGGCCTACCACATTTGATTGAATTAAATTTAAAAACAAACCAAAAAATTCAAACCTACTTTTCCTAATAGTGTTTAATTGGTAACTTAATTCAGTCCTCCCATTAATTGAAATCTTGAAGCCATAATATTTCATCAAGTATAAACCAATGTAATCTTTAAAGATCTTTTTGGTTGCTCACACAGATCTTTTGAGATTTACTGATATTTAAGACTGTGTCATTTTTCCTTGGTATCTTAGTCAACTTCAGATTTTTGGGTTGATGTTAATTATCTAATTTAGGGAAAAATTTTGCCTCAACCAAGTTATTAACAGGATTTTGTCACTATTTTTTTTCCCTCTGTGGCTTTTTGTGTGTGTGCACATGTGTGTATGAAGCATATGTCACATCAAAATTCAAAAACAATAAAGGTTATTGAACTAAAATTTAAGAGAAATAGGTGCTTCCTGACATTTCTTCACCTTTTTAAAAATTCAGACCTGTGATTTCATTGATGGACGAAACTCCTGGCAAGGATATCTGTCCCCTCTGTCAGTCCAGATTGATGACTGTTCTAGGATATTGTATTGTTATATAACTTGTTCTACATCACCTGGCTAGTTTATGTCAGAGGCCTTTTTGATTACAAGGTTTTCTCCCAATCTATTATACCCTGTTTCTTCTCATACTTTTTATTTTATTTTATTATTCTTTGAGTGTTAGGGACAAGAAGGTAAATAAGCTACCCATTTATAAGCCATGTCATTGCTGGGTAATAATGCTGCTCACGTTCTACTGGATTTTGGTATAAATGAAGCAAAAAGGTCAGTGGCATGCTAGAAGAAAGTGGCAGTTCAGATGATCTTCATGCCATTTACTCACAGCTTCTTTAAATTTGATATAGAATTGTAGAATTAATTGGTTGCCTTTTTTCTTTTATATTGACAGGTAAAATTTATGAAAACCATTCCTGGTACAGCATTGGTAGAAATGGGTGATGAGTATGCTGTAGAGCGAGCTGTCACACATCTCAATAATGTCAAGTTATTTGGGAAAAGACTTAATGTTTGGTAATTTATTTTAATAAACATATATTAAATGCTGCTTCTCTAGGCCTTGATAATTCTGTATTTTTTTTTAAAAATTGAAATTGTTTGAGTTTTAACTCAGTTTTTTTAGAATTCAAAGCATATTTGAAATGAGTGCCTATTGTGGTATTTATAGTATTTGTGTTAGAAAACTTTTTCTTGGGCTGACTTTTTAGTCTTATTACAACAGACTGTACTAAAATGGCAGCTTTTAATTTGATAAATATTTCTTTTAAAATATGCTAATGCTAATTAGTGCTAATGAGCATGACACTCACCTCTCTCTCTGAAAAGGTGGAGAACTATTGATGCAGACCACTGCATGTGATATAGGACTTGATTAATGTGTTTGCTGAACTCTTTAAAAAAAATCTCTTTGTTATAAGGGGGTGAGATGTTGGGAAATGAAGATGTTATAAAAATAAAAGAGGAATTAGCTTAATTGATTAAAAGAGTATTTTAATGTAAGAAAATATTCAATAGATTTGCCCTTTAGTTGATAAGCAAATAATAAAAATAATCAGAACTGAAATAAATTACTTATTTGTTTAAATAGCTAAATTTACTTATAATTTGTTTTCCTTAGGATTACTATATCCTTATATTTTGGGTTAGGTTGCTGATCTTTATCTAACAATGTGCTTTCTGTGTTTTTTTTTCTTTTTGATATTTAGTGTGTCTAAACAACATTCAGTTGTTCCTAGTCAAATATTTGAACTGGAGGATGGTACAAGCAGTTACAAGGATTTTGCCATGAGCAAAAATAACCGTTTTACAAGTGCTGGTCAAGCATCCAAGAACATAATACAGCCGCCCTCCTGTGTGCTGCATTATTACAATGTTCCATTGTGTGTTACAGAAGACACTTTTTCAAAGGTGGGAATTAATTGGCTCCTAAAAATACAAATGTTAAGAGTAGTAGAATTTGTGTAATTTACATCCCCAAATCCTGTATGGCCCAGTTGTTGTCTTTGTTCTTCACTTCTACTCTGTATTTCTTTGGAATGTCATAACACTAAGAGACCTTAATAAGATCACCTACTCCAGCCCTCTCATTTGACCTTTATGGGTTTCTGGCTAAATTATTTGGGGTGGGCGTGGAGGTTGGGTAAAAGGTAAGATCCTATACCAGTAGAATTATTCCTTTTCTACTTAGATTTGGCCTGAAGAAAAATTGTGCCCATCCTTGTTTTAGAAATTGCTTCCAGAAATTACCTGATCGCCTAAAGATAGATGATACTGCTATATATCTTAGAGTGCATATATTTATCACTGGTTATCATTCAGTAAGCACTGAGTTGGTTATTTATTCTGTTTTTAGTCTCTTTACTTGATGATAAACACTTAATTGTGAGATCATAACCTGTGCTCCTTAATACTATTTACTTTCTGGAAAGATTATGTACTCTTTTAGATAAGCTTTTCAGATTTTTTTTCTGTTTTTGTTTTTTTTTGCAGTTATGTAGTGATCATGAAGTTCTCACATTTATCAAATACAAAGTATTTGATGCAAAACGTAAGTGAATTTGCTGTATTGGGTTTGGTTTTTTTTTTGAGCAGTTGGTTACGACAAAAAAACAACAATTACATTTTATCTTATAGCTTCTGCCAAAACACTCTCTGGCTTATTAGAATGGGAATGCAAGACGGATGCAGTAGAAGCCCTTACTGCCCTTAATCACTACCAAATAAGAGTTCCGAGTAAGTCAAACAGTTCTCATGAACCTGTGTAATTTGAGCCAGATTAGTATAATGCTGTGGGACAAAGTTATGGTATATTGTTTTAATGTAAAAGTATTTTTCTGTAATGCACTTAAGTGTCTCGTGCAGCTCAGAATTGGCCAAGTTTCCTTGAGGATCCTCTGGTTTTTTGAGATCAGGCTAAACCTAATTCTAGGACAGAGTGAACCATTTGTACATCATCTTCGACATCAACCCACAACCTAGGGAAGAAACTGAGCTGTCTGGGGGTTTGGTGTTGGTGTTCTCACTTTTTGAAATGTAATATTTGATGTAAAGTAAGCTTAGGGCAGTGAGAAGCAGAAAACTTAAGCTTGAACTTCTCATTTCAAGGAAAAAAAGCAAATACAGTAGACTTCTCCTCACCCTAGGATTTTTGCTTCTTTCCATTCCTGTTTCTATTCAATCCCTAGATAAGAGGGTGAATAAACTTGTACTGGAGATTCTAAAAGTTAAATTGTCAATTCTGTAGGTAAAGCAGTTTCAGAATTAGCCATTAACCTTGATTTTTGATTTTTACAGATGGTTCTAATCCCTACACCTTGAAGCTTTGCTTCTCTACTTCATCTCATTTATAAGAAGAGAAGAGGATAGCATGTTAGGAGCTACATTCATCTTTCTTTACAATTTTCAAACTACACTTCATTTTCAAAATCTAAAGTGGTTGATCTAATGTTGCCTTGCTCTCTTTTAAGACCTTGTATCTTGTTTTATAATAAACCAGATTTCTTTTGGCCTCAAGTGAATTTGTTGTAAGCTTAAATACTGTTTTCATTTTAAAATAGTATAACTACATAATATGTAGAATATCTGCTTCTGCATTGTAGATTATGCAGTTATATTGTTTCTAATATTATAATTTGTTTTCCACAGTTGGAAATGTATTTGCAGTCTTAATTCCAATGACTTGCAGATATCTTTCCATTGTGAATGAAATAAATTGGCAGGTGAGAGTCTTGCTTCTTAATATGATAGAATCCAATGTTATCTGTTTAGTTATTAGGCATGTCACAGTTATCCACATGAAATATAACTTGTATTTATAAAATGTGCTCATCAGGCACTACAGATATACTTGATTTTATATTTCCAAGAGGCTAACAGACATATGAATACCCTTGTACAGTATTCACTTAAACTTATTTAAATTGGTGTATTTTTTTTAAGCCATTGTCCATTTGTATTGACATGCTACTATCTGTTGCTAGTTCCAGTTTGGGGATTTTATAATTAAAGTTTTAACATTGAGTTAGTGTGTTCATCTTCATTTGTTGCATGTGACTTAATCTTGCATATACTTTCAATGCTTGTTAAGAATTTAATATAGAAAAAAACTGATGACTATTTGGAAGGAATCCTATAAGGCATTTATTTTATATGCCCTTTGCACTTTGAGTCTATGCTGCTGTGAATTTCAGATTGTGTGAGGTGTGCCTCTTCCCCATGCCCTCGCATCCCCACAGGCGAAAACATTATGTTCTCAGAACTTGAAAATGTAAAAGTCCTGTGGTGGATTTATTTCATTCAGTTATTTTTATTTCACAGAAGTAAAACGAATCATGATTGTCCAATAATTAGACTGTTTCCAACAGGTGGACGGTCTTCTTCGAATCAGTTAACATGGTGGATACAACTTGGTTGAACAAAGTATGTGGGTTTACTGGTCTTTGGATAAGATGTGTGCCTTCCACATGTCTGCAAGTTTTATCCAACAACTAAAAAGGAAGGGTTATTGTCATTTTAAGTTTGTTTGAAAGTAAGCCTAAACAGTTCTTTGTTTGTTTAGAAAGAGAATACTGACTGTCATAGCTGTGCATAAGTCTTTAATGGGAATTCATTTTTTTTAAAGTATCTGATATACAGTTAATTAAAATGTGGTCCAAAGATTTAAGACCAGGTATTAGGAGGCTAGCCTACTATTCTCAGGTTCATAGTGCTTGTATCTGAGAGAATTAGACATATGTTGTTCATCTTTTTAAAGGGGAGAGAATGTGTTATATGTGTGGGGAAAATACATGTCTTTAGTTGGCAGGAACTCTTTTGTGATGGCATTTTCTCTTAGATTCATATAGGCAAACGCAAACTCCATTTACATCTCATGTAAAATTATTTGTTATGGTTGCTTTAATTTTTTAAAAAATGTCCTTACTAATGAGATTTCAAAACACTGGACCCAAGGTCCTTTCAGTCCTTTAAGGACACTGAAAATCTCAAATTCATACTTAGTACCTCTCCTAAAAACGGGGAAAAACATGCTTAGCCAAGTGTAACTTTGGCTAGATCAATAACTGGAGGGTACTGAGCTGCCTAAAACATAGCCATTCAGAATGGGATCAATATCGCAAATTTCCCTCCATTTATTTAATTTAAAATAAAGTGTAACCCCACTAGAATAAAGTGTTTTTGTTTTTCTTCTCTATTAACTTCTGTTTTTACATAGTTATTCTTAAAATAAAATTAGTCTGGATTTTCTAAAGTGAACTGATGGCTTTATCTTAACATTTTCTCTATTCATTTTTCCTTGGTATTCTTGCTTTCAATATCAACACAAATGCAGTTTACCAATAGTATTGTTCTGTTGTGCCTATGGCTTTAGAAAATAAGGCTGATGGAAATGGGGAGAGTTTATTTAATACATAGGCTTGCTTTAAGTGGTGCCTATGTTGAGATATATTAATAAAGAAAGGCTTTTTACTGACTGAAGAGGCAAATGAGACCCTGACAAGTAAACCTAATTTTTCTGTGAATTCAGTGACTGATAGTGAACTGAATACAGGTGTTAGTACTAGACCAGCCACTGTAGCAAATGCCTTTGAAAGGTTTCACTGGAGGGTGATTACAATTTCTTGAGTCAGCCCTGGGAAGAATTGCTTCTTTCCCCTAGATTTGACTCTTAACATATTTCAGTCTGTTAGTTTGGTGTTTCTGATATTGAATAAAAGCCTGCAGCAATTGCTGCTGCTGAGAATGAAGGGGGAAATAGCTTCAAATCAGCATTTTAAAAAGTCCTCCAAAATACAAATAAATTCCTTAACTGCTTATTACTTACTGTGGCAGATGAAATGATGATGGCTGCCTTTCTAAATCCCTTTGTTGTGGTTGAATATATCAGCCAGTTATTAATGTTTACAAAAGCAGCATCATTAGACTTAGGATCATTGATATGCTGCTTTAACTGTGACTAAATTATCTCAAGGACAAGGATAGAAATAAAGAAATGGGGTCAACTGTGTCTACAGTTATCTTTACATTGAGGTCTGCAGGGATAAAGGTTGCTAGGTAACCACTCCACTTAACTGTTCTTGAGTAGCTTTCTAATGAAAGAGCCCTTGGAGTAAAAGGGGAGTGGATTTAGAACATCCTTCCGTGATTAGGAGCACAGAGAACACGGGGAGCTCCACCTGACTTTAAATTCTACAGGTCATAAAGTTTTCACTAACAAAGTAGCTGCCATGACACCTCCCAATGGTTACTGATTGACTTAAAGAGGTTTTCAATCCATGGAGGGACATCTCCATAATATATAGACTAAAAATCCCTTCTAGTCACTGTACCCCCAACTTGTCCGTATTATGAAACCTGTTTTACTGTGATGTTCAACTCAATAAATCAAAAAATGCAAATACAAACTTTCTCTTCATCTTTTATGCTTCCTTCTTCCATCCCTCCTACTTCCTAAAGGATTTCAGCATGTCCCTTGTGTCTTCCCAAAGGTTGGTGAATGCGTATGTATTCATTGCCAGTGAAGGTGAAAACAAAAGCTTAAGATGCCAGCCTTTATTTTTCCTGCAACAGTGTGATTTCTCATCCCTTCGACTTAGCATTGATTAGAATACACTGCAAGACATGAAATATTTTGGAATTAATTATTCATTCTCCGGGTATTTGTTCTCAGCCTGGGGTTCAGAGGGACACCCTTTTAAGCAGGTTGTTGCTTTAGCATTAAGGAGCCTCCTTATATGGAACCCTTGATGTGAAAAGATAGCAATGTTAACTTTTCACAGCCTTTCTTTGGCAGAGGGAGACTGAAGCAGCAAGCTGCCTCAGATTTTCTGTAAAAAGAGCATGAGTGGCTATAGCTTATACATCAGACGGGTGATGTTTCGTTCTCTCTACTGTGTAATTTTAAACCATTGGGCATCAGTTATATTACATGACACTTTGGTTTCCAAAGTACAGGAAGACCCTGCCCTGGGGACAGGGACAGATCCTGATTGAGAACCTTGTGTGACAAACTAGTCACATCAAAGAAGTCACCAGTCTGGAAACAATGAACTGATTGAACTATCGGGGTCCATTCCAGCATCAGCCCTTGGGCAGTCACTAAACACTTCAGATGGATAGAATAGCAAGCAAAAAGGAGAAGAGCTAAAACTGACCCATGGGCATCTTTCTCTGAAGAGGCTATGTTTTATTAAAGATCTTGAAAGATAAAATCAATAAGTGTTCTAAATTATTGTCCATGTTCAAGATGCCTGATCTTGACACATTTAAGGCTTGACCTATTTTATACCAAAATGCTAATGTAGTCAGTGGCTTTTTTTTTTTAATAGTGAAGGAAAGCTCATTAAGCCTCCTGCTTTATGTTGATACCTGTTGGGTTCACCCTTTACAATCAGGCTCTAAACTACCTTATTATGTACATTTTACATTCTGTACAATACTTACTCTTTGTACACCCTATGAAACTGACCATACTGTTCCTTACTACAAAGGATGCTCCAGCTAAGAATCCTTAGTTTCCTTTGATGCTCACCTCAAGCAACACCATTTAAATGAGGCCTTGCCCCCTTCACTATCACTCCTTTCCTTAACTTGTATTTGTTTTGTATATATACTTATTGTGGACCAGGTCTAAGCTCCTTGAGGGCAGATTCTTTCATTTTTTTTCCTTTATAATTAGTGCAGTGCCTGGAATGTATTGTTCAGTCATTGAGTCCTATCTGACTCTTCATTACTCCATGGACCACACATAGCACAAAAGGCCCTTCTGTCCTCCACAATCTCCCAAAGTCTGTCCAAGCTAATGTTTGTTGCTTCCATGACACCATCTGTCCCCATCCTCTGCCATCCCCTTCCCCTTTTGCTTTCTGTGTTTCCCAACATCAGTATTTTCCAGTGAATCCTTGTCTTATGTGGCCAAAGTATTTAAATTTCAGCCTGGTACATTGTAGGTGCTTAGTAAACATTTATAGATGGAAAGAAGTGTGAATCTGAGTTTCTAAGTCATTAGTGAGCACACCTGGGCTACCTCTGTTTTAGGAGAGTAATAATAACATGGAGGTACAACTGTAGACAAATCACTCAGAGTTGGGTGGTATTTTAGAAGCTAACTGTCCAACCTATGCCTGCACAAGAATTTTTGTACAGCATCCTAACAAGTAGATATAACAGCAACTACACCGATAATAACACATGTTCTAAGTGTCATGGGGTGCAGAGCACCCCAGAAGTTCTCTGGAGCACATAAAAGAATCTTCTTGAGAAACTAAACCAGAGGACAGATAACGCCCAGAGAGAGAAGCGGAACCAAATCGGACTGAGCTAGCTTTGGGACCTCCACCCTTCATTCTGGTATCCCTTACCCCTGGAGATAAATTTGGGTGTGGCTTCGGCCTTTGTGTCCTAAAGAGAGATCTGTAGCCACCCCTCACCCAATTCCTTTAGTCACTACCAGTGGGGGTTGGTCCTCCACTCCTCACCCAATTCCCCCAGCTACCACCAGTGGGGGATGGTCCTCCCTCATTAAAGGAACTTTCCACAGTCAAATGGTCACCCCTCCCCCCATCAGTCCTCTATAAAAGTACTTGCCAGTCTCCTGTTCGAGGAGATTGGTACCTCTGAGCCATGTGCTTTGTGCCAATCTCCCCATGAGAAGTCCAAGGATTTCTGTCACGGTTTTCCTTCCCTCCCCCCTTCCCTTCCCTTGCCCCTAAATTACCACCTTATTCTAACTACTTTTGTGTGCAAGAGGGTGTAATTCTTTAAAGAGGAATTCCTAAGAACCCCAACCCCTAACCCAACCCCATACCCCATTTCCCCCATTACATAAGCACTCTGCTATTCAGTATTTCCTGAATTAAAAAAATTCCCAATAACTTGTAAAAACAATTTTAAACATCCATTTTACAAACTTCCAAATTCTCTCCTTTCCCCCTCAATCCCCACATTGAAAAGACAAGTAACATGACATGTTATACCTGTGTAGTCATGCAAAACATTTTCATATTAGTCATGTGAAAGAAAAAAAGACTACAAAAACCTCAAGAAAAATAAAGTAAAATTATGCTTCAATCTGTATTCCGACACCATCAATTCTTTCTCTGGGGATTGATAGCACTTTTCATCATGGGTCCTTCTGAGTTGTCTTGGATCATTGCATTTCTGAGAATAGCTAAGTAAGCCATAGCTGATCATTCCACAATATCGCTATTACTTTGTACATAGTACATTTCACTTATCAATTCCTGTAAGTCTTTCCAGGTTTTTCTGAAAGCATCCTGTTCATCATTTCTTATAGCACAATATTATCCCCTCATAATCACATACCACAATTTGTTCAGTCATTCCCCAATTGATGGACATTCCCCCAATTTCCAATTCTTTGCCACCGGAAAAGACCTACTTTAAATATATACACATCAATATATAGGTCCTTTTCCTTTTTGGTTTTTATCTTTTTTTTGGATACAGACCTAGTAGTGGTATTGCTAAGTCAAAGAGTATTCATGGTTTTATAGCCCTTTGGACATAGTTCCAAATTGCTCTATAGAATGGTTGAATCAGTTTACAACTCCACCAACAGTTGTAAGGAGCTAAAATTCTAGCTATGTTGTCTAAAATATCTAATGAGTGATTGCCAATAAATTGTAAGTTTTAGCAAGAGTTTAGACTTTTAAGCATTTATTAAGGAGAATAAGAATTTGGTGAAGAGAGTGAGAAAGAGGCCTAGATTCAGCTATCTCAGGGAGCCTGCATTTTTTGCTCCACTCTCCAAGAGTCCTGATGAGAGAACCACCCCTTCTTCCCACAAGCCTCCTGTGAAAACTGGAAATGTCCTGTTCCCCCCCCCCCACCACAGCTCCAAGCTAATTGGCTGATAGCTTTGATAGACAGTACCCATGAGCAAACATAACTTTCTGATGCCAAGGAACTGACCACATGGCTTCCTCTCAGATGCCTTCTCCACATGGCAGAGCTTTCCTACAGTAACTCTCCAGCAGGTGGCATCACTCCAATCGTTACACAGTGTACTAATGCCTCATTCCCCCCTATTCCCTACAATATTTGTTATTTTCCTCTGCTGTCCTATTATCCAATCCAATAGGTATGAGGTAGTATCCCAGAATTGTTTGGATTTACATCTT
This sequence comes from Dromiciops gliroides, assembly GCF_019393635.1. Lineage (NCBI taxonomy): Eukaryota > Metazoa > Chordata > Mammalia > Microbiotheria > Microbiotheriidae > Dromiciops > Dromiciops gliroides. The sequence continues at coordinate 615,798,124 of NC_057862.1, forward strand.
TCCAATCAGTAGTGAGTTAGAGCATTTTTTAATATAGTTATAGATAGTTTTGATTATTTCATCTGAAAACTTCATATCTTTTGATCATTTATCAATTGGGGGATGGCTCTTATTTTAATGAATTTGACTCAGCTCTCTATATGTTTGAGAAATAAGACCTTTATCACACAAACTTGCTTCAAGATTTTTCTAGTTACAATTGCTATATTTTTCTCTATCCTATTCCTTCCCTACGCTATTTATTTTATTCTCTATCTCCTTTCACACTGTTCTTCCTCAAAAGTGTTTTGCTGAGGGCAGCTAGGTGGCACAGTGGATAAAGCACTGGCTCTGGATTCAGGAGGACCTGAATTCAAATCCATCCTCAAACACTTGACACTATCTGTGTGACCTTGGGCAAGTCATTTAACCCTCATTACTGTAAGGGGCTAAAATTCTAGCTAGTCTAAAATATCTAATGAGTGGTTGCCAATAAATTACAAGCTTTAGCAAGTGTTTAGACTTTTAAGCATTTATTAAGGAGAATAAGAATTTGGTGAAGAGAGAGAGAAAGAGACCTAGATTCATCTATCTATCAAAGGGAGAGCACATCTTAATCTCTGCTTTCCACCAGAGTCCTCACAAAAGAGAGCAAGAGCACCAGCTTCATCCCTTCTTCCTCCCACAAGCAAACATCACTTCCTGATGCCAAAGAAAAGCCACATGTCTTGCCCTCAGGCGCCTTCTCTGCACATCCGAACTTTCCTACAGTAAGTCTCCAGCAGGTGGCGTCATTCCAATGGTTACATTACCCTGCCCCCACCAAAGTGTTCTGTTTCTGACTCCTCCCTCCTCCAATCTGCCCTCCCTTCTATCAGCCCCCCCACCCCCAACCATTTCTCCTCCTACTTTCCTGCTGGTTAAGATAGATTTCTGTACCCAATTGAGTATGCATGTTATTCCCTCTTTGAGCCAATTCTGATGAGAATAAGATTCACTCACTCCCCAGTATTTCTTGACCTTTCCTATAAAGCCAATGCTATTCCATGCTTTCATTAAGCTTCTACCATGTGCTAGGCATGAAACTAGATCTGGGGAACATAAAGAAAAATAAAACCAGTCCCATTCATTCCATGGAGGGAGAGTGAGGGGGAATTCATAGAATCCAAACATTGCAGTTGAGGGCCAACTTTGGTCTTTGGGATCAAGTTGAGCTACATACTTTTATGAGCAGGGAAGTGGATTTAGAGAAGGGTGGAATCACAACTATTTAGTGTCAAAAAACTATACCACAATCTAGGGCTCATGATACCTAGTGCCTCTTCCAGTTTCCATGCCCCAGGATAGAATCCAATCATCTAGTTTATTAATAATAATAGCACTTGTACAGCTCACTGAGTTTTACAAAGTACTTAATAGTTTAACCTCACAACAACCCCACGAGTTAGTGCTATTATCCTCATATTTATAGAGGGAGAAACAGAGGCTGAGAAAGGTTAAGTGACTTTTCCAGGGTCATAACAGCAAGCAATTATCTGAGGCAGGATTTGAACTTGTCTTCTTGACACCAAGTCCAATGCTTTGCACTGTGCTACCTCATTCCCTATTTAAGTAAAGTAAGTGTGAACTTAAATAATAATACAGGAATATAAAGTAGTGATTTTTTTTACAGTAATTTAAGAGTACAATCCCAAACCAATGGGGCCCTGGCCCCCAAATCATTGCAACTTCTCAAAGGATCCTTTCCAGAGTCATAACAATCTGAACATATCTTTGCCTTGTTCTGACCCAGTTTGGAGGCATTCGTAGGAAAAATTCGAGTTTTCAGGAATGAATAGATTCGTGACTTGAGGAAGAACAAAAACAGCCAAGTTCACACGTGGCTTTTAATGAAATAGTCTCACATCCTGAAAAAGTTGAATGTAGCTGGATTTATTCCTTTCATAGATTCCATTGTAACCCAGTACAGAAATATTGTCCAACTTATAAGTAATAGCTGTCGATGGGTTCGTTTGCTTTTTTTCAGTTGCTCAAGTGAGCAGGAGTTAGATTGCCCCACCTTTAACCAGCCTGTGCTTTGGGGCAGGTGTTCTGATGACAATCTCTTAATTTTCTGGGCCATCAGGGTCAGTTCCAGTCACTTTTAGTACTCTCAAGCCCGCAGGCACTGAACTTAAATGTGTACCAGGAAACAAAGGTTTTTTTATAACCATAGAAAGAAGCTAATCAATTGAAAAGGACAGGTTGTTCACTTTTAGGCCACTTGCCTTATTTCATTGAGGCCCTGACTGTGCTCATTTAAATTAGTGACTTCAAAGGCTTGAAGTAGAATCCAGTTTACACACACATAAATCATTAATCCTTCAAAGGGCTTTAGGCTTGAAATTGCATTCCTAAAAACTTAAAAAAAAATCAGAAATAGTATATCAGGTGGCTTCAGGAAGACCTGAAATTCAAATCAGTTTTCAGACACTTAACCATTATGTGACTCTGGGAAAGTTACTTAAACTATGTGTGCTTCAATTTCCTCATCTGTAAAATGGGGACAGTAATAGCTCCTGACTCCACCGCCCATCGCTCTACCCCCTTCTCCCTCTTTCCCTCCCCTCCGCTCCCTTTTTTCCTTCTCTGCCTTTTCCCCCTCTTCCTCTTCTTCTCTTCCTTCTACTTTGGTCCCCCTCCCCCTCTCCTTGTACTTCCCTTCCCCCCTCCTCTCCCCTTTATCTTTGTCTCTCTCTCCCCTATTCCTTTCTCCCTCTACCCCTCTCTTCCCTCACCTTCCCCTTTTCCTTCTCTCCCTGTTTTCCCTTCTTCCTCCCTTCCCTTCTCCCTCTCATGTCCCCTCCCCTTCCCCTTTCCCTCTTCCTTACCACTTTCTCCCTCTTTCTCTCCCCCTCCCCTTTTCTTCTCTCTTCCTTTTCTTCCCTTCCTCCATCTGGATCCCCCCTTCCCCTCTCCCTGTGCTTCCCTTTCCTTCTCCTCTCTCTCTTACCCTCCCCTTTATCTTCCTCTCTCCCTCTCCCCTATTCCTCTCTCCTTCCCCTTCCTCTCCCTTTCTTTTTCTTTCTTTTCTTTTTTTGCAGGGCAGTGAGGGTTAAGTGACTTGCCGGGAGTCATATAGCTAGTAAGCATCAAGTATCTGAGGCTGGATTTGAACTCAGGTCCTCCTGAATCCAGGGCCAGTGCTTTATCCACTGTGCCACCTAGCTACCCCCTTCCACCTTACTACCCTTTCACCTCCTCTTCCTCTCCCTCCACCTCTCCTCTATGTAAATAAATACATATATACGATCACACTCATTATTGTTATTATAGCTATTATTATCTAATGCAGTTAGCATTTTATGTGTTTGAATATTACCTGGCAGAACAAGCTGCTGCCCAGTAGAAATTGATAGATTGGGTGAGTCAGTTCCAGACTCAATGCACATAGATCACAGTGGATTTTTCCTTGCCAGTCAATGTTATAAGAATGTGACTTGTTATAGTTCTGTCAGTTGTCACTAAAGCCTTCCCCCATAGGACCATCATTTCCAGACCTCAGGTAATGCTAGTCTATTTCTCAGCAAGAGAATGACATTGGTAACTAAATTCTACTGCTGAACTATAAAATCAACAGGTATGTATTAGGTGCTTACTATGTGCCAGTCACTGGGCTAAGTGCTGAGGCTAATGGGGGAGATACCATACAAAAGACGATTTACAAACAAGATACAGATAGGAGATGATCTCAGAGAGAAGAAACTAGCTTTAAAGGGTGTCGGGGTTGCGGGTTCAATCCCTAATGACGGGGTTGAGGATTGGAGACGATTAATCATTGATACATTAGCACCACATTATGTGTGTAACTGTGCGATTTATTATCTAGGTTAGCCCAGTATTTATAGCAAAAAACCACAAAGAAATCAAATAAAGTCTCTGCAAGAATAATTCTAAGAGAATAAGAGTAATCTTTCAACTTTTCAGTTTTGACATGTCAGAACCTGTTCTAGGCTTTAACAGAGCCGGGTTTGCACAGCTGAGTCACTTGGACCCCTGGAGACCAGCCAAGCATTGTCTCTGGAATTCAGGCCTTGACCACAAAGTCTCCTAGGAGACTTGCTGCCTCAGTGACCATGGCCCAAGCATGGGGAGGGGGAACTCAGTCAGAGGGGCAACAGAGAGCCCCCTGGGTTCACCAACAAAAGGGGACCCAGAAAGGCTTCTTGCAGAAGGTGGGACTTGTAGCTGAGACTTGAAGGCAGCCAGAAGGTGGAGAAGTGGGAGAGCATTACAGACATGGAGAATAGCCAGTATGAAGATAAGCAGTTGAGAGATGCGGTGTTGGGACATGGGATGGTGGGAGATGTTGGGATGGTGGGTGATGTTGGGAGTGTCGAATTCAAGGAACAGCCAGGAGGCCAGTGCCATTGGATTGAAGAGGACGGGGGAGAATAGGGTATAAGAAGACTGGAAAGGTTGAAGGGGTCACTTTTGGAAAAAGCCAAATGGGATTTCATATTTGATCCACTTCTCTATTTAGAGCTACTCGTTCTCTTGCTGTGTAATACTGAGGAATTCACTCCAGTTCCTGCTAAGCCCATCAGTTGACAGTATCAGCAAAGCTTATTCTCTTATCTTGTAACTATCACACTAGTGATAGTTGTTGGGGGTGGAGGAAGTGGAAGAGGGGTGATGAGGATTGTATTGCTAACAGTCAAATGAAAGGGCCTACTATTATCAAGTACTGTCCTAGGTTCGGGGAATAAAGATAAAAATGAAACAATCCCTCTTCTTAGAGAGTTTACTCGATAGATAAAACATGTATGTATGTATGGGTATGCAAAATGGGGACAGCTAGGTGGTGCAGCAGATAGAGTGCCAGGCTCAGAGTCAGGAAGACTCATCTTCCTGAATTCAAATCTGGCCTCGGGGGCAGCTAGATGGTGCAGTGGATAAAGCACAGGCCCTGAATTCAGGAGGACCTCAGTTCAAATCCGGCCTCCGACACTTGACTAACCCTCATTGCCCCACAAAAAAAAATAAATAAAAAGCAAAATCTGGTCTCAGATACTAGCTGTGCGATCCTGGGCAAGTTACTTAACCTTGTTTGCCTCAGTTTCCTCATCTGTAAAATGAGCTGGAAAAGGATATGGCAAATCACTCCAATATGTTTGCCAAGAAACCCCCAAATGGGGTCACAAAGAATTGGTCACAACCGAAAAACAACTGAACAAAAAATGCTAAATATATACAAGGTCATTATATTGATCATAGTTCTTAGGGAGAGAAAAAAAAAAGAATAAATGATCTTGTCTCTTTGAAGCACTGACTTTTTTTTAACAGTGGTCACCACACTTTTTCGATGCTGTACTTCTATCAGTAAAATGTTTTTGAGCATATGCTCCTAAAATATGCACATTTATAATCCACGTAGTTACTATCAATTATTTATGTTTATTACAAAATTTACATGAAAATATAATTTTTTAAAAAGGATGAACTAAAGATGAAATAGTATTTAATCCTAGAGCCAATAGGGAGTCAATGGAATTAATATTAAGTAGGACAGTGATGTGGGTTACACCTGCACTTTAGGAACATCAATTTGACATCATCAGATAGAAAACCCTCTGTTTGGCTTTCCAAGCCAAATTCATAACCTACCCACCTCTCTCTCCCTTTCTATTCTTCTCACACTTTCCATTACACCTTCCACACATTCTATGATCCAGTTATCCTTGTCCTTGAACAAGACATTCCATCTCCTGACCCTGGGCATTTTTACCAATTTCCTTCCCATGCTTGGGCAGGAAGCCTCTCCTGATCCCTCCTGATTCCAGTGCCTTCCTTGTTGGTTATTTCCAATCTATGCTATACATAGCTTGTTTGTACATAATTGTCCACATATTATCCCCCTCATTAGGCTGTGAGTCCCTAGGGAGCAAGGACTGTCTTGTACCTTTTTTTGTATCCCAGCCTGGCCCATTGTAGATACTTAATAAATATTTATTGACTGTCTTTAAAATGCCATTATTATGTAAATTATTATTGTGGGATCTGTTCGTTTCATTCCTTATCAATTTATAAAAGTCCTCAAAATCATTCATTTTTATAATGTTGATATTGGAGTATAAATTGTTCTTCTGGTTCTATTCACTTCATTCTGTATGATCATATACATCTTTCCATGGATCTTTCAATTCTCTTTTTCTCACCATTTCTTATAGCATAATAGTATATCATCACATTCATATAATACAACTTTTCAGTCATTCCTCAATTTATAGACATTCCTTTAGTTTCCAGTTTTTGTTTTTTTTCTGCTACCATCTACAAGAGTTGCTAAAATATTTTTGTATATAAAGAACCTTTTCCTCTTCCTTTGATCACTTGAGTATAGACCCAGTAGTGGTGTAACAGTTATCAAAGGGCACACACTGCTTAGTAACTTTTGTTTATAATTCTAAATTGGTTTCCAGAATAGTTGCACCCATTCATGGGTCCAACTGACAGTACATCAATATGCCTGTTTCCCCATAGCCTCACCAACATCTATCATTTTCCTTTTCTGTCATCTTTGCAACACTGGTAGTATAGGATCATACAGAATTAAGTGGTTCTACTTTCTGGCCTCATCTGACTCTTGTTGGAAAGAATCACAATGCCTCCATGCCTTGCACTGGGCTATGCACATAGTAGTCGTTTAATTAATGACTGTTGAATTGAATTAGATCTGTCCCCTACATTTTGCAATGATTCATTCATTCCTAGAACAAGAAGTGATATGCTTCTGCCTAATGATCTTGGGAATGTTTCTAACAGTGCTTCTGATCACCACTCCACAACTGAATTATTATTATTATTATTATTGGTGAAGCGATTGGGGTTAAGTGACTTTACCAGGGTCACACAGCTAGTAAGTGTCAAGTGTCTGAGGCTGGATTTGACTCAGGTCCTCCCAATTTCAAGGCCAGTGCTCTATCCATTGTGCCACCTAGCTGCCCCTGCCACAACTGAATGCTTAATTATATAGGCCATCCTCAAAGTTTTAGTGCAGTTTTAAGGTTTAATAACTTCAGAAGTATAAATGCTACAAACTTACAAATAGGCCATTTGAAAGTTTAATTATTTGCTTTTATTTTACAATTGCTTAGATTTGTGAGTTTTAAATAGAAAAAAATTAATTTCAATTTTAACTAGACAGGGCATCCTGTCTTTATGTATTATGTGTTCCACAATTTATGGGTGACACTTTCTCAGAATAGTGGCTCTTAGAGGTCTTCTTCTTGCTTGGCCACACTGGTCACCTGATCCATCTCTATTAGACTTTTTCATATGACATCACATCAAAACTGTCATGTACACATTAAAACCTCTTTCTGGGGGCAGCAAGGTGGCTCAGTGGATAAAGTACCGGCCCTGAATTCAGGAGCACCCAAGTTCAAAACCGGCCTCAGACACTTGACACTTACTAGCTGTGTGACCCTGGGCAAGTCACTTAACCCTCATTGCCTTCCACAAAACAAAACAACCCCCCCCCCCAAAAAAAAAACCCAACCTCTTTCTTTGGATAATTTTAAGTCAAGGAGTGCAAATTTAATCTTTCAGTCTTTGAATAGCAGCTTGTGAAAGGTTTGTTTTTGTTTTTGTTTATTTTTACAATTTATATAATACTTACTATGTGCCAGGCACTATATAATTATTATCTCAGTTGATCCTCACAACAAACAACACCACGTGGTAGGTGCTATTATTACTCTCCATTTTACAGATGAGGAAACTGAGGCAAACAGAGGTTAAGTGACTTTTCCAGGGTCACATAGCTAATAAGTGTCTGAGGCTGGAGTTCTTGACTTGAAGTCCAGTGCTCTATCCATTCTGTTACTTGGCTGCCTCACTGCCACAAACTCTAAATAACAGCTGCTATCTCTACCTGTGACGTGGTACTATGATACATTTTTCTTCAGTTTGCTCCAGTGTTTAATGGGGGATACTGATTCTTGCTAATTGGGTTTCCATATTCATATCTTTTCCTCTTTATGACTGTTGACATGATGGTGACAAGGACAGTGATGATTTTGGCACAGTAAGGGCATTTAACACAAACTATTTTGTTATGGGATACCAGTTCATTTCCTAGGAACCTACCCAGGCTGACTTTTGTCTGGACTTTGGGGGTTTTTGTTACTTTAAAAGGAGTATTTTCTCCCCTCCCCTGCCTTGCTCTTTTCTTCCTTGGTTACTCCCTTTCTCCAGAGTCTTGACTACTTTTCTTACTGTTATTGTTATTTTAATTTTAACTTTCTTTTGTTTCTTGGTGGCCCACTAGCAGCAATGACTGCAGTAACAACAACACCCACTCAACTCTTTCTCCTAGGCTCTCCAAGAACTGAAATCCTGTATTCCCAGAGGGAAAAAAAGCTCTTCAGCTAACATCCGGAGGGAAATGATTAAAGAGCAGCTGGGGAGAGGGGGATCTTAGAACTAAGGAAGCAGGCTCTGGGGGATTGTAGAGGGGAAAGTTGTCTGAATGCACGTTTGCTTTGGAATCCCAGCTATTTTCCTTAAGCTCCACTCGACATAACTATCCCAAGGCTTGAAGTACCACTGCCAGAAAGCTTAGAACAGTAATCCCATTCAGGGAGCAAACATTGGTATGTCTGTATAGCTTGTTAAGATAGCACAATGCTGCCACTGCCAATGAAAGCCCTTTTCTGAGGAGAGACAGGATGTGTTCTATCATCTACTAAATGGTTGTAGAAGCCACTTTCTTCATGAACTCCCTGAGCATAAAGGGAGACAAACACTGGTCCCTGGCCAGTTTTTCATGATTGCCTCAGAATCAGTATGAAAGATTTCGTTATCTCAGTTCTACATATTACTAAGCCCTCTTTTTTTTCTTTCTTTTTTTTTTTTCAGGGCAATGAGGGTTAAGTAATTTGCCCAGGGTCACACAGCTAGTGTCAAGTGTCTGAGGCTGGATTTGAACTCAGGTCCTCCTGAATCCAGGGCCGGTGCTTTATTCACTGTACCACCTAGCTGCCCCCTTACTCTTTTTTTTTTTAAAATTAATTATTTATTTATTTTGCAGGGCAATGGGGGTTAAGTGACTTGCCCAAGGTCACACAGCTGGTAAGTGTCAAGTGTCTGAGGCCAGATTTGAACTCAGGAACTCCTGAATCCAGGGCCGGTGCTTTAACCACTGCGCCATCTAGCCGCCCCACTGCCCCCTTACTCTTAAAGAGTGAGAGTGTTATTTCTGGCTCGACACCACTACTAATGGGTCATATAGACTAGTGGTCTCTGAAGTGTGGTGCACAAGATAATCCACTGCTGGGGAGGAAAGAAATGAGTGCTTTTATATCTATTTACTTTTTACCAAAAAAGGAAAGGGATTAAGCTTTATTTGTATTGAATATACAGTTTGAGATTGGTGCCCTCACTCGATCTGTACCTGAGATGGTTGAATGGCAGAGTCTGCAAGGCATCTTGAGGAAAGAGGGAACTCCTTTGTGCAGAGATGTAAAATGGGTGGGGGGTATCTACCTCACAGGGTGGTTATGAGACTCAAATTATGTAGAGCATTAGAGCACTATATTCCAAATTCCAGTGCCCTTTGCCTCTGCATCTTCTTTTGAAGGTCTTTCTGAGACTTTTGTGGGGTACCTTAATTCTAGTCCAATGGGTATGCTATGTTTTTTGTTTTGTTTTGTTTTTGCAGGGCGATTGGGGTTAAGTGACTTGCCCAAGGTCACACAGCTAGTAAGTGTCAAATTTCTGAGGCCGGATTTGAACGTGGGTCCTCCTGAATACAGGGCTGGTGCTTTATCCACTGAGCCACCTAGCTGCCCAGGTATGCTATGTTGTTAATCATTTGTTGTCCCCAAATCTATAATAAGTATAAACGACAAATGGCAAATCTGATTTCTGTCAGGATATTGCCATCATTTGACACATACTTAACTGGATTGTCGATCTCACTGAAGATGACGCCCCATCCATGCCACCCCAGCCTCTGTGACTCTTGTTCATGTCCTCCTGTAAACTTATGGAAGGGAGTCTACTCAATGTGCTGGGGTCATATTTAAAGATTTATTGACATGGTGTGGATTCCAGTGGAACACAAAGATTGTATGTTAATTATTCTTCTTGCTTCAGTTTTATAACAACACTAATTAAATCCCATGTGTATTCTGCAAGCACTTTTGCCTAGGCTGGTAATGTGCCATGTTCAGAATTAGTTTCCCCTTTCTCGAGCTCAGTAACTATTTGGGGTCTTTTAAGTCATCAAGGCAAGTCAGTGAGCATTTATTAAACACCTTCTAAGTGTTGGACTAAGTGCTGAGGATACAAAAGAAGGCAAAACCAGGATCCAGGAGGAAGAGATAAGGAGGGAGAGGATTCCAGGCACAGGGAGAAGCCAGTACAAAGGCTTGGAGTTGGGAGAGAGAATGTCTTGTGTGAAGAACGGCAAGGAGACCAATGTCACCAGATCCTTGAGTATGTTGAGAATGGTGGAAGTAGGACCCCTAACTACCTGATAGAGAGGCATGAAGGTGGATAGGAAGTCTGGGAGGGGATATAGGTAGTTGATTCTCCTCAGCCCTTGAGCAGTCACCTGTGGGGAAAGAGACATGGGGGAGTTCACATGACTATTCTTCAGATATCTCTGGCAAAACTGTAAACTTGTACTTCAGTATGGCTTGGGAGGATGTGTACTCCAGCAGATCAGAAAGGTGGAGTCAGCCTATCAAGAACAAAGAAGGGAAAGGGTTGAAGGTCAGTGACCTGTTCTCCGTGCCCATCTGATAGCCTCAGCAGCACCCTACAGTATTCTACTTAACACAGCTCAGCTTGTAGAAATCAGTCAAACAAGGAGGCACTCAACAAGCATTTATTAAGTGCCTGCTGTGTCTCGGGCATTATGCTAGATGCTAGGGAAACAGATCCAGAGAATGAAATGATCTGTACCCTCAAGAAGCTGACATCATCCCCAACGGTCCATGTGCCTTGGTCCATGTGCTAGATGAACAGGGGCATCCTTCAGCCTACGCTTTGGGTCTTTTTCATGGAGATTTCATCCCATCTACTTGATTTTATATACTTTCTTCTTAATCGCTTTTGTCGTTGATTAATCATTAATAACTATAGGATCTGTTTCTCAAATTTTACAGCATAATGGAAAGCATTTGGGTGATAAAAGGAGGCAGAAAATCAATTTTATATGTGGCATGTATGATAGACTACTTGGACAGAAAGAGGAAATATACGAGGTAGTGATTTTTTAAAAAGAGCAAGTAGAGAACAGATTATAAGCCTGTCATGGAGATATATTCTGTTAGGGATGGGACACCAGTCATCTGGCTATCTGCTGGAGCCCTTTGCCAATAATTTTTTGGGGGGCGGGGCAACAAAGGTTAAGTGACTTGCCAAGGGTCACACAGCTAGTAAGTGTCAAGTGTCTGAGGCTGGATTTGAACTCAGGTACCCCTGAATCCAAGGCCAGTGCTTTATCCACTGCACCACCTAGCTGCCCCCAATAATTTCTTTACTTACCAATAAAAATTTTGTCTTTTAGAAGGTAGAAGAATCAATAAGTGGAACTTCTTTGCTGCATGTGATCCTCAGTAACAAGGAGGTTCTGGTTGCTAAAACCAAATTGATGGACTTTTTGGGAAAGAGACTATGGAAACCTACCTATCTCTTTTCTAAGATCTTTGAAATCTGCGTTTAAAATTTTAGACTACATTTAGCCTTCCGTAGTTTCTCTATTACAAGTAATGGAATCTGCAAACTATTTGTTGTTCAATCATTTTGAGTCACGAGATATAGGAGTCAAGATATAGAAGGTGGTTGCGATTTCCTTCTCCAGATCATTTTACAAATGAGGAGATTGAGGTCAACAGGGTATAAGTGACCTGACCAGGGTCACACAGCTAGTAGGTATCTGGGGCCAGATTTGAACTCCTGAAGATGGGTCTTCTTGACTCCCCAACTGGTACTCTATGCACTATGGCACCCCCTAGCTGCCCCTGCAAAATATAGGCTTGTGGATTTAACTTTGAATCCTGGAAAAATTTTTTGAATTTATAGTTAAAGGGTTGCCTGTTAAACATACATAATGGCCACAGAGAGCCAACATGGTTTCCTCTCAACAGGTTCTTCTAGACCTACTCTTTCTTTTCTTTCTTTCTTTCTTTCTTTCTTTCTTTCTTTCTTTCTTTCTTTCTTTCTTTCTTTCTTTCTTTCTTTCTTTCTTTCTTTCTTTCTTTCTTTCCTTTCTTCCTTCCTTCCCTCCTTCCTTCCTTCCTTCCTTCCTTCCTTCCTTCCTTCCTTCCTTCCTTCCTTCCTTCCTTCCTTCCTTCCTTCCTTCCTTCCTTCCTTCCTTCCTTCCTTCCTCCCTTCCTCCCTCCCTCTCTCTCTCTCTTTCTTTCTTTCTTTTTCTTTCTTTCTTTTTTTTTTTGATAGTCATAAGACTTGCAGATCAGGGAAATGTTATCAACATTATTTTTCCTGGCTTTTGGTAGAAAGCTTGGAACGAGATCTTCAGGGAAGTACCCCAGGGTTCTGTGCTTGGTTCTGGGCTGTTTCACTTTTCCTCTCCCAATGACTTGGAAAAAAACATAAAAGGCATGCTTAGCAAATTTTCAGGTGGCACAAAACTGGACAACACCCTCTATGACAGATACAGGATCAAAAAAGTTCTTGACAGGCCAGAATATTACGCTAAATCTAATTAAATGAAATTTAACAGGGACAAATGTAAAGTCATATTTGGAGATGTAATCACAGAGGTTGTGCGGGGTCTCAAAAATGTGGTCAAAGAAAGGGTAATTAAGTATGTGGCAGAATGTTGGAAGTCTGCAAACCCTATGAAGTCAGGAAGACCTGAGTTCAAATCCTGCTTCAGATACTATCTGTGTATGACCCTGGGCAAATAATTCAACCTCTGTTTGCCTCAGTTTCCTCAACTGTAAAATGATGATAGTAACAGCACCTACTTCAAAAGGTTGTTGGAAGGATTAAATGAAATATTTATAAAGTGCTTAGCCCAGTGTTTACCACATAGTAGGTGCTATATAAATGTTTATTCCCTCCCCCCCCTTCCCTATTCTCCAGGGAGAGTTCCTGAAACCCCAGCCTTTGGAGAAGTTTCCAGACCAACCTAATTCAACTCAATAAGCATTTATTTAGTGACTACTATGGGCTAGGTAATATACTAGGTGCTGGGATACAAATACAAAATGAAAAATAGTCTTCTGCTCTCAAAGAGCTTCCATGATACTGGAGACATCAAGGATTGATGTCCTTATAGCTGGAGGAGCAGCAAGGGACTGAATGCAAATCTGAATTCTGCCTTCCACCATGATCATACATTATTCATATGGTGGATGGCTGATGGGAAGGGGATTGCCTCACTACCAGTTTCAAGTTTGTTTTCCCTCTAGAGGAGTCCAAACTACAGAATGGCATTATGAATCTGGAAGACTATATAGCACCCAGGGGTAAGGAAATGAGACTCAGGGATTGCTTTTCCAGCAACCTCCAGTTCTTTTCCTTCTCAGAGAAGTTCAAAATCTTTAGATAGTACTATAAGACAGGAAGCCTGTAGGTTCCTGGGGTTAAGGGGAACTCATTGGACTATTTAGGGGTTGTCTTTCTAGAAATTTCAAGTTCACTTACTCTCTGGACTAGAGGGTGGAACCATGAATCTCCAGTACACCATAGATCCATTGAGTAAAGGTGAGATTAACTTGAAAGGGGAGGAGAATTGCATTTGGACTGTTTATGGATTTTATGAACTCTTTGTGTTTATGGAATGAAACAAGGCTGAGCTATATCTGATATACATTGTTACCTTGAATATTTGCATGGGAACTCTATGTATATATGTAGAAATATAGCTATCCAGCCAGGTAGATAGACAGATAGAGAAAGATAGATAGATGAGATAGAAAGAGATAGATGGATAGATAGATGAGATAGAGATAGAAGGAAGAATAGATAGGTAGATAGATGATAGATGATAGATAGATGAGATAGAGATAGATGGATAGATAGATACATAGATGATAGAGATAGAAGGAAGGATAGATAGATAGGTAGATAGATATAGATAGATGGATAGATAGATGGATAGATAGATAGATAGATAGATAGATAGATAGATAGATAGATAGATAGATAGATAGATAGAGCAAGCATTTATCAAGTGCTTACCATATGCCAGACACTGTGTTAAGTACTGGGGATACAAATAGGAGCAAATATGATAGTCCCCAGCTTCAAGGAGCTTCTATTCTAAAGTTGGGAGGAGGGGAAGACAACAGAAGGGGAAACTAGAAAGTGAGTGAAGGTTGGAACTGAGTACCTACACAGGGGCAAAGCTACTGTCAAGCAGATGAAGAAATCCAGAGAGTTGAGTGGAGCTATGAATGGTCCCATCTAGAGATTCACCAATCAAAAAAGTGGGGCTCAGGGCATTGGTCTCCCCAGGGTGGGAAGGCTGCTGAAATGGAAACCTAGATGGTAGCTATATTCCAAAACTTCCAGAGGAAACTCTGGGTGGGGACAAAATAAGACAGAGTTATGAATTGGAAACATAGCCCTACCTAAGATTATTTAAGCCCAATCTGTGTAAATCTAGAGTGTGGGGTTCTGGGCCAGGGGTTACAGGTCATCCATATTGTCTTTCACTCAGGCAGTTCCTGATTTTCTCTCCATTTCGCAAATCTACATTGCAAACAATGACAATATTGTCTATATTTCATTTCTAACCCTCTTAACCTGCTCATCCCACAGTTTTGTCCCATCTAGAAAATGAACTAAATGTAAAATTCCTTTAGCATTTTGTCTTACCAGTATCCATGTGCCATCTAGTGACAAAAGCAGTAATTTCATGGAAAGTCTTTCTAACCCAAAGACTATGTTTTCTGATTCTGCCTCCAGGAATGTATCATGGTCAAAATATAGTGAGTCCCAGACTCCTTCCATTGCTTTTTTTTTTTTTTTTTTTTGCACGGGGCAATGAGGGTTAAGTGACTTGCCCAGGGTCACATAGCTAGTAAGCATCAAGTGTCTGAGGCTGGATTTGAACTCAAGTCTTCCTGAATTCAGGGCCAGTGCTTTATCCACTGTGCCACCTAGCTGTCCCCTTCCATTGCCTTTTAAGAAGGATATCCATTTAGAATTGTTTTCCCAACAACAATGAAAAGTTTGTGTTGATTTGTTCATTCTTTCTGACCTAGTGCCAACGATGGCAAATGGCACGGCTGTCCTAGTCAGTCGATCAATGTTAGGGGAACAACCTTTGACCAGAATCCTGTAACAGAGTTAAGATACCTGGCCCTGATAAGAGATCAAACCTTTAACCTTTATCTCATTGGCACTGTGCTATGATCAACTGAGCTAACCCTATTTCAGCAAAGATGTGAGTTCCCTCAGATTTCTACTTTCTGCTCCCCTTGTCTTTTTCTTTGTCCTCAGAATACTTTAAGTAACATTCAACTAATTATTTAGTTTAATGCAAAAGTCATTAAGTCATAGTATTTATGTATTTATTCCTTTGCCTCATTTTATAAATACCTGGGTGCATGTGAAAATCTAGTTCAATCTCAGAGTGAAAATTTTAAGAAAAAATAACAAAGGGGGATATTTTGTGTATGAAGATATGATGCTGTATACTTCCCTTTTTCCATTTTTATTAAATGCCTACCATGAGCAAAGCATTCCAATTCATTTATGAGAATAAGAGAGCAAGAATGGGATCAATGATTTGTAAAATGATTGAAAGTGATCTTTATGTTTAGAACTTTCTTTTTACTTCTTTGTTTTAAACACCAATTGGCCCAATTTTCTAACTAATTTTGTGTTTTTCCATTCCATTGGAGGTACATTGGCATCTCAAATAATAATAATGGCATCTACCTCCCAAGGTTGTTGTGAAGAACAAATTAGATAAAGATTATGAAGTGTTTAATATAGTGCCTGACACATAGTAACCACTATATAAATATTAGTTATTATCATTATTATTATTAAATAAATGCCTAGGTTAAAACCCTGAGAGTAGGGAGAAAAGTAATTAAACTGGAGAAAAAGGCTACAGAAGTAGCCGAGGGTTGTTTGCTGCCTCTTACTAACACTTGATAAGACAGAATGCTGTAGAGCCAAAGTATACTCAACTTTTATATAAAAAAAAATTCCTTTATGGAAGACCCAGGCCTCTTGATTGATGTTCTTATAGCCTCCAGCACCCTCTACTGGTGGCATAATTAATATTTCCATGCAGGAAATTGTATTCAGGGAAAATTTTTTCTAAAATCGAAATATAAGGTTGGATACATGTCAGTCAGTCACTAAACATTTATAAAGCACCTACTGTGTGCCATCCATTGTGCTTTTAAACACTAGGGATAAAAGGAAAATCAAAAGCCAGTCATGCTTTCAAGGAGCTGACAATTTAATGGGGGAGATAACATGCAAAGGACAAGGTATAAACATGATATATTTTGGTTAAATTGGAGATAAGCAACAGAGGGGACTCACTAGAGTTAAGAGGGAGAGGGAAAAGTTTCCTGCAGAAGGCAGAATTCTGGCTGGGACTTGGAGGAGGCAAAAGAAGCCCAAGAGGCAGAGATGAGAAGAGAGATTATACCAGGATGGGGGGACAGGCACTGAAAATGCTGGAAATGAAGAGATGAAGTGTCATTGTATAAAGAACAGCCAAGAGGCCAACGTACCTTTGAATTGCCTAGTTTATGGGTGGGTGGGGGTAGGGGAACGTAAGTATAAGAAGACTGGAAAGGTGGGGAGAGAGGAGGAGCAGGTTATGAAGGGGTTTGAACTGAAGATGTTATATTTGATATGTAGATATATTAATTATGTATTATATTTATAATTATGTTATAGAATAATATAATCACATATGTAATTCTAATCACACCATCATATATAACATATTTATTGTATGTTATATATGTATAAATATAGGATATATTTTATGTATATTTGATCCAAGAAGTGAAAATAAAAATATTAGATTAAATAGCAACAATTTTTTTTTTTGGTGGGGCAATGGGGGTTAAATGACTTGCCCAGGGTCACACAGCTAGTAAGTGTCAAGTGTCCAAGGCTGGATTTGAACTCAGGTCCTCCCGAATCCAGGGCCAGTGCCTCATCCACTGAGCCACCCAGCTGCCCCAAATAGCAACAATTAAAAAAAAAATAAAAGAATTCTTAAAACTTCAAATATTTTAAAATCACTTCCAAGTGCAAAGCAATTTATAGATTCAGGCTATGACTGATCAACTGGGGAAGAGACTTGCGTGGGGGGTATTCTAGATTGGAAAGAATATAGTGTCACATAAGGTCAAGAGCTGCTACAAAACAGATCAGTCTGGGAAGGACTAGGGACAGGAGTTGGATCAGGCCTTTGGGCACCGTAGATGACAAGGTCATTGGTTGTAGATAGCATATCAGGGACATGTGACTATTGTAACTCTGGAGGGTTATCTGAGTTCATAGTCTGAGAGTTCATGTACCAGGAAAGGAATGGGCAGGAAAGAGATGTCAAGTAACTAGGCCAGGGTTAGAGTCTAAGGCCTTATCTCAAATAGGGAATAGAAAAAAAATGTTTTAAATAGGCAGAATGAAGTCAACATCTAAGACTGTAGAGCAAATCGGGAAGGGGAGGGTATGATGAAAATTAATTTTAGACAGGGGCAATAAGTTCAAATGGAGATACTGGTGACCACCTAGACACGTTGTCGTTGTTGTTTTTGATATTGTTGCTGCAACTGCTGTTGCTGTTTCCAGTCAAGTCTAACTTTCCATGACCCCATTTGGGGTTTTCTTAACAAAGATCCTGGAGTGCTTTGCCGTTTCCTTCTCCAGCTCACTTTACAGAGGAGGAAACTGAGGCAAACAGGGTTAAGTGACTTGCCCAGGATTACACATTGAGGAAATGTCTGAGGCCAGATTTGAACTCATGAAGATGAGTCTTCCTGACCCCAGGCCCAACACTCACTCTATCCACTGCACCACCAAAAGGGCATAATAAGGTTATAGGCACAAATTCAAAGATAAACTTTATCTATACTCTTTAGAGCCAACTATGTTCAGAACACTGTGCTAATCAATGGAATATTAAATACGATTAAATAAGATACAAGAGCCTACAAATTCTAAAAAGGTGATGTGGTACATATAAAAAGAAATATAATACAAAATGATACAAGATAAGCACATAACAGAAACATAAAACTAGAATTATATGAAGTCAAAGGGAATCTCATTGATTCCTCAAAGAGTCATTGATAACTAAGGAGAGGGTGGATAGAGCTCAAGGAAGGATTTGGAGGAGGCAGCATTTAAACTGGGCCTTAGTGGATAAGTGAGATTTCAATAGGAGGAGATAAGGGGAATTCGGGCAGGGGGCAATGTTGAGAAGTTTAATTCATCGGAAATAGAGAATACAAAGGGGGACCAGTTTGAGAGGAACTACTGGGTAGGTTGGGATGATACTAGATAGACCATGAGACACTTTGCATGCCAGTCTAAGAAGTTTGAACTTTATTTGGTAGGAATAGAAAGTGATTAAAGGGTTTTAAGAAGAGTTTGAAGGGTTTTAAGACGTAATGATAGGGGTAGCCAGGTGGCACAGTGGATAGAGCACTGGCCTTGGATTCAGGAGGACCTGAGTTCAAATCCAGCCTCAGACACTTAACACTTACTAGCTGTGTCACCCTGTGCAAGTCACTTAACCCCAATTGCCCCGCAAAAAAAAAAAAAAAAGAAAAAGAAAGAAAAAAAGACGTAACGATACCTGTGTTTAACCACCAGATGGCATTGCTAGCCATTAACCTGATCCTATTAATCAAAAAAACCTTTGTGCTTTGGGAAGTCTCACACTCATCCTGATGGTTTTGTACTCTCTGCTGCTTAAGCAGGAGAGGCATAACATGTGCTAAGCTCTTGATAGTTCTGAGAATTTAGCTATCTTCTATCCCCCAGCTCTCTCTGGTTCAATTTATCAATCAATGAGCATTTGTGAAGTTCTGACTATATGTCCATACTTGTCTAAGTCAGTGGTGTCAAACTCAAATAGAAACAGATTCCTGCCAGCCATTGATTCAGAAGACCACAAAATAAACATTAACTATGTTACATTTGTTATGGGAGTATTTGATTTTTAAATTTTCTTTGATTCATTTTTATTATTTGTGGAGAGGAGTGAGGGCCACTTCTCCTTGTTAGGAAGTTACTGAGCTGGCTGATCCTGTTCTATGGAATGTGAAAATTTATTTAAGGCCTCAAACATTCCTCAGCTAAGAAGCCAAAAAGGGAATCTAGGCTTCTCAAGTAATGTGACTTGTGGAAGGGATTCTACTGATGCTGATTCTGTGGGCCTGTAAATCTCCCCTCTTAATCAGACCATTGAGAGCCCTCTAAATGTAGTTTAATCTGTAGCCTGACTTAGTTTACCTATAGAGTTTGTTTAACTAGGTTAGTTTCCTTAGGGGATATATTGAAATTATGATTCTGCTTAACTAAGTTTGTTTAACTTTTATGACATTGAAAGAAGCATTAAAGTCTGTCTTAAAAAACAATTCTTATAACCTGAAAGAACGTATGAGATGGCAACATGTAAAAGAATTAGTTCTTTGTCACTCTGATATAATTCTTGTCTATCAAAAGCCTTGAATCCTAATCAGGGCTCAAAGGTTATTTTTCTAAAGCTCTGAAACTGCGCCTAAGCATAATAAAACCTATGTTTTTCTTTTGTAATTTCTGTATTGATGTAGATCTATTTCAGCAGCAGTTCCCCACCACATGAACTCAAAAAGGAGGTATTTCTCCCATAACATATTTTTATTTATTTTGTTAAACGTTTCCCAATGACATTTTGATCTAATTGGTGTTAACAGAGTTTGACACTTCTGTTAAGGGTTATGGTTAGCATGTGAAGAATAGTTCTGAGCTGTATTGACTGGAAAATCCTGCCTCTTTGCTCAGCATGATATATTTTTACTTAGTGTATGGAACTTGGATGCCATTTGATGGGCTTAACTTTATGTGGTGTCTTTATTCCTTGTTTAGATTTATTAAAAAATAATTCCAATACACAACAGAACATCTAGCGCATGGTCAGCTTCTTAAGAAGAACTTGTGTTTGACTTTCAAGAGAAATTTCTATTTTTGTCTAGATCCATGATATCCTCAAGGGCAGCTAGGTGGCGCAGTGGAGAGGATGCTGGGCTCAGAGTCAGGAAGACTCATTTTCCTGAGTTCAAATCTAGCCTCAGACATTTACTAGCTGTGTGAGCCTGGACAAACCACTTAATTGTTTGCCTCAGTTTCTTCATCTGTAAAATGAGCTAGAGAAGGAAATGGCAAACCACTTTAGTATCTTTGCCAAGAAAACCCCAAATGGGGTCATGAAGAGTCAGACATGACTGAAAAATGACCGAAAAACAAATGATTTCTTCAGTGTAGTGGATTTGGGTCACTGTCGATCTGGAACTTGTAGTGTTGGAGAATTTCCTGGGTGGGTATGGAGATGTCAAGTAACTGACTCATAGTAATATGAATTAGTACAATTCAGGGAAATGATTCAAACCCAGGTGTTCCTGATTCCAGGGTCAGCCCTCTATCCACCATGCCACATTGACTTTCATGATTGATTCTAACAGTCTAAAGAAGAATAATTTTTTTTGGCTGTTTTTCTTTTTTTCCTGTTTCTGTTTCTTATATGTTATAATACAATAGAAGTATTACCTGGAAGCCTTATAGCAGCCTCCCAAAAAGTACTACAATGGCCTTAAAGTCATCACCTTGAAAGAAAGCATTATCTCTTTGTTACCCAAATGACCATGTCCAAAACAATTGGACTTCTGGAGCCACTGTCCTGGAAGCCTAGTGGTCTTTAGCCTTGTGGGCCATTCAGTTCTTACCCATTGTGACTGGTCAACAATACTTGTTGAATGCCCACTGTGTGTGGGGAGGTGGGTGGGTTAGAAAGAATGACGAGAGCTCAGATCTCAGTTCTTTTGCCTCTCCTCCTTGTGGGGTCTTGGACAAGTAGCTTAACCATTTTGGGTCTTAGATCCCTCATCTGTAAAATGTGCTAGATAACTAAGATCCCTTTTGGTTCTACATCCGTGATCCTAAAATACTTATAAGATGCCGATAATAAAGTATGTTTGGATTTGTTCTCTAGAAGAGGCAATAATGATAATAAATCTGTAGAACTATGGCTTACTAAATAGCTTTTGTTGTTCACTTGTTTCAGTAATGTCTAATTCTTCATGTCCCCATCTGGGGTTTTCTTGGCAAAGATACCGGAATAGTTTGTCATTTCCTTCTCCAGCTCATTTGACAGATGAGGAAAATGAGGCAAACAGGGTTAAGTGAGTTGCCCAAGGTCACACAGCTACTGTCTGAGGCTAGGTTTGAACTCAGATCTTCCTGACTCCAGGCCAGGCACTCTATCCACTGAACCACCTTGCTGCCCTCTAAACCTCTTACTGTCAGTCAATCAATCAATAAACATTTTTTTAGTGCATGCTATGGGTCAGGCATTGTGCTAAGTTCTGTATGAGGCAATGTCATATTAAATAAGATTAAATACATGATGTTAGTCTTCCCAGTCATTGCTGCCACATTAGTCCCAGGCCCTTGGCATTCCTTGATTTAATCACGATGAAAGTTTTCTAGCTGGCTTCTCTGATTGTGGTTTCCCCTTGCTCTCATCACCGTACCTTCTCTGTGAATCCCACCTCTCTTTGATGACATCCTTCATACAACTTCTTTCTGTAATTCATCATCTGTTACCTGCTACAGCCTGATCGTGTCCACCATATGGGTGATCCTCATGTTAAATTATTTGGAGAGTTCTGTGACTAATAGCCAACACTGGATGAATTTTGGCATTAAAAGCTGGGATAGGGACAGGACCTATGATTTCATTGATATAGGGAATTCCCTGTAAGGACACACTCTCTCCCAATGCAGATTGAAAGTTCTCTCTGACTTTTATAACACTGAGAGCTTACATGACTTGACCACAGTCAGAGAGCCACTATGCATCAGAAGCAGGACTTGAAGCCCAGTCTTCCTGACTTTGAGGCTGGCTTGCTACCTCCTAGGTCACATGTCTCTTCTTAAGAAGGTTGGTATTAAAAAGGGTTTTGTTCAGGGAGAAGATTGGCAGCATTCAAAGAACTTTATGATTTCCCAAAGGCAACCTAGCCTGCTCCGCTACTACTGTTCATGTCTGGGCCCAGCTCATTGGCTCATTGTTCATTTTCAGGGACTATCCAAGATGTAGTCATATCATATCTTATATCAGACCATACATCACATCACATCACATCACATCACATCACATCACATCACATCACATCACATCACATCACATCACATCACATCACATCACATCACATCACATATCATGTCATGTCATATATCATACACATGTCTATGTCCACATTCACATCTATGTGTCTTTATCTGTATCATCCATATTGATATATACACACATGTGTTATGTGTGTGTTTTATATAGAAATACCATGTATATATAAACATGCACATGGATGAACATAAAATAACTAGAATTTATATAGCAATTTAAGGTTGGCAAAGAGCCTTATAATTATTATTTTATGGCTAGGTGGTACACTGGATAGAGAACTGGGCCTGCAGTCAGGAAAATCTGAGTGTGACCCTGGGCAAGTCACTTAATCTCTGTCCACTTCAGTTTCCTCATCTGTAAAATGAATATAACACCTACATCCCAGGGTTGTTGTGAGGATCAAATGAGATAATTGTAAAGTGCTTAGAACAGTGCCTGGCACATAGCAGATATTTAATAAATGCTGTTTCTTTTCCATTACTGCCACAACAATCTTGGGGAGGTAGGTGCTATTATTATCCCCATTTATATATGTACAGACATGTACATATATACATGTATATATACATAGACATATTGATTGCTGGACTCAATAGGTTTTCTATCCAACTGCTTACCATTCGGACAATAGGCATTCTTCACACACACACAAACACGCATGTATTCTGCCTAGAAAGGCTTGATAATTGTATCACCAGTGGGTGTTCACCTTATCTTTACAAACTAAATGCCATGTTTCCTGAGAGTAGGGACCATAAGCATTGTAAAGACTAGCACAGTATAGGATATGCAATAGCCATTCCATGGAGGTTGTTGATGGATCAAAACCAAAGGCCCTCATAGCTCAGCCTACTCCCACATTTCTACTCCCTTGTTGCTTTCAGAAGTCAGCAGGTGCTCTGTGCCCTGACAAAACCACCAGGGGAAAGAATGGCCCTATGCCAGTTGTATTCCTTTTTGCCCAAACAAATCTCTGTGGGCTTTGAATATGAGACTTCCTCGCTATAAATTAGACACTTTGGGAATTTGAATCTGAAATCTTTAAGGCCTGAGAGCAGCCCATAATAATGCTATGTGACCTCACATGCTGACAAGCTGGTGCCTTCAGTATTCCTCCCAGAGACAGTGTGATGTAGCCTGAAGCAGAGAAGACCTAGGGGACCACTTGTTTTCATTTCATTTGGTTCCTGTATCAGTCCCATCACCAATTTGGTTTAATTCATTTATGTGTGTAGCCAGAAGTCTCTTCAATATGGGCTCTTGAAAGCCCCACCAAGGTTTGATGCAAGCTTTGGGTCAGTATTTATTCAAAAACCTAACTCATAATCTTCCATCAGATATGTATGTTTTTTTTTTGTTTTGGTGAGGCAATTGGGGTTAAGTGACTTGCCCAGGGTAACACAGCTAGTAAGTGTTAAATGTCTGAGGTCAGATTTGAACTCAGGTCCTCCTGACTCCAGGGCCGGTGTTCTATCTGTTGTGCCACCTAGCTGCCCCTGTTTTTTTTTTTTTTTAAACAGACCAAACCAGAGGCTCATTAACTCAAAGCAAAGCTAGCACAATAGCAATGTGAAAAGCCAGGAAAATCCCTCTCCAAACCCATACTTATAGAGACACAGTCTCTTATAAATTCCCCTGCCATGGACGGGAAAGGGAAAGCATACAGTCCAGCTTATTCATGTTTCTAAGACTGTGCCCCAGGAGGAATAACAGTGCCTTTGAAGCTTCCACCTCTATCTCTCACATCAACTAATTTCCACTGCTGGTGGGCAGATGGAGTTTGCTTGCTTCTACGCTATTGTTAACAGTCAAAATAAAGTAAACTGAGGCCAAAGTTCTGAGCACGGTCAATTGATTACTAAGTTTGCCAGTAAATAGGATCTCAACTTCCTCAGCAAATCTAAGACCCTGAATGAGGGGGATTGCTCTCTTTTATAGTTTTTGGGAGCACAGCACGAGGAACAGGATTTCATAGGTGGCGAACAACCTGTGATTGGTTAAAAGAGCTCAACATCACGAATGGAAAAATCGATATGATTGGTCACAGGGCTGAGGTGTGTGTGGGACAATATGATTGGTTGGAAGTTCAGGATGAGGGGCTAGTAACAACCCCCTCCTTCACTCCTGTGACTAAGAAATGTTCATTGTTTGAGTCCACCTACAAGGTTAGAGATAGTGGACTGGATTTCTTTGGATAACAAACCAGATATCCTTGAAGGATAGCTTGGTGGTGTACCAGATTCCCTGGTGTCTGCCTGCATCCCTCAAGAACCACAAATTTCCTTGAGGCAAGAATAAAATGGAGATGAGCAGAACTGGGTTTCTCAACTTAACTCATTACAAGCCAGCTGAATTTCTGAACTAAATTCAGAAACTTAGGCAGTAACAGTACAAAAACAATTAATTATAAATAGGATCTGCTTCATTGAGACACCTAGAAATGGGAAAGAATACTTTTCTGATTTCAACTACAATCATTTCAACAAATACTACCAACAATAGGTAACACTACTGGATGGAGAGTCACTGGACAGAAGACCTGAGCTTGTGACCCAGTTTTGCCATTTATAGCCATATGACCTTGGGCAAAAACAAACAAACAAAAACAACCAAAATCCATAACTCCTCTGAGCCTCAACATCTTCATCTGTAAAATGGGAATAATACTACTTGCATTACCTACCTACCTGGGTCTTTGTGAGGAAAGCACTTTGAACCTTAAGGTTCCAAGGAAACCCCTTTGGCAAGTCCTGGGGGAACTCCTAAGGAGCTGGGTTGGCTCAGGGAGCAGTAAGAGGTCGTTATATGTCTCAGGAGGAAGCAGGTCCATGTAATTTAAGGGACCCCAAAGAAGTACTTGGTAAACCTTAAACGTGTTAGAGAAATGGCACCTGTTTCTTCCCTTCCAGAGCTGATGTGAGGATCCAATGAGACAGCATGTTTGAGTGCTTTTTAAACAGCAAAGACCTTTATAAATGTGAGCTATTCCTATCACTATCCAGGAATAGGCTAATTTGAGCCCTAGGAAAGACTCTCTTCTTATGTAATGAATATAAGTCCAAAAGAAAGTAGTGTTTGATTTACAGAATGACACTTCACATCCCTGTTGTATACCGAGGGACACCTGTTTTGGAACAGGTGGTGATTACACTGCACAGATCCAGACATGCTCAGCACATTCCATTGGCTATTTAGATGCCTGTGGAGGGTTTTCCCCTCCCCTTCTGGAAATGGAAATGAGCACCTCCTGCCGGGCCCCACAGATGATTAATGACAACGGTGAGAAGTAGCACACTGGGCATCCTTTCCTTGTCAGCCCTTCCTTAATGATCTACTGAGTTGTTATCTGCATCCTTGGATCCAGGTGGGGCCTACTCCCCCCCTCCCCACCCCGAGCTACCACTTTGCCATTCTCCAGTTCCCAAATGTCTGGTCGGGCTACGGCCAAGGAGTGCTAAGGGTAGATACTTGATTGAGAGGCCCTGGCCCAGCTGAGCCTTGTTTGTTCAGTCTAACTCAGTCATTTCTTTTTTTTTTTTTTTTTCCGGCTAGCATCTAAAAGACTTTTTTTTCCTCTACTGGCAAGGTTACTGCTTCTGTTACATGGGTCATTAATGGGATCGTGCAAAGGAAGAATCATCTCCTTTTAAGGATTCTTGGAGCTCTCTCAGCAGGCACAGGATTCTGGGCTTTGCAGCTGCTATTTTGTTTTGTTCCCCAGGCCCCTTCTGTTCATTTTGAGAGACAGGTTGGACCCATGCTTTCTCTGGGAGAGTGAAGTCCTAGATAAGGGAATTTCCTCTGCTAGGAAGGTGGGCAGCTAGGTGGTGCCTGGGGGCGGGCATATGTATGATGCGTCATAGTATCAGCAGTGACAGACACAAAAAGTTGCATGAGGGAGCTAGGTGACACAATGGGTAGAGAGCTGAACCTGGAGTCACAAAGACTCAAATTCAAATCTGGCCTCAAACACTAGCTGAGTGACCCTGGGCAAATCACCTAACCTCTACCTCAATTTCCTCAACTGTAAAAACCGGGGATAATAACAGTACCCCTCTCTTGAGAATTAAATGAGAGGATATTTACAAAGTGTCTGGCACATAATAGGTGTTTTATAAATCCTTCATTTCCTCATTCCCTCCTTTGTTCATTTGTTCCTTCTTCCTTAGTGTTGTTGAATGCTTCTCTCTCTTTCTCTCTCTCTCCCTCTCTCTTTCTTTCGCTCTCTCTTTCCTTCTTTTCTCTATCTTCCTCTCCCTCCCTTCCTCTTGTGCCTCTCCTCCCTCCCTTTCTTCCTTCCTCCTTCCCTCCCTCCCTCCCTCCCTCCCTTCCTTCCTTCCTTCCTTCCTTCCTTCCTTCCTTCCTTCCTTCCTTCCTTCCTTCCTTCCTTCCTTCCTTCCTTCCTTCCTTCCTTCCTTCCTTCCTTCCTTCCTTCCTTCCTTCCTCCCTCCCTCCCTTCCTTCCTTCCCCTTAAACTACACAGGTGTGCTTCCTCCTGAGACATAATAACGACCTCTTGCTGCTCCCTGACAGAATATCTGAACCCAGCTCCTCAGGATTTTCCCCAGGGTTGGCCAAAGGAGTTTTCTTAGAACCTTAAGGATCCTTCCTAGTATATACCCTTAAATCAACTAATCAGTAAACAATTATTTGTTAAAGGCCTACAACATACCAGGAACTAGACTAAATGCCAGATAGACAAAGATCCCCTGCCCTTGAGAAGCTTATATTCCATCGTATTAATAGTTTCATCTATTCATTCATTCATTCATTCATTCATTCATTCATTCATTCATTCATTCATTCATTCATTATTTATTTATTTATTTTTTGCAGGGCAATGGGGGTTAAGTGACTTGCCCAGGGTCACACAGCTAGTAAGTGTCAAGTGTCTGAGGCCGGATTTGAACTCAGGTCCTCCTGAATCCAGGGCCGGTGCTTTATCCACTGCGCCACCTAGCTGCCCCATCATCATATTAATATTAATATTAATAAATATAAAATAGATGCACAAGCTGCACAAAGTAAAATTTTTTTGTGGGGTGGGGAGGATGGAAAGGTGGGGGTGGGGTGGTTAGGTGAGAAGTGGTGAGACAGGCTCAGGAAAGACCTCACAGAGGGGGAAGTACCTGAGCCAAGATTTGGAGAAAAGTAAAGATTTTGAGGCAATTATGAAAAAGGAGTGAGTACATTCCAGGCACAAGGGACATATCATCTGTGGGAGTGCACAGTGAGAAGAGATGGAATATTTTTGAAAAATCTTATCCCATATATGTCACAGTATGATAGATTTAGTGCTATAAAGGATCTTAGAGGTCATTTGATCCAGCCCCATTCACGAGGAAACTGAGGCCCAGAGAAATTGTGACACTGGTAATGATTAGCAGAGTCAGGATTCAGATCTAGGTCCTGGGACCCTGGATTCAGCTTTTGGTCCCTTGTACAGACTCCTTTGTTTCCCTCCAGTTCTCTCTGGAACCACCTTCAAGTATCTCCAGGAAGCAGGAACAGGGGTAGCTATTTTCCCCTTGAGAAGGAGTGGAAGTGAAATTATATGGGAGTGACTTTTTAATTTTGCACTTAAGGACTGAACTAATAATACCATATATTTTTAGTGCTTTTACCTTTTCAAAGGGCTTTACGTAATCTCATTATGCTCACAACAACCCTGGGTTTGCTAGGTATTTTTGACAGCAATTCATGTGAAAAAAAGTTTTAGGAGTTTGATTAGAAGCTCAGTATAAGCTCACATTGTGACCCAGCTGGAAAAAAAATGCTAGTGTAATCTTAGACTGTGTTAATGGACTTATAGAGCCCCAAAGTAAGGAGGTAATAATATCAAGGCATTCTACCCTAAAGGGGCCACATCTGGAGGAAGCCTTCTGTTTAATTTTGATGGCCACATTTAAATTTTTTAAAAATAGATTTTAAAAATATCTTTTGCCTACACTTGTCCCTGTATCCCTTCCCCTCCTAAAGAGCCATTCCTTATAATAAAGAATTCTTTCAAAGAAAAGAAATTCAGCAAAACCAACATATCCCCAAACTGATGTAACATGTAACATTCCGTCCCTGTGGACTCCCACATCTGCAAAGGAGCAGGGAGAGGTATCTTCTCATACCTCTGCATTAGGGCCAAGCTTACTCTTTGCTTCCACATTTGAGTAAATGGAGGCATTAAGAGCTGAGATGACTTATCTGAGATTACACAGAAAATTAGCAACAGAATTGGGAATAGAACTCAGGATTCCTGACTTCTACATCCTGGTTTTTTCCAGAGTAAAACCCATTGTCCCTAGTGACCCTAAGCTGTCTTTGGACTTAACCCAAGAGAGCTTCCCTTACTTAATTGTGTCCACTCTTCCAATCTCTCCATATTCATATAGATAACCCCACAGATCTATTCATTGTACTTTTTTTCAAATGTGTGCCCTGGAATCTGTCTGTCCCACTCAGAGCTTATTCTTTGCCTAGATTGGGGTTTGTTTCCTGATGTTTTTTGTTTTCTATCTCCTTGACCCACTTTCCTAATGTTTATATCTGTAGTCTGCTTGGTTATGCTTGTTTTCTGCAGAATTAACCTCTGAGATAATAAGGTAAGGGGGTTATATAAGGCTTTCACTGTCTGACTATGAGCTTCAGCATAATATGATGGCTAGAAAGTTAGATTCCTTGTCCATTGGAAATAACTCTTGCTTATGATATGTACTAGCTGGGAGACTATTGGCAAATCATTTCAATCTCTTTGATACTCAATTTTCTCATCTATAAAATGGGGATAACACCTATGGGGCTTACTTCAGAGATCTGTTGTTAAAACCAAATGAGATGGGGGGCAGCTAGGTGGCACAGTGGATAGAGCGCTGGTCCTGGAGTCAGGAAGACCTGAGTTCAAATCTGACCTCAGACACTTAACACTTACTAGCTATGTGACCCTGGGAAAGTCACTTAACCCTCATTGCCACACACACACACACACACACACACACACACACACACACACACACACACACACACCCCAAAACAAAGCAAAAACCAAATGAGATCTCATATGTAAAATGTTTTGCAAACTCTAAAGTGATATGTTAATGTTGTGTCAGGGGATAAATTAGACAGACACCACAAATGAATAATGAGTTGAATCTAATATTGAGAGTTGGTGAACCTTTAGGAAATTGTAGAGTTCTTTGAATGATCTCAGACTTCTCCCTGAAACAAAGGCCCATCTTGTTAATACCAATTGCTTTGTTGTGATGCTGCGTGACTACGAGGCAGTCTCTGAAGAACTGAAATTGAGGATCACTAGAAGAGGTGATGGAGAAGTACATGATGAGGTATAAGCAGGCAACAGCATGTTACCAGTAAGGAATTACAAAGCCAAAGCAGTGCAAAGGATGCCGCCAAAGAAATGTGTGATAAAAAAGATGGGTTAGGGGAATTAAATCAAATTTATAAGAATCCAAGTCATTCCCCAATTGAGAAATGGTCAAAGGATATGAACAGGCAGTTTTCTGATGAAGAAACCAAAGCTATCTATTCCCATATGAAAAAATGCTCTAAATCTCTAATGATTAGAGAGATGCAAATTAAAACAACTCTGAGGTACCACCTGACACCTATCAGATTGGCTAAAATGACAAAAAAGGAAGATAATAAATGTTGGAGAGGCTGTGGGAAAATTGGAACACTAATGCATTGTTGGTGGAGCTGTGAGCTGATCCAACCATTCTGGAGAGCAATTTGGAATTATGCCCAAAGGGCGATAAAGCTGTGCATACCCTTTGACCCAGCAATCCCACTTTTAGGTCTTTTGCCCAAAGAAATCATGGAAGGGGGAAAGGGACCCACATGTACAAAAATATTTATAGCTGCTCTTTACGTGGTAGCAAGGAATTGGAAGTTGAGGGGGTGCCCATCAATTGGGGAATGGCTGGACAAGTTGTGGTATATGAATACAATGGAATACTATTGTGCTGTAAGAAATGATGAGCAGGAAGAGTTCAGAGAAACCTGGAGGGTCTTACGTGAGCTGATGATGAGTGAGATGAGCAGAACCAGAAGAACATTGTACACAGTATCATCAACATTGAGTGTTGACCTACTGTGATGGACTATATTCTTCTCACCAATGCAATGGTACAGAAGAGTTCCAGGGAACTCATGATAGAAGAGGATCTCCAAATCCAAGAAAAAAAAAAGAAAGAAAGAACTGTGGAGTATAGATGTTGATTGAACCATATTATTTCTTTTGTTTTGGGTGCTGTTGTGTTTTTTTTTTCTATTTTGAGGTTTTGCATCACTGCTCTGATTCTTTCTCTTATAACAGGATTAATGCAGAAATAGGATTAATGTTATTATGTGTATATATATGTGTATGTATATATATATATCTATATCTATATGTATAGAGATATATAGATATAACCTATATCAGATTACCTGCTGTCTAGGGGAGGGGGGAGGGAGGGGAGGGAGGGAGAAAAATCTGAAATTGTAAAGCATGTATAAACAAAAGTTGAGAACTATCTTTACATGTAACGGAAAAAATAAAATATCTCATAAGAATTATAAAAAAAAAAAAAGATGGGTTAGTCCTTTGGAAAGAGGGAGGTGTAACAGAGAGCAGTCCACATGTAGGGAGGATGGGGGAGGAGGAAGATTGGTGAGATGGAGGCCCCTACACATTAGGATGGAAAGAAGAAGCTATGTTTATTACTCTCTTGATGTCAGAAGAACTTAAAGGAGGTGTCTGGTTCATTGAGTGGGACCCTTGTGATGAATTTATGGGAGGACACACACAAAAGTCCCATACATGGGATAGGCAGGTATGGATGAGGGCAAAGCTATATTATTGGAGAAAACATCCATCTCAAAGAGATGAAAGTCCATTGTAGTACTCTTATTATTATTTTGTTCCTAGAGGTATGACCTAGACTCTGGTCGGGACAACTCTGTACAGTGGTCCTGTTATAACTGGGTCTTGTCTTACTGTTGGTGCTATATCTGCATATGCTTTGCCCCTTAGTCTGAGGACAGGGATTGATTCTGATTGCTACTATATCCCCTCCCTGGGTCTTAGAAGGCTTACTCACCCTCTGACTATCCAGTAAATATTTTTCTTGCTGACTTTGGCACCACTCTTCTTGACTTCCATGAAAGGAACCACAGTTCTGCCATCCCACAAGACATCTCCATTGTCACTCCTTCTTTGAGCACAGCTCCACAGGGTGAGGCATTTGAAAAGGAGTGATTCTTCCCACATATGGTTCTGTTTTTAACTTCATGTGTTTGTTCAAGCACCCAGGTACCATGGTGACAGGTGGCATAGAAATAGGAGGGAAGATGGGCAGAGATCCTTAAACAATGGGGCAAGGGAGGGGAATGCTGTGTTTCTGTCATGTAGATGTCTATTTTGGATTGGAAAGAATATGCATTGATCAATCAATCAATCAATGTTTAAATAGCTACTATGAGCCAGACACTATGCTGGGTGCTAGGGAGACAGATACATAAAAGAGACAACCCCTTCCCTCAAGGAACTTACATTCTACTGGGAGATACAGCAAGTCACAGATATTTAAGCTGAGGACATACACAAAATAAAAAATTAAGGGTTGGGGTGGGAGGAGTGGTTAACAAATAAGGGAAAGGTCTTTTAGAAGAAATGGCACTGGGATTGGGCTTTGAAGGCAACTAGAAATTCCAAGAGGAGGAGATAAAGGAGGAAGAGCATTTTAGGCATGGAACATCCAGTGCCAAGTCACAGAGACAGCAGGTGCCAGGCAAGTCTGATTATTTATTTATTCATTCATTCGTCTATTTATTTATTTATTTATTTGTTTGTTTGTTTAATTTTTGTGGAGCAATGAGGGTTAAGTGACTTGCCCAAGGTCACACAGCTAGTAAGTGTTAAGTGTCTGAGGCCGGATTTGAACTCAAGTCCTCCTGAATCCAGGGCTGGTGCTCTATCCACTGCGCCACCTAGCTGCCCCTGATTGTTTTTTAAATCACTTTCTATGCACCTAGAATTTGGTGATCTTAGAGAGTCTTCTACTTCCTTATGTGTATTAGCTGTGAAGGCGAAAGCATGGTACGGAGTAAAGAACTCTGGGCTTAGATTCCAATCCTGACTCTGTCACTTACTAGCTATGTGACTTGGGGGTAACCTCCTTTCTTTCATCAAGCCTCTGAATTTCCTTATCTATAAAATAAAATAGGGCAGCTTAGTGGCACAGTGGATAGAGGGCCAGCCCTGGAGTCAGGAAGACCCTGAGTTAAATCTGATCTCAAAAACTTACTAACTGTGTGACCCTGGACAAGTCACTTAACACCAATTGCCTTAAACATCTGGAGCCATCTCCAGTCATTCTGATATATATCTTGCCACCGGACCTAGATGGCTCTGGAGGAGAGTGAGGCTGGTGGCTTTGCACAGTCCTGCTTCACTTAAATCCAATTCACTGCAAATCATGACATCACCTTCTGACGTCATGGTGCTCTTTGAGAAAGGACAAACAACAACAACAAGATACTAGTCTCTCTGACCCTGGGCAAGTCATTTAGTCCAATTTGTCTCAGTTTCCTCATCTGTAAATTGAGCTGGAGAAAGAAATGGCAAACTACTCCAGTATCTTTGCCAAGAAAACCTCAAATGGGGTCACAAAGAAGTCATGACTGAACAACAACAAATAAAATGATGGTATTGGACTAGAAATCCCACAAGGTCTCTCAGCTCTAATATGGGGTCTAGAAAGAGAGAGAATGATAGAAATGTTGTTGAAATGATTTTTAGTGCTTGTAAACAGTTTTGTCTATTTAGTGGAATAAACACCTGCTATAAGCTTGGTCATAGAGTGTAAGCTTCTCAAGGCCAGGAATGGTTTCTTCTTTTTTTCCTTATATCTCTAGCACCTACCATAGTACCTAGCACTTAGAAGGTGCTTAATAAATGCTCGTTGAAGCAAAAATAATTGAGATTGAACATTGTGAAATTGCAACCCTGAAGTTTGTCTTCAAAAAGGAGGCATGAGAAGGTACTCCCCTGCCTTCTTTGCAGGGGTGGGGCATTATGGGTGTAGAATACTTCATATAATGTCTGACTTTTATGGGTTGGTTAGATTTGCTGAATTTTTCCCCCCTACTTCTTTTGCTTTTTGTTATAAGGGATGACTCTGTGGGAGTGGGAGGGAAGAAGGATACATTGGGAAATAAAAATGATATAAAAACAAAAGATATAAATACAAATTTCTTTTTAAAATAAATGTGTTGAATTAAAAAAAAACACACCAAACAACCCAAGAAGTTAATTTCTCATCTAACCCTGCTACTCACCACACTTGTGCTGTTACTATGGGAACACAAGATGCAGGAAAATCTTTTGTGAGTAAATAGACCCTAGTTAGCATTCCTCAGCTTTCATCAACTGCTACATGGTGCTTTGGAAAGAGCCTTGGGCCTGCAGTCAGGAAGATCTGAGTTCAAATCTGGTCTCAGACATTTACTAGCTACTTGAGTTTGGACTAGTTACTTAACCTGTTTGTCTCAGTTTCTTTCCATGTTGGATAGTGGGGGTAATGCTATTATTACCCCCACTGTTGCGGCTGTTGTGAGGATCAAATTTGATGTAATAATAGGCTCTATGATGCTTATTCCCTCTCTCTATTGCCCTTGACCTTGAAGACTTCTGGGAAGAAGGGAAGGAACAGAGCTTCAGGGGAATCTCCATGGAGAGCTGATAGAGGGGGAGTCGGATGAGTTGCTTGAGTGTGGAATAGAACCTTGGGCTGCAGCCACCTCCCAGTGTGAGGAACCAGAGGATCTGGACTGAGTCTAAGCCTGTGCCTGAAGCCCCCAAACCCTAGAGCCCTGGGCTCACCTTCCATTCCATTAGGATTGTAGAGTAACAACATTTTTTCACTGCTCATAATTAGTGGTTGGCAAAGCACTCTGGTGTACGCCCTCATCACCTCACTCCTGGATTCTTTCCATTTATTCATTTGCACAGAATCGGACCCAAGAAATTAGCTATATTATTCCATTCTTTTTTGTTTTGTTTTGTTTTTTGGGGGACGGGGCAATGAGGGTTAAGTGACTTGCCCAGGGTCACACAGCTAGTGTCAAGTGTCTGAGGACAGATTTGAACTCAGGTCTTCCTGAATCGAGGCCTAGTACTTTATCCACTGTGCCACCTAGCTGTCCCCCTCACTCCTGGATTCTTGCAATAGCTTACTGGTAGGACTGTCTGCCTCAAGCCTCTCCCCACCCCAATCTACTCTCCAGCCACCAAAGTCATTTCCTAAAGCTAAATTCATCTCATGTTACCTCTCTGCCCCTGCCTCCCCATCACACTTTAATGGCTCCCTATTGCTTCCAGGAGCAAATATAAAATGCTCTGCTTGGCATTCAAAGCCCTTTATAACCTAGCCCCCTCCAACCTTTCTGATCTTCTTATACCTTACTCCCCAACATTATTCTTTGATTCAGTGACTCCGGTCTTCTGACTGTTCCAGGAACAAGACACACCATATTTTGGCTCCAGGCATTTTCTGTCTATCCCCCCATGTCTAGAGTACCCCCTCTCTCTCTGTTCCAACTACTGATCTTCATGGCTTCCTTTAAATCCCAACTAAAATCCCACCTTCTATAGAAAACCTTCCCCAACCCCCCCTTTTTTTTTTAGTGAGGCAATTGGGGTTAAGTGACTTGCCCAGGGTCATACAACTAGTAAGTGTTAAGTGTTTGAGGCCGGATTTGAACTCAGGTACTCCTGACTCCAGGGCCGGTGCTCTATCCACTGTGCCACCTAGCTGACCCCCAACCCTTCTTTATTCCATTCCTCCTCTCTGTTAATTACTTCCTATTTATCCTGAATACACTTTGCTTTGTATCTATTTGTTTGCCTGTGGATTGTAATCTCTTTCAGGGCAATGACCATCTTTTGCCTCTTTTTATATCCCTTGTATTTAGTATAGCGCCTGACACACAGGAGACACTTAATAAATTTTTATTGATTGATTGATTGAGCTAGCAATTTTTGCCATTGAGGTAAGCAGCACAAACCACTTCTTTGTGCCCTTTGTCACCTGAAGTAAGTAGAGACCCTGGGGTACCACGAGGGCCTGCTGCAGGAAAGATGGCCATGTTGAAGGAGACTTAACTAAATGCTAACCCCTATTATATCTATTCTGCTGAAGGACTACAAAATACTACAAGCATCTTCTAAATTTGGTGACCTGTGACAAAGGTCTAGTTTCCTTGCCCTAGTTACAGCTCTGATATTTGGCAACTATTCAGTAAATTTAAGGAGTGTGGACAACTCTGAATAAACCTAAGGGAGGACAAAGTTTGTTCTAGCCATGAAAACTGTGGGAATAGCTGGCACTTCTATACAGAGCACAGAGATGACATGTGATCAACCACAGGAGAGTCTGGCTTCTTTTGTCCTCATTTTTTGTCTTGTGACAAAAGAAAACATAAACCATAAATACATTTCTGCATGCAAGGGCTGCTGTCATCTGGAGAGCGAACTCCTGGGCAGCATTGGCTGCCTCTAGCACCTTTGGCTTAGCTTATCTTAAGCTACAAGTAAACAGGATGCTGAGAATAGACCCAGAGCCATCTTTGCTTGGGTTCTCTTCAAAGGGGAGATAATGACAGTCAGATGCAGTCCCAGTGGCTGGGCCAGGCAGCAAAAACACCAAGAGAAATCTAACACTGGGTGATGAGCCCATGTGACCCATCTGCTGACAGTACGGGGTGAGCAGATTCCCGGGGAGACTGGCGTCAGGTTCTTAGGAGTAGAGCAGGCTTCAGGCAACCTAGTAAGCTAGCGGGCTAGCGAGCTACAGCCTCCCCTCTGTCTTCCTGATCAGGTCTCCCTCCTCCTGTCTTTACAGTCCTCCCCTCAGGTATTTGGTTCCCTCACGTTTCTTTTTCTTTTTTTCTTTTTACCAGCTCATGAAATGGAATATCAGTCCTTAAAGATCTTTCGGTTAGACCTTGGGAAGCTAGGTGGCCCAGTGTTGGTCCTGCAGTCAGGAAGACCTAAGTTCAAATTTGACACTTACTAGCTGTATGACCCTGGGCAAGTCACTTGGACCTTGTTTGCCTCAGTTTCCTTGTCTGTAAAATGAATGGCAAACTGCTCTGGTATCTTTGCCAAAAAAACTTCAAAATGGAGTCATGACTGAAATTATCGAACAACAACAAAAGCATTGATATAGCACTTTAAGGTTTATAAAGCACTTCATAAATATTATCTCATTTACTTGCAACAATCCCATAAGATAGCTACTCATGGTAAGACTAATATTTTCCAGTGTCCTCCCTTCTCCCCCAGTATTCTTCTCCTTCTTTTCCCCTTGGCTTTACCTAAAAGGCCGCAAAGCTGTCCCCAGGCCCTCATTGGCCCCAACATCCCTTGACCCCAGATTCCTAATCATTTAAAGGTTCAGGAAGTTCTACCCCCTGAAGTCATGGTCCCCCCATCTTGGTGAATGGATGAAGCCCACTTGAGTGATGGATATATGAAGACCATTCAAGTTACCATATCCTTTCCTGCTGACCAGACACATTTCCATTCTGAGGGAAATTGAACTATTTTACCATGGGAAACTGAGACTGAGAGGTTAAATGAATTGCCCAGTACTACACAGCTAGAAAGGCCTAAATCAGGATTTGAACCCAGGTCTTCTTGATTCCAAGCTTGGTACTCTATGCACTATGCCACCTAGCTGCCTTTGTTCCCATTACTTCTCATCCCATTGCTGCTCCTGAAGAGGGCCTGAATGAGGCCTGTGGAATTTTGGACTTTTGGCCCACCATCCAACTACCTTCCTTTTTTTTTTTTTCTGAAGGAATGTGGTTTTGAAAGAACCTTTGGGTTAGGGCTGTCAATTTCTGCCTGGGGATTATGTGGCGATAGCTATCCTCATCTCCTCCTCTTCCTACACTCTTCATTCTCCCTTCCCTGGGACTGATGAGCTTCCTGGCCTAATTCCCTGCATCCCTGCTTTGCACTGAATCTGAGTCTAAGCCTCTAATTGAAGCTAAATGCAAACACACACACACACACACAGAATGAAAATCAGGCAGATGTTAAGTGTGCGTACGTGTGTGTGCGTGTGTATAAAGCAGATGATTTTCTTGATAGAGAGGGATATGGAACCATGTAGGGTATATGGAAATGAAAAGAGAGAGAACATAGATTCTAGAACTATCTATGGAATTAGAAGATGAATGTTTGCCTGCTGAGAGCGGTACCCAAGGGCGGCCATCCTCTGCCTTCTGCTGCCTCTTGTATTCATTTTCAGTCCTTCCTAAGAACTGTTACTTGGAGTCTAGACCTTATTTTCATTAGCATGCCGAGGGATTAAGACTGGTTCTGCTTGGCTCCCCAGGACACAACCGGGAGCAATGAGTAGAAGTTTCCGAGGCCATTGATGACAGGGACAATTAAGCTACTATGAGAACTACAGAAAAGTGGAATGGACTGCCTCAAGAGGTGGTAGGTGCCCCCTACTTGGATGCCTTTAAGCAGAGCCTGGATGACTGACTACTCATCAGGTATGTTTTATAATGGGAATACCTTTCAAGTTTTTCTTTTTTGTTGTTGTTGAGTTGTTTCAGTCATGTTTGACTCTTCATGACCCCATTTGGGATTTTCTTGGCAAAGATACTGGAGTGGTTTTCATTTCCTTGACCAGCTTATTTTACAGATGAAGAAACTGAGGCAGACAAGGTTAAGTGACTTGCCCAAGGTCACACAGCTAGTAAGTCTCTGAGACTGGATTTGAACTCAGGTCCTTCTGACGCCTGGGCCTGCACTTGATCCACTGTGCCACCTATAGCTGCCCTCCTTTCAATTTTAGGTCGGACTAAATGATTGCTGATGTTCCTTCCTGATCCCAAGTTCTGTGACACTAATTATAATAATAATACATTATATAATGCTGTGAGATTGACAAAAAATGGTCCTGACAATGACCTTTCAAGGCAGGTTGTAAATGGGGATGATTTTTATTATTATTCTTGTTCTACTGATGAAGAAATAAGTTCTAGAGAAATGTGACTTGTTCATGGTTGTGTGGCTCATTTGTGTCGACCCCAGGTCTCCAAGGGAGGTCTCCTGAAACCAGATCCAGTGTTTTCCTCTACTTTGTTGATTCATCCCCTCACCTCGAGGCAGGAAAATGCTACTAAATCATCCTATAAACACGAAAATTGATGTAAAGATTTCCCCGGAGAGTCTGTCACCTCCTGATACAAACAGGAGGCAGCTTTTAACAACTCCTAGTTACCTCTGAGAATTAACCTACATTTTTCCTCCTGCATTTTCAAATCTACTAAGCCTCTCTTTGCAGCTCGGAACAGCTGGGTACCACCAAACATCCCACACTGGGAGACAGCACAGTCTGAAAAGATAAGGGCCGTTGGCCCTTAACACGGCCAGTAAGTGCCAACAAATGATGCCTATTTACACACAGAAAAGGGGGCAGTGGGGTCTGGGACAGGAGGCTTGTTTGGAGCAGTCCCCTCCTTCTATATACCAGCTTCTTGGTAATGAGTAACCAAGAGAAACTGAAGCACCCAACTCACCACAGGAATGATGTCACCTTCCAGCTGGCCCTTGGCCGACTGTGCTCATTCTGTAGGTCCCACTGCACTATTATATCAACCCTTATCCTTTTCTTATTTAGACCAGGGGTTTTAAATCTTTTTTTTTTTTTGTGTGTGTGTGTGTGTGTCCTAGAACCCTTTGGATGTCTGGAGAAGCCTATAGACCCTCTCAGAATGATGTTTTTAAATGCATATAAAAGAAAATACACAAGATTACAAAGGGAACCAATTATATTGAAATATGGTCATCAAAGATACGCAAAAAATAACTTCAAACACTCCAGGTCAAGAACCCTTGCTCTAGATGAACAAACCTTTAATTTAGTGGGCAGGTAGGTGGTGCAGTGGCTGGAGTGTTGGACCTGGAGTCAGGAAGATGAGCCTTCCTGAATTGAAATCCAGCCTCAGACACTTCCTAACGGTTTGACTTTGGGCAAGTCACTTAACCCTGTTCACTTCAGTTTCCTCATCTGTCAAACAAGCTGGAGAAGGAAATGGCAAACCACTCCAGTATCTTTACATAGAAAATTCCAAATGGGGTCACGAAGAGCTAGACACAATTGAAAACGACCAAACAACAACAAACAACAACAACAAGCTTCCTACTCTCTAAGCCTTATTTATTTATTTGGTGAGGAAATTGGGATTAAGTGACTTGCCCAGGGTCACACAGCTAGTAAGTGTGTTAAGTGTCTGAGGCCAGATTTGAACTCAGGTCCTCCTGACTCCAGTGCCAGTGCTCTATCCATTGTACCACCTAGCTGCCCCCCCTACTTTCTAAGCCTATTAATCAAACTCCTTAAGTTTCTCCCAGGCCTTGGCTCTTGGCTGAGTCACTAGGGACATGCTGCAGCCTCTTGAGTCTATGTAAGGAAAGCATTTGCTATTAGATGAGTTTAACATTAAAGATGGCTCTGTCCCAGGCACTGGCTTTCTGGCATAAACAGACTGCCCTAGCAAGAAATTATCCTGTAGATATTGCCTTTCAGAGGCACAGGCTACTGCAATTTATAGTCTTGTCCTCAGTTACATGATAGCTGACTCCGTGGGAATTAGCAAAAGCCTTCTCAGAATAATTACAGGGTATCATCAGGAGTCATACTATTTTCTTCCCCCTATGGCAGACACTACCTCGTCTCAGGGAGAAACTCCCCAGAATTCTCTGTAGAAATGAATTGCATCTTAAACTCATAGAAGCAACCAGGTGGTGCAACAGATAGAGGACTGGACTTGGAAAGAAGCTTACCCGAGTTCAGATGTTGCCTCAGTAAGATGACCCTGGTCAGGGCTCTTAGCTTCAGTTATCTCATATATAAAATGAGGATGAGTCCCTTCCTCAGAGGATCAAATGGGATGATGTGGAAAAGCACTTTGTGAACCGTAAACTGTTATATTGCTGTTATTACCATAGACCACAGGCCACTAGGACCATTGAGGACTTTAGAGATGGAATCCAAATGCTCTTATTTTAGAGATGGGGAGACTGAGGCCCAGAAAGGGGAAGTCACGGAGCTAATGAATGGCAGAGCCAGGAGTTCTGGAGTCATTGCTCCTTTTAATGAACTGCTCTGGTCTCCTGAGGTTCTGCTTGGCAGCAGTGGGGATTAAAGAGATCCATGGTCCCAAAGGGACTGGAGCCTCTGCTTGGTCATATTCCTGCAGCTGAAGTGGAAAGGAAAAGAGGAGAATTAGGCCAGGGCACAAAGGAGATGGAGAAGGTACTAAGTAGGAGCTCAGGACTGGCCAGGATGCTAGGCCACCAAGATTTCTCCCCTCTGTGGCTCTGTGGCTCTGTGGCTCTCCTTTTCTCTCTCACCTTTTCTTTCTCTCCCTCTTCCTCTCCCTCTCTCTTCTCTTTCCTCCCTTTCTCTCTCTCCTTCCCTCCATCCTTTCCTCTCTTTCACATTCTCTCTCCCTCCCCTTCTTCCTCCTCTTTCTCTCTCCCCCTCCCTCCTTCCCTCTCTCTCCTCTTCTCTCTCTTGTCTTCTTTCCTCCTCCTCCCTCCTTCCCTCTCTCACCTTCTCTCTCCCTTCTCACCTTCTTTCTCTCTCCTCTTTCTCTCTCTCCTCCTCCCTCCTTCCCTCCTCTCTCTCATTCCCTCTTCCCCTCCCTCCTTCCCTCTCTCTCCACTTTTCTCTCTTGCCTCCTCTCCCTCCCCCCTCTTTCTCTCACCTTCTCTCTCTCTCTCTCTCTCTCTCTCTCTCTCTCTCTCTCTCTCTCTCTCTCTCTCTCCCCTTTGTCCCACAACTTTCAAGAATACTAAGCTTCCTCTACGATCACCTTTCATCACAGGCATCCAGTGCCCTCATGCCACCCCTTCCCTGTTCTGTACCCCATCCCCCACCAAAGGGCTCTCCTTTTCCACACTTTTCTTTCCCTCCATGATGACCTCTATGCACAATGAAACATCTCTGTCCCAAATCTGACTCCCTTGGGGCCCAGGGTGTCACTTAGCAATCTGATAAACTAATTTCTGTTAATGAGAGAGAGCTACAAGACTACTCCCAGGTAACCTAGCACCAAGACAATGTTCCTGCTTTTGTTGTCTGATCCATTAGTGACTCCAGTCTAGTCGTATTATTAACTGGCTTCAGGTGAGTCAGAATTACTAGGCTAGAAAGATTCTAAGGGATCATTGACCTCCAGCCCTCTAATTTTACTGATAAAGAAATTGAGGCCCAGACCTTGTGTTGTTTTAAATACAACATCAATGAGATTTTACAAAAGGATATTTATTTCAAAGATAAAAGTGAAACAACTTTCCCAAGCTCATACAACTAATGGCTGACTAGGCATACCACTCTAGTATCTTTGTTTTTTTTTTAATAATAAATATTTTTTGTTTAAAGTTTTGAGTTCCAAAAAAAAAGAAAAAAAAGAAGAAAAAATATAAAGTTTTGAGTTCCAAATTGTATTCCTCCTTCCTTCCCCCTCCTGAGGCATCAAGCAATCAGATATAGGTAATACATATGTAAAATGTTATCATATTAGTAATTTTGTATAAGAAAACCTGAATAAAAGAAAAAAATGAAAGTGAAATTCTTTTTTTTTTTTTTGTGGGGCAAAGGGGTTTAAGTGACTTGCCCAGGGTCACACAGCTAATAAGTGTCAAGTGTCTGAGGCCAGATTTGAACTCTGGTCCTCCTGAATCCAGGGCTGGTGCTTTATCCACTGCACCACCTAGGTGCCCCTGAAAGTGAAAAGTAGCATGCTTCAGTCTGTGTTCAATTAATATCAGTTCTTTCTTTGGAAATGGATAGTATGCTTCATCGTTAGTCTCACAGGATTGTCTTGGATAGTATTGTTGAGAATAGTTAAGTCACAGTTCTTCATCAAACAATACTGTTGTCCCTGTGCACAATGTTCTCCTGGTTCTGCTCACCTCACTATACATGAGTTCATAGAAGTCTTTCCAGGCTTTTCTGAAATCATCCTGCTTGTCTTTTCTTATAGCACAATAATATTCCATCACCATCATATATCACAGCTTGTTTAGCCATTCTCCAATTGATGGGCATTCCTTTGATTTACAATTTTTAGGCACCACAAAAAGAGCTGCTATAAATATTTTTGTACAAATAGGTCTTTTTCTCTTTTTGGGATGTCTCTGGGATATAAACCTAGCAGTGGTATTACTGGAT
This sequence comes from Dromiciops gliroides, assembly GCF_019393635.1. Lineage (NCBI taxonomy): Eukaryota > Metazoa > Chordata > Mammalia > Microbiotheria > Microbiotheriidae > Dromiciops > Dromiciops gliroides. Next base: position 615,840,760 of record NC_057862.1, read on the forward strand.
CAAAGGGTATGCAGTTAGTTCTATAGCCCTTTGGGCACAGTTCCAAATTGCTCTCCAGAATGGTTGGATCTTTTTCCCAACTCCACTAACAGTGGATTAGAGGCCCAGTTTTCCCACATCTAATATTTTTCTTTTTTGTTATATTTGCCACTCTGATCACTTAAGTATCTTTGTCAAGAAAACCCCAGATGGGGTCATGAAGAGTTGGACACAACTGAAAACAAGTACACAACAATAGATAATGCTTCATCAATATTTTCCCTTTTCCTTTAACCATCCTCAGCCCTCAAGCAGCCCAGCCCCTCTGATTTCTGATGTTGGTGTTGGTCCCTTGATTTTACTTAAATGCCTGGGCTCCCAAATCCCAAAGGAGTTATCTGGGCAACAGCTACATCTGTGCAGACTGAGTGAAAGCTATCTTCATGACGGCTGTATTGGAGAAGTTTATATTCCAGCTCTGGTATCCGTGTGAACTCGGGTAATCATTGAATTGCATTTGCCCTTAGAATTCTCACCTGAAAAGGTGAGGTGGATTAGATGACTTCTAAGGCCCCTTCGTTTTTTGTTTTTTTTTTAAAAAGGATATTTTATTCCTCCCATTACATGTTAAAACTAATTTTTTTGGGCAAGGCAATGAGGGTTAAATGACTTGCCCAAGGTCACACAGTTAGTAATGTGTCAAGTGACTGAGGCCAGATTTGAACTCAGGTTCTCCCGAATCCAGGGCCAGTGCTCTATCCACTGCGCTACCTAGCTGCCCCTACCTTTAAAAAAAAAAAACACCAAACAAAACAGTTTTGAGTTCCAAATTCTATCCTTCCCTCCCTGCCCCTCCCCAAGATGGTAAGTAATATATATGTTATACATGTACAATTATGTAAAACATTTCCATATTAGTCATTTTGTACAAGAAGTCTTGAACAAAAAAGAAAGGAAGGAAAGAAAGAAAAGGAATGGAAAGAAGAAAGAGAAAGAGAGAGAGAGAGAGAGAGAGAGAGAGAGAGAGAGAGAATGTTTTAAGGTTCCCTCTAGTTCTAAATTGCTATGAATAGCAGACCATTTACTCTGGTCCAGATGAGCTATCCATTCATTTCAAGCTAAAAGTTATCCCCCTTGTTAACACATAACTCCACCTAGAGCTTTCTAAGGTACTAACTGCCCACCTTAATGAACAAAAAGGTGTTCTGGATTTCACTGAAGTGTGCTGTTTATAGTTAGTACTGAGCCAGGAGGCCTAGGTCTCCTGAGCCAATGACTGAGCAAATCATTTACCCTCCCTGGGCCTCATCTGTAACATGAAGTCATTGGATGATCTCTGAGGTGGCTTTCGGTTCTAAAAATGTGAAGATTTTATATGTGACTATTGGAGCTTTGCTTCCACCTTCTTCCCATGTTACTGTTGAGGGGAGAAAAGGAGATCCCTTGGTTTCCTCATTTGTAGGTTATCCTATGGGCTTTTGGAAAGTGAGTGGTTTCATTGAAACTCATCGAGATCCTTGGGAGAGGACTGTGGGAATCATTTGTGGCACAACAAAACGAATAAACTTCCATGCCCGTCCTTAGCCGAGCTTCTCCCATTCACGGGTGTGCTTTTTATGAAATGTTCGCGGGAAGAGACCATGACTGAGGTGTCTAGGGAAATTAGATCTGCAACAGAAGAAAGATGAAATTGTTTAACTAGCCTGACTCTGTCATTTTTATCTGGGAAAGAAAAACAACCGCGTAAGATCGCTGTTCTTATCTGGATACTGTATGTAATGAGATTTGGCCCACGTTCAGCATTTAAAGCCTTTCATAACCTATTCCTTCCTTTCCAGTCTTTTATAAAAATTGTATTTTATTTTTAATTTAAGGAACAAAACAAGCCAAAGCAGTATAATTAAAAAATGATGATTGCATAGGAAGCTGCTAATCTATTATATACAACTTGCGATTTAAAAAATATATAATAAAGTTATCATTTTTCCTTTTTTTATCCTCCCTCTCCACTCTGCCCTAGAGAAGGCTACCACTAGACACAAATACATATATATATAATATAAATATAAATATACATATATACACACATGTACACATATATAAAATCATTCTATACATACTTCCATTTATCATTTCTTTCTCTGGTACAGCCTTTTTACATGTTCATTGACGCTCTTTGCATGTGATTCTCTATCTCCTGACTCAGCCTGGATTGTTCTCCTTCCTTACCCCAGGTTCAGTTTAAACTCTACTTTTGGCGGGAGGTGCTTACCCATCCTATGGTACTTAGTGTATTTCCTTCTGAGATTGCCTATGTACTTCTGTGTACATTGTTAACTACATATCATCACCACCATTGGAACAGGAGCTACTTCAGGGCAGAGGCTGTGTTTTTGTCTTTCTTTGTATTCCCAGGGCTTAGCCCAGTGCCTGGTACACAGTAAGTGCTTAATAAATGCTTATTGACCGACAAGACTGACAATGAATTGGGACAGCTAGGTGGCACAGTGGATAGAACACCGGCCCTGGATTCAGGAGTACCTGAGTTCAAATCCGGCCTCAGACACTTAACACTTACTAGCTGTGTGACCCAGTGCAAGTCACTTAACCCCAATTGCTTCACCAAAAAAAACAACTGAAAAAAAAAAAAAAGACTGACAATGAATTAAGAGAAGTGACTGCTATTTTTGAGAAATCTTCCAGAGAGAGCTACTGTTCTCTCTCCTAGATGACCTGGATATATTTATGTCCTGATCTAGTAAATTAAATGCTGGGATTATGCTGCTGCCAGTGACCTACTCTCGAGGAAGAAAAGGCTCTCAAAAAAAAATGTACATGGGACGCAGTTTTGAGTTTAATCTGAGTTATTAACAATTTCTCCATCATTTTCTTAAGTGTAGAAGTCAATAAAACAATAATTCAAGCCCATTTGTTGCTTTGTTGATTTCCAAGGTGTAAAATGCTCAGCACTGAAAATTTAACAACCAGGTCTTCAAGCCAGGCTGAGCTGGCTCTAGCATGTAGCATATAGCCCCCAGTATAGGCAATACTGGGTAAGCTAAATCTCCAGTGCCCTAAATTCACAGGACTTTAATTTCAGGGGAGATCATCTAATCTAGCACCTTCATTTTTTTTAGTGAGGCAATTGGGGTTAAGTGACTTGCCCAGGGTCACACAGCTAGTGAGTGTTGTGTCGGAGGCCAGATTTGAACTCAGGTACTCCTGACTCCAGGGCTGGTGCTTTATCCACTGTGCCACCTAGCTGCCCCCAGCACCTTAATTTTATTGATCAGGCTTCTGAGACCCAGAGAATAAGGAGATGTGCTAGAGTTTGAGCCTTGGTCCTTCACCTGACCTGGCTGAACAGTACAGTGAAATGTGGACTCAGAGGCCCTGGGGGAGAATCCCAGCTCCGCTGTTTCCTACTTATAGAACTTCTCTGGGTCCCAGTTTTCTCATTTTACTTCTGCAGGGGTTAGACTAAATGATCTCCCCAAATTCCTATGAGCCTATGGCTGTGAGGGGGGAAGAGAATAAATAGTTATATAGCACTTAATATATGCCAGGCACTGTGCTAAATGCTTTACAAATATTACCTCTCGGGGCAGCTAGGTGCCACAGTGGTTAGAGCACCGGCCCTGGAGTCAGGAGGACCTGAGTTCAACTCCGACCTCAGACACCTCACGATTTACTAGCTGTGTGACCCTGGGCAAGTCACTTAACCCCAATTGCCTCACAAACAAAACAAAACAAATATTACCTCTCTTGATCCTCACCACAATATTGCAAAGTAGCTGGTGTTATTATCCCCATTTTGCAGTTGAGGAAACTGAGGCAAACAGAGGTTAAGTGACTTAAATGTTTAAGTAAATGTCTATGATTTGAACTTAGATCTCCCTGACTCCTGGCTCAGTGCTCTATGTACTTCCTAGATACCTCCCAGATAATCTCTAATGCCCCTTCCCATGATCCTTTTAGATCATCAGTGATGTTCTGAAGCTGACTTGTACTGAGTCCTGGGAGCTGAGTGCTAAATTTTCACTATGAGCATTTTCATATTGGAAACAGGGACACAAAAACTAGGTGGCCCAGTGGCTAGAGTCCTGGGACCCAGAGTCAGGAAGACTCATTTCCCTGAGTTCAAATCTGGCCTCAGGCTCTTACTAGCTGTGTGACCCCGAGCAAGTCACTTCACCCTGTTTGCCTCAGTTTCCTCATCTGTAAAATGAGCTGGAGAAGGAAATGGCTGACCACTCTAATATGTTTGCCAAGAAGACCCCAAAATGGAGTCACAAAGAGTCAACTCAACAACAACAACAAAATCAGGGCTTGATGTATTGTTTTATTGGTTGTCTAGATTTAAGAAAGAAGAGAAAATGTTAATATCACAAATTAAATTTAAAAGTGTTTCCTACATACACTGCCACCCCCCCGCCCCCCCAAAAAGCTGGCTGTTGAACATTTACCAGCACACTCCTGGATCAGATCCATTCAGGATTTATTCCTCACTGCATATCAACTCTCTCCCAGAAAGAAACTCTCAGGCTATGTAGCAAAGCAGAGAGCCTGGAATTTGGTTAGGGGTGGGACTGGCCTCCACGGTCCCTTGCTACTCTGAAATTCTAAGATTCTGCTGTTGCATTTAGTATCAATTTTCATTATCTATAAAATGAGAACGATTGAATTTTTGTTGACTTTTAGGAAATTTCCTGAGAATCAATAAGGTTTCTGAGTGGGGTACATATCAAATATATACAGCAATTGCAAAATTATCAGCAATGATGCCAGGGGTTTCCAAAAGCTGAGATACTAAGAAACAGACCAGAATCTCTTAGAATTCTAAGAACTTCCTTATACGGAACTGAGGGTGGAAGTAGGTTAGTTTAAAAAAAGAATGCTGAGAACAAATTGGACTCTCCCCATTCTCAGCCTGTCATCACGGGATGAGGCTCAGCGCAGGGCTGTCTTTAAAAATATCACCATACACATCTAGGAGCATGGTTAGCACAGTTAGCGAGAACCTTGTGCTAAGGGGGCCAAGGTTGTCGGTCTGATCCCGCTAGCTAGCTTTGCATGACCGTTAGAGCCGTCTTTCCATGTGAATCACATAGAAGGGCTTGAGCCACCGACTGAGGTTACGGGACAGGTGAGTCTACATTTGGACTGATCGCATCTCCCTGTGGAGGAGTTTGGGCCTGCCTGATTTGTCAGCCTTGTCGAGAGAATTTAGGAGGTCTCCCAGGCACTGGAGATAGTTTGGTTGGGCTAAGAGGTTATTATACCACTCGCCTCTTTGCTGCTGGAGCCAGGCCTTTGCCCATCATAGGTGCTAAATGCACCTCTTCTCTTAGACTGTGTGGGTGAGAGCACTCCTGGGGGGAGGGGACAGGGGTGGGGACTCTGAACATGTAAAAGCTTTTCCATTCATCTTCTTCTCTTCTTCCCTCCTTCCTACTCCACCCCTCTGTCCCAAGGTCTCTTCTTAGCTCTGCTGTTCTCCAATCTGAGTTCTGCTCTTAGAATCTCTATGAAAAAAAGGACTGATTCTGCAACTGATTCTCATTTTTCTAAGCTTAGTACAAAAGGGGTAGCTTTGATCCAAAACAGCTTGATGCAGCTTAATTATTCCCCACTGCAAGAATATGTCCTTAATCTTCTCAATGAGGCTTTTCAAAGTGACACAGTGGATAGAGCTCTGGGCCTGGAGTCAGGAAGACCTGATTTCAAATCTGGCCTCAGACACTTAATAGTTTGTAACCCTGTAGGCAAGTCACTCATTTTTGGCAGGGCAATGAGGGTTAAGTGACTTGCCCAGGGTCACACAGCTAGTAAATGTCAAGTGTTTGAGGTTGGATTTGAACTCAGGTCCTCCTGAATCCAGGGCCAGTGCTCTATCCACTTCATCACCTAGCTGCCCCCCCACCACTTAACTCTTAAAAAAAAATAAACATTTTTATTTAAAGTTTTCAATTCCAAATCCTATTTCTCCCTTCCCCTTTCCCTGAAGCAGTAAGTAATCAGATATAGGTTATACATGTGCAATTATGCAAAACATTACCATGTTAATCATTTTGTACAGGAAAACTTGAATAAAAGTAAAGAAAGAAAGTGAAAAATAGCATGCGTTCCATAAATATCAATCAGTTCTTTTGTTGGAGGTGGATTGTATGCTTCATCATTAATTGTTTGGGATTGTCGTGGATCATTGTATTGCTGAGAATAGTTAAGTCATTCACAGTTCTTCATCCAACACTACTGCTGTCTCTGAAGTCACTTAACTCTATTTGCCTCAGTTTCCTCATATGAAAAATGGGATTAGTGATAGTGCCTACCTCAGGATCAAATGAGAAAATATTTGTAAAGTGCTCGTCACAGTGTCTGGTACATAGTAGGTCCTTAGTAAATGGTTATTTACTCCTCCCCTCTCCCCTCAGAGGGCACGCATTGTGCCCTTCACAGGGAGATACATTGGAAGACCCAAACAAAGGCGCACCTTCCTGTATCCTCATCAGAAAACTTCCCTGATCAAATCCCTGTTGAGAGTATTAATATCCCAGTGAACCAGAAATGAGGCTGGCTACCTCAGTTCTTCGGAATATGGCTCTGAACCTATCACAAAGCGTTTATTTGCACTGAGATCACACATTCAACTTTCTAAAGCCTTCAGTCTTCCTCCATCTCCTCCTTCTTCACCTTTTCCCCTTCACAAATAACTTTCTTCTAGAGTAGGAATCTTTTTTGAAGGGGGGGCTGCTTAAGATATTATTGGGAATATGGGGAGTTAAAAGGGAAAACCCACGTGTTAAGTGCCTACTGTGTGCCAGGCACCGTGCTAAGAATCTTATCGCATAGCATCCTCACAATAATCCTGAGAGACAGGTGCCACTATTACCCCCATTTTACAGAGGCAGCTAGGTGGCTCAGTGGATCGAGTGCTGGCCCTAAAATTGGGAGGACCCGAGTTCAAATCTCACTTCAGACATTAGCTAAGAGACCCTGGGCAAGTCACTTAATCCTAATTGCCTTAAACATCTGGGGCCATCTCCAGTCATCATGATGCGTATCTTGTCACTGGACCCAGGTGGCTCCGGAGGAGAGAGTAATGTTGGTGACCTTGCACAGCCCTCCCTCAGTGAAAGTCATGATGTCACCCAGATGTCATAGTCTTTTTTGAGAACGAAGGACAAATAAGAGGCTGGATTTGAACTCAGGCCTTCCTGACTTACTATACCGCCTAGGTGCCTCTACAGATAGGAGTAATGGATAGGAAAAAGTTAACTTATTTGGTAAACTCTAGCAGTCCCCTATAATTCTAATGGGGGAGCACATTGGCACAGTAGCTTGAGTTCTGGAAGACCTGAGTTCAAATCCTACCTCAGACACTAACTCAGTGACCCTTGAAAAGTCACTTTACCCTGATCAACTTCAGTTTCCTAAAATAGGCAGTTATTCCATGACCCAAGAAGAAGCCAGGTCAGAACCAGGAGAAGCATCAAATGGAAAGGGTGGGGTGTTATTCGGAGGTACAGTTGGAGACTCAAGAATCAAAGGTTTGGGACCAGATGGATAGCAGACTATTGAGCTACATCAGGAAAATTCCAATTTGTCACACTGATGGATATGTGGTCCAATGTAAATTTTAAAAGGCAATAAGGTTAAGGGACTAAGCATTTATATAGTGCCTACTATGTGCCAGGTTCTGTGCTAAGCTCTTTTTTACAAACATTATCTCATTTGATCCTCATACCAACCCTGGGATACAGGTGCTGATTTATAGTTGAGGAAATTGAGGCAAACAGAGGTTAAGTGACTTGGCCAGGGTCACACAGCTAGTAAATGTCTGAAGTCAAATTAGAACTCAGGTCTTCCTGATTCCAGACTCAGCACTCTAAGCAGTCCAACTTCTCCTAAATTCCCTTCAGCTGGAGAGCTTCTCCCCTATTGATGCTTCTCCCCTTATTGACTTCCAAAGCAATGATGGAATCTGTGTGATGCAGGACACCATATTGCAGGTGCAGTACTCAAGAGAAGGAAAGAATTCCTTGGTATTTACATGATTATCTCTCACTTTCCCTCTGTAGTGATTGCTCTGGCTGTACTCTTTCAGAGTGAGGAAGGCTAAATCTGGTCAGGCTACCAGGGGATCCTGCTAATCTCTCTAGAGGTACTTGTTAGGGGTTGGGGTGGCTTGCTCCATGTCATCAGCTTGAGTTCCCATTACAACCTATGTAATCCGCATTATTTCACTGCCCTAGAGTCAAGAGGACCTGAGTTCAAGTCTTATTTTGGACATTTACTGTATGTGTGACCCTGGGCAAGTCACTTAACCCCAATTGCCTTAAACAACCTGGACCGCCATGGTCCTCTTCAAGAATGAAGGATAGGGGCAGCTAGATGGTGCAGTGGATAGAGCACCGGCCCTGGATTCAGGAGTACCTGAGTTCAAATCCGACCTCAGACACTTAACACTTACTAACTGTGTGATCCTGGGCAAGTCACTTAACCCCAATTGCCTCACCAAAAAAAAAAAAAAAAAAAAAAAAAAAAGAATGAAGGACAAACCACAGCCAGAATCCCCATTATTTAGCCCCATTGATTAACGTATCAATTCCATTTAACCAACAAACACCAATGAGCTTTTACAAAAGGAGATTGACTTCACAAATATAGTAAGAACAGAAGTATAAACATTTTCCCCAATACTTGGGGTCTCCATTCTCCCTTCTATCAGCAGGCTCGGCCTTAACACTGTCTCTGCATAACATCGGTCCGATCACTTCATGTCCAAATCACCGTTGGATGAGTCCATGTGTCAGCTACTAAGAGGCTGGATCCTGAAAGCCACAGAACTCAGCTTGGACTCCATTCCTGGACCTCCTGGTGGCTCACTCTCCTGATCTTCTGAAGCTCACAAGGGCGTAGCCATCTCCAATTTTCCCCTAAGATGAGGAAAAATAGACACAATAGTAACAAGAGCAGGGCCAAGTGTTCTCTGCTTTGTGCCAGCTTGTGCCAGTGAGGGAGGGCCCAGCCTCCCTCCCAGAGGCCCTCAGCAATGCTCCCTCTCCGATGCCAAAAAGCCTGGAAGAAAAAGACACTAGATCTCTCGATTTTTGAAAGCACCTCAGTGCTGGCTCTTTATAGCTAATCAAAGAGGCTCCTTTTCAGCATGTGACTATCAGACCAGAACCAGTAACAGAATGTCTGCTCATGCTCCAAATCTCTCCGAGGTATTTCCATTAGGAAGCAAGCTCCCCAGCCTCTTCCACATTGGGGATTGCATCAGCTGAGTACATCTGCTTGCCATCCCCCCCCCCCCCCCCCCCCCCCCCCCCCCCCCCCGCTTCACTTCCAATAATCCTGTGAGCTGTGAAGTGCAAGTTTTACTAACTCCAGTTTGCAGAAGGGGGAAGAAAAGAGGCTCACAGAGATTAAATGATGGGCTAAAAGTCATCTAGTTTAGTAAGTGACACCGTTAAACTCCTTACAAAATCACAGAATCTCAGAAATGAAGAGGACCTCGGAGGCTATTTAGTTCCACCCATAACTAACCAAGAATGCCCTCCCTATCAGGGGTGTTAAATAGAAACTGAGGGCCACTAATCCGTACATAAGGATCCCTGTAGGTTGTCTATTGACTTAGGCTATTTATTTATTTAATTTTTAAAAAATTAAAAACAATTTTTTTCTTTCTTTTCTTTTTTTTTTTACAGGGCAACGAGGATTAAGTGACTTACCCAAGGTCACACAGCTAGAACATATCAAGTGTCTGAGGCCGGATTTGAACTCAGGTCCTCCTGAATCCAGGGCTGGTGTTTCATCCACTGCACCACCTAGCTGCTCCTTGACTTAGGTTTAAAACATCATGTTCTCTGTCTTATTGTATTTTTATTTCTTTTGTTAAATATTTTTTGATTGCATTTTAATTTGGTCCCTTTCCATTGGGAGTGCTGCACCCCTGCATATGGCTGGGGCCTCATGTTTGACACCTCTGTCCTCTAGCACACCTTACTATCAGTAAGCTCCTTGAGCTTCCTCCAGGGACAGTCCATTCCACTTTTAGACTGGCCTAAATGTGAGGAGGTTCTATCACACACCAAGACTAAGTCTATTGTTTTGTATGTTCCACCCACTAATCCTAGTTTTATCCTCTGAGGCCAAGAAGAGAAAGGTCCAACTTTCTTCCCTTTGAAAATTTGAACAGAGTTTTCATCTATGCCCTGAGCCTTTCTTTCTCCAGGCTAAATGCCCACTGATCCCTCAACAGACCCCTGTATGACATGACCCCAAGTCCCTTCTGATTGATCCTAGACTACGTTTTCTTGATTTGGTCTTTGGATCCAATGCCACCAGATTGGTAGTTTTAAATTCTTTTTTTTTTTTTTTTTGGTGTTCTATGGCAGAATATTCCAATCTGTCCCTATCCACCTCCTCAATCTCCTTTCTCCCTAAAAAACCCCCAAGTATCACTGAAGTTTGAGATAAAATGGGCACCTAGGTGGCACCAGGGTTGGAGTTGGGAAGACTCTTCTTGAGTTCAAATCTGGCCTCAGATGCTTACTAGCTGTGTGACCCTAGGCAAGTCACTGAACCCTGCTTGCCTCAGGTTCGTCCTCTGTAAAATGAGCAAGAAGGAAATGGCAAAGCACTCTGGTATCTTAGCCAAGAAAACCTCAAATGGGGTTATGAAGAGTCAGACATGACTGAAGTGACTGAATAACAAAATTCAAACTGCTTGGTAATGGAAAGATAGAATTCAAGAGATAAATCTGGAGATGGACCCTGGTTCTGTTCTCTGCTAGTTAACCTGTCATTAACGGCTGATTCCTTGAATGACCCATCCTATGGTTCTGTGCTATAGATCAGTGGTGTCAAACACAGAGGCCTGCAGGCTAGCATTGTAGCAGCAATATTCCCGAGTATAGCCTGAACCAGATTAAAATGTGACTGAGAAATGGGGCAGCTAGGTGGTGCAGTGGATAGAGCACTGGCCCTGGAGTCAAGAGGACCTGAGTTCAAATCCAGCCTCAGACCCTTGACACTTACTAGCTGTGTGACCCTGGGCAAATCACTTAACCCCAATTGCCTCACAAAAAAAAATGTGACTGAGAAAAACAAAAATACAATAGAACAAAGATGATGTTAATATGGGGGCATCTAGGTGGTACAGTGGCCTGGAGTCAAGAAGATCTGAGTTCAAATCTGTCCTCAGACACTTGCTAGCTATGTGACTCTGGATAAATCACTTAACTCCTTTTTGCCCCAGTTCCTCATCTGTGAAATGGGGATACACTGGAGAAATCAATGGCAAACCTTTCCAGTATCTTTTCTAATAAAACCCCATAGACTAGTCAATGGAGTAATGAAGAGTGGGATACCACTGAACAATAATAACGACAATTTTGAAATATGGTCTTTTTTCATTTTTAAAATTTAAAAAATATTTATTTACTTATTTATTTTTATCTTTTAATTTTTTGATACTTGGTTTTTTAAGTCAATATGAAGCATTTGCAGATTGCTAAGTAGGGCTTAATGGTCCTAGTTTCCATTTGAGTTTGACATCACTGCTGAGCCTGTTCCGGGGTGCATCGGCCAGCTGGGATTACAGCCTGCACCATTAATGGCTCCCAGGTATGGTCTTGCTTGGTCCATCTCAGCCACACCCCTGTGAGGCTGCTTATCATAGGTCACATTTATGTCGAGTTTTAAAGTTTGTAAAATGCTTTGGCTACATTATCTCATTTGCTCCTGGCAAAGACTCTGTGAAGTAGGTATTATTACGATCCTCATTCTACAAATTTGGAAACAGGCCTCACAGTAGTTGTGGCTTGTGTGATAGTATTTACACCCAGCTCCTTCTGACATGTACCTATGTTCCAGTTCATAATTTGGTTATTGGAGAAATATCTCCTCTTAGAGTGTGTGTGTGAGGTAACTGCTGCTGAAATAAATCTAAAGCAACCCAGAAATTATGAAGGTAAAGACATGGGCTTTCTTATGCTTAAGCATAGGGTTAGGATGCAAATAAAAAATGATAATATCTGAACAAAGATTGGGATTCTAAAGAGGCTTTTAATAGAGAAAATTATATTGGAGTGAGATAAAGAATTATTTTACATATTGCAATCTCGTACATGCTTTTAGGCTAGAAAAGTTAAAAAAGAGAGCTTTGTAATCCCATGTTCCCTTCAATGTCATAAAAGTGGGACAACGTTAGTTAAACAGAATCATGATCTCATATATACCCTAAGGAAACAAATCTACTTAAACAGACTCTTCAGGTAAACTAAGACAGGTTACAGATTAAACTGCATTTAGAGGGTTCATAATAGGTTGATTGAGAGGGGAGATTTACAAGCCCACAGAGAATCCTTCCTTAAGTGAATTCAAGTTACTTCTGGAAGTCTTAACTCCCTTGACTTCTTATCTGAGGAATGTTTAAGGCCTTAAATGAATTTTCACATGTCTGGGACGGGTGGTTTCGGCCAGTTCAATAACCTTCTAACTAGAAAAAAGGAACCCTGACCACCCTTCCCCTCATTCCTCGGCCATAGTAAAAATTATTCAAAGGAAATAAAAAACGAGAGGTTCTCATTTTAGTAAGAAATAAGGCTGGGAAGGTCAATTGTGGTCAGATTGTGGAGAGACTTGAATGTTAAAATTTAAAAAAAAAGTGTGCTTTATTCAGTAGGTATTGAGACATCACTGAAGATTTTCATAGAAGGCCTTTCTGAGCCTTAGTTTCTACATCTGTTCACAGAGATTGGACCAAGAGATCTCTAAGACCCCTTCCAGCTGTGACATTCTGTGATTCTCTTACCCACTCTTATTCCATTTTATATTCTAGGTCTATATTCTAGGTTGATGCTTCCTAGGTCCAGTGCCATCTCTGCTGTTCCATGTTGCCTCTTTTTTTTTTCCAGGGCAATGAGGGTTAAGTGACTTTCCCAGGGTCACACAGCTAGTTAAGTGTCAAGTGCCTGAGGTTAGATTCGAACTCAGGTCCTCCTGAATCCAGGGCTGGTGCTTTATCTACTACGCCACCTAGCTGCCCCCCTGTCTTTTTTTTTTTTAATTTTTAAATTTTTTTTGTGGGGCAATGAGGGTTAAGTGACTTTCCCAGGGTCACACAGCTAGTTAAGTGTCAAGTGCCTGAGGTTAGATTCGAACTCAGGTCCTCCTGAATCCAGGGCTGGTGCTTTATCTACTACGCCACCTAGCTGCCCCCCTGTCTTTTTTTTTTTTTAATTTTTAAAATTTTTTTGTGGGGCAATGAGGGTTAAGTGACTTGTCCAGGGTCACACAGCCAGTAAGTGTCAAGTGTCTGAATCTAGATTTGAACTCAGGTCCTCCCGAATCCAAGGCCAGCGCCCCATCCATTGCACCACCTAGCTGCCCCCATCTTTTAATAGTATTCAATGGAGGTGGTCATCTATGGGTATTTGGCAATTCTGGGCAGTTGTGAAACACAGTCTTCTAAATTGTATTTCTCCTCCTTCTCTTCCTCCTCCTTTCTCCTCCTCCTCCTCCTCCTCCTCCTCCTCCTCCTCCTCCTCCTCCTCCTTCTCCTCCTTCTCCTCCTCCTCCTCCTCCTCCTCCTCCTCCTCCTCCTCCTCCTTCTTCTTCTCCTTCTTCTTCTTCTTCTTCTTCTTCTTCTTCTTCTTCTTCTTCTTCTTCTTCTTCTTCTTCTTCTTCTTCTTCTTCTTCTTCTGCTTCTTCTTCTGCTTCTGCTTCTGCTTCTGCTTCTGCTTCTTCTTCTCCTCCTTCTTCTTCTTCTGCTTCTTCTTCTTCTGCCGTTGCTGCTTCCTTGACCTCCTCTGTGTCATTTGGCTGCTCTGAGCCAATTTCTTCTCAATAACTCTTCTGTTAGGAGGAACTCTGTATGATATTGTAGGAAGAACACTGAGCCAGAGGGCCTGGGTTCAAAAACTGCTTCTGATGCATGACCTTGGGCTAATCATTCAACTTCCCTGGGCCTCTAGTTCCTCATCCTGTAAACTGAAGAGGTTGGACAAGGTGGCCTCTGAGGGCCCTTTTAGATCTAGACCTAGGTCTGAGATGCATTTTTAGGGATACCCTGGATTCTTTTTTATTCAGGGAGATGAGGGGAAAAAACCTACCATAATCTTTTTTTTTTAAGTGAGGCAATTGGGGTTAAGTGGCTTGCCCAGGGTCATACAGCTAGTAAGTGTAAAGCGTCTGAGGCCGGATTTGAACTCAGGTCCTCCTGAATCCAGGGCCGGTGCTCTATCCACTGCGGCACCTAGCTGCCCCCTTTTTTTCCACAATCTTTATTGGTTATAAATAAATAATGATGTAGAATCTTATCTTTATGGAGCTCAGCAATGACTGAGACATTAGCGTAGAGGCCTGGGAATAGGCCACTCACCCAGGGAGAAAGGGAATTAAAGGCAGCCAGATGTCCTGGATGAGTGAAGTACCAGGTCAACATGGAATGGTGGGAAGAATCCCAGGCTGGGAGGCAGGAAACTTGAGTTCTAAGGTAGCCTGGAAGAATGGAAAGAGCCTTGGATTCAGAGTCCTAAGACCTGGTTTTGAGTCCCAGCTCTCACATTTCCTTGGTGTGTGTCTGTGAGCAAGTCACTTCCCCTTGGGCTGGGAATAATAACACTTGTATTAAAACTATGGAAAGGTTGGGGGCACAAAAAGAGATAAAGACCTATTTGTATAAAAATATTTCTAGCAGTTCTTTTTATGGTGGCTAAGAATTGGAAATCAAAGGAATGCCCATCCATTGGGGAATAGCTAAACGAGCTGTGGTATGTAATGGTGATGGAATATTATTGTGCTATAAGAAATGACAAGCAAGATGACTTCAGAAAGGCCTGGAAAGGAATGAATGAAATGATGTATTGTGAAGTGAGCAGAACCAAGAGAACATTATACACAGAGACAGAAATATTGTTGGATGAAGAACTGTGAATGACTTGACCATTCTCAACAACACAATGATCGAAGACAATCTCAAAGGACTAATGATGAAGCATACTAGCCACCTCCAAAGAAAGAACTGATATTAATGGAACAGACTGAAGCAGGCTATTTTTCACTTTCTTTCATTTTTTTCCTTATCATCAAGTTTGCTTGTACAAAATGACAAATGTGGTAATCTTTTACATAATCATACATGTATAACCCATGTCTGATTGCCACCTCAGGGAGGGGGGAGGAGAGGGAGGGAAAGAGGGATTAAAATTGGAACCCCAAACTATAAATAAAAAAGTTTATTATTTAAAAAAAAAAAGGTCGGGGGCAGGGGTGGTGGAAAGACCTTTGAAAACTTAAAGCCCTTGGGGGCAGCTAGGTGGCGCAGTGGATAAAGCATTGTCCCTGGATTCAGTGGGACCTGAGTTCAAATCTGACCTCAGATGCTTGACATTTACTAGCTGTGTGACCCTGGGCAAGTCAGTCACAACTCTCATTGCGCCCCCCCCCCAAAAAAAAAACAAACACCAAACTTAGAGCCCTTTATAAACAAGCTATCATTCTTTTTATTGTCCTGACCTCATTTCCTACTAGCAGTGTAACCTCAAAGGTATTTAACTTCATTTTGCCTTAATTTCCTCACCTGCGAAATGGGGCTAATTAATAGGAGGTCCCAAAAGTCTTATCATAGTTTCAATCACCCTGGATATGGCCTACCTAACTCATAGAGTTTTTCTGAGGAAAAAATGAGATAAGGCCTGTGAAAACACTTTGAAAGATGAAAAGCAGCAAAGGGCCTGGGCTTCATGGGGGTGGGTGCTGTCCAGGATGTATGATACCCAATGTATGGTGAATACATTCAGTCCAGGAACTCAGAGCATCCTCCTGGGAATAATAATTATTATATGGACACCTGGTTCATGCCAGGTACTATGCTAAGAACTTTACAATTATTATTCTGCCCAACAAAAGCCTAGGAGGGAGGTGCTATTATTATCACCCCCATTTTGCAGTTAAAGAAACTGAGGCAGTGCCTTGCCCAGGGTCACACAGCTAGTGTCTGAAACTGAATTTGAAATCAGGTCTTCCTGACTCCAGGACTAGAACTATCCACTGTGCTACCTAGATGCCTTATGACTAGGTGAGATTAGCAAGATCACTGTGGCAAAGCAGCCTACAACATTTTGTGGCCTCCCACTTTTCTTTCAATTAATCAATCAATCAGCATTTATTAAACACCCTACCTACTATGTGCCAGGCACTGTGCTAATCACTGGGAAGAACCAGGGGTTGGTTTCCTAGGAACCCTGTTCTGGTTCCTGGCTGTCCCCATTGGTGTGTGTGTGTGTGTGTGTGTGTGTGTGTGTGTGTGTAGTAACCAGTTTAGTGGTTTCAATGAGCAAAGCAAATTAGCATCAGCTTTGCAATTTATAGTCCCAGAGAGCTGCCCAAGGACAGTGAGTTGATGGCTAGGTGGAACAGTGGGTAGAGAACCAGACTTGGAGTCAGAAAGATCTGAATTCAAATTTGGCCTCAGAAATTTTTTACTGTGTGAATCTGGGCAAGTCACTTAACCTCAGTTTCCTCAACTGTAAAATGGGAAGAAGAAAGCGATACTTATCTCCCATGGTCATTGTTAGGATCAAATGATGTAATATTTTTGAAGCATTTTGTTCAGTGACTATATACTATATTTTGTGCAGTGATTTATATAGCTAGTACAGGGTGGGCCCAAGGTCATGAATATTTATTTAATAACTCCTTTATTTTTTGTCTTTAATTTACGATACCATAGCATCATATCCAGTATATATAGGGAATGAATTTACCTGATGTGTGAAAAATCAAATCTCATAAATGGTGAAAAATCAAGAAAAATAATATTCAGAAAATATGAAAACATCAGACCCCTTTGCGACTTTTGGCTCACCGTGTATATGTCACGTAGGACTTGAATCTAGGTCTTCCTGACTCTGCAGCGGCTGGGAAACTGGACCGTCTCTCCCCGTATTTTGGGAGCCAGGGCTAAGCTGAGGAGCTTAGTCCCCCTTTGTCAGTCAGTTGGCATGTATTGCTTAATAAACCCACATGCTCAGAAGATCAAATCTTTGTTTTTCCTCAGTCATTTCGTCTTTCACCCTCTATAAAGCCCATGACCCTGCTCTACAGAGCAGGCAGAAGCAATCAGAGGGGCAGAAGGGTCTGGGGACATGTGAGGATCGGGCCAATTCAATCAAAGGCAGGGTAGTGGGTAGGAAGTAAGGAAAGCCATGGACCCTGCTTCAAGCTAGGGATGCAAAGACAGACAGACAGACAGACAGACAGAAAGAAAGAAAGAAAGAAAGAAAGAAAGAAAGAAAGAAAGAAAGAAAGAAAGAAAGAAAGAAAGAAAGGAAGGAAGGAAGGAAGGAAGGAAGGAAGGAAGGAAGGAAGGAAGGAAGGAAGAAAGAAAGAAAGAAAGAAAGAAAGAAAGAAAGAAAGAAAGAAAGAAAGAAAGAAAGAAAGAAAGAAAGAAAGGGTGGCTAGGTGGCACAGTGGATAAAGCACTTGCCCAGGATTCAGGAGGACCTGAGTTCAAATCCGGCCTCAGACACTTGACACTTACTAGCTGTGTGACCCTGGGCAAGTCATTTAGCCCCCATTGCCCTGCAAAAAAAAGAAAGAAAGAAAGAAAGAAAGAAAGAAAGAGAAAGAAATAAAGAAAGGAAGGAAGGAAGGAAGAAACAAAGAAAATGAAATAGTTCCTAACATTAAAGAGTTTATCTATTACCTGGATTATAAATATGTGGGTTCAAGTCTTGTGCCTCCAAAACATACAAGCTGTGTGACCATAAGCAAGCATGTCAGTTTAGGTCTTTCCCTCTTCTCCTTTGTGATATAGTGCATCAAATGTTGCTGAATTTAGGGGTCTGGAAAACTCGAGTTTGAACCTCTCTGTGCCTCAGTTTCCTCATCTGTAGAATGAGGAGGGGGGGATGGACTTGATGACCTTCGAGATTCCTTCGAGGTCTAAATCCATGATCCTATAACTAAACCCTTTCTTCCAGATCTTTTCCCCAGATTCAGATGGTCTAATCTGGATAAAACACTGACCCTGGCTTCAGGAAGACCTGAGTCCACGTCTGGCCTCAGATACTTACTAGCTGTGTGATTCTGACCAAGTCATTTAACCTGATTTGCTTCAGTTTTCTCATCTGTAAAATGAGCTGGAGAAGAAAATGGCTAACCACTCCAGTGTCTCAGCCAAGAAAACCCCAATGGGGTAACAGAATGGGACATGACTGAAGATGACTTGACAACAACCATTCCACCTAGGCTGAGATTTCTACATGAAGTCGATTTAGAATAATACTGATGCAAGTCTCTCATTTCTTTTGGAGTCTGCTTCCTCCCAGCAGCAACAGGTATAGAAGGCCCAGAATGTCAGGGGGCACCTCCTTCTTCCTCTTCTGTGTTCTCCCCAACACATCCTTCAGTCTCTCCCTGGATTTCAGTCACCTTCACCACTTACACTCTTGTTGGCAATGAACCAGCTGTAGCACAGTACCTAGCACATAGTAGGTGCTTGATAAATGCTTAATGGTTGATTTCATTTGAATGTAGTCAGGCCATGGGATTTGTGTGTCCTTGGGAAGATTTGAAGATTGCATCACCTTCCTATTATTGTCTGCTGAAGGCATGGAACATTCCTGGTAATATATATGCAAGGATGAATATCTACCTGTCTTGGAGAACAGCATTTTCAGACACTAAACATGTGCATTTGCAAAAAGTCATGAGTGAAAGCCTTTTGGTGGGTAGAGAGCTAGACCTGGCATCTAGAAGACTTGGATTCAGCCTTCATCTCTAACACGACTTGGCTGTGTAAGGCTGGATCATAGACTTAGAGCTAGAAGGGATGTTGGAAGCCAAATCTAACCCCCTCATTTTATCTATGAGGAACTGATGCATAGAGATTAAGTGATTTGTCCAGGATCACAGAGCTAGTAAATGTCTGAGGCAGGATTTGAACCCAGGTCTTCCTGACTCCATGTCCAGTACCAGTACCACACTACCTTTCTGTGGAAGGGTGGTAATACCTCAGTGCCCCAGGCAACTTTCTATGACCATAAGGTATAAAGCAGGTGCCAATCTGTACTGGTAGGGGGCGTTCCCTCAAAGAATGTCCTGTTTATTAATGAAACCAAAATCTGGTCTAATTTAAATAGCCATGTTAAAACTTATCCACTGTTATGCCAATCCACCATTCCTGTCCCTCCTGTCCTTCCCCTGCCCTCCCAACATGTTTTGTACATTATGTATTGGCCCTAGAATCATAGACTTTGAACTTAGAGATAATTTAGAGGCCATCTATGCCATCCCTTATTTTACAGATCAGGAAACTGAGGCCTGGGTTGGTTAAAAGACTTGCCCAGGGTCATACAGGTATCTCCTACCTTGGGAAAAAAAAATATAACCTAATGGATAGTATGCTAGATTTGGAATTAGGAAGGCCTGGGTTCAAACTCTCCTTCATGATTAGACCGACCCACCTTACAGGGTTGACCTAAGGACAAAAGAAGATAATGTATGTGAAAGCAGCTGTATGGTGCCTGCCAAACACTCAGGCTCTCTGGCTCTGAGCAGGATCATTTGTAAAATGGGAGTAGCAGCATTCACGGGGTTGCTTCGAGTTTGTAAAGCATTCTGCAAAATTAAAGGGCTTTCTAGTCCTTGTTGGAAGTGAGTTCTTGAACACGCATCCCTTGCCATTCTTTTCTTGCTCCATGCTCCACGGACACTAACCCAGAGGGCAGTTTCCCGTCCTGAGAAAATCCAGGCCTGAGCTCTGTTTGGAAGCTCCACCCTGCCCCCACCTCTGCCCTCTTTTCTGAGGCCCCTAGTGCCTTTTCAAATAGGGGAGAGGGGAAGGACACAGCGGATCTGGCCAGTCAAGGAAGATCAGTCCTCTGACGAGGTCACGCCAAAGCTGTCCATCTAACCCAGCTGGCTTATCAGCCTTTTGCCTGGAGAACATTTTGTTTCATAAGAGTGGAACTGACTTCCCAAGGCAATAGGAAGGGAGGCCATCCAGGAAGGTGAAGACACATCAGCGTGTGCGTACTGATGTTTTCCCCAGGCAAGCAGCCTGCCCCGGATTGCTGGGGACATGGTTAGGAGGGAGAGGCCCAGGCAGCCATACAGAGAAAGAAATCTGCACTGCTGGCTCATGGCCAGCAGGGGGAGTCACTGTTTTGTGTCTCACCATCAGTGGTGAGGTTGAAGGACTGAGGATAATGGGGTCCAAGTTCATGGCACCATAGAGTCATAGGTAGACGGGACCTTGGACCCTTTACCTAGAACAGTCAACAGATGGTGTTTGTCTTGGAGCTGAGACCTAGAGGTACATGTCCAAGGCAAATACGTGTACTAATTAATTCCAATTTGTAGTGGATTTCCTTTCCTTTCCTTTCCTTTCCTTTCCTTTCCTTTCCTTTCCTTTCCTTTCCTTTCCTTTCCTTTCCTTTCCTTTCCTTTCCTTTCCTTTCCTTTCCTTTCCTTTCCTTTCCTTTCCTTTCCTTTCCTTTCCTTTCCTTTCCTTTCCTTTCCTTTCCTTTCCTTTCCTTTCCTTTCCTTTCCTTTCCTTTCCTTTCCTTTCCTTTCCTTTCCTTTCCTTTCCTTTCCTTTCCTTTCCTTTCCTTTCCTTTCCTTTCCTTTCCTTTCCTTTCCTTTCCTTTCCTTTCCTTTCCTTTCCTTTCCTTTCCTTTCCTTTCCTTTCCTTTCCTTTCCTTTCCTTTCCTTTCCTTTCCTTTCCTTTCCTTTCCTTTCCTTTCCTTTCCTTTCCTTTCCTTTCCGACTCCAGGGAGTGAAGAAGCACTTTGGTTAAATATAAACCAGGAAGTTGCAAGTTTATCCTGTGCAATGTTTAAACTGACAAGGGATTTTCATTTGGAGAAATGAGCTCTGGATTGGGACTTGGGTGACTAGAGTTTGAATTTAGACTTTGCTGTTCTCTACCTGTGTGACCTGAGGTCTTCTCTGGACCTCAGTTTTCTTATCTGAAAAAGAAGGGATTAGACTAGCTTCTCTTTGAGCGCTAAAGCTATGTTCTCCTAAAGAAAATTAATCAATCGGCAAAGCACTTTGAAAGTGCTGAGGCTCCAGATAGGGACTCAACTTGTGATTTGATTTCACTGTTATAGGGATCTCCCAGGTGAAGAAATTTCCTCCACTGATGCAGACCAGCACCTTTAGATAAGTTAGAGCCTTAAGAAATTGCTCAGATCACTGACTTGCCCAGGATTGCACAGCCAATGTTTCAGAGAGGCAGGATTTGAACTCTGGTCTTGCTTTTGAGGAGGCCAGTCCTTTCTACTCATAAGCATGTAGATGGTGTGGTGGATAGAGTGCCCATCCTGGGGTTAGGAAAACTTTTACTTCATGAATTCAAATCTGGCCTCAGATACCTACTAGCTATGTGACCCAGGGCAAGTCACTTAACCCTGTTTGCTTCAGTTTCCTCATCTGTAAAATGAGCCAAAGGAAATGGAAAAGCACTCCAATATTTTTGCCAAGAAAACCCCAAATGGGGTCATGGAGAGTCAGACACAACTGAATAACTCTCTACTCATGAAGCTAGCCTTCCTCTCTTAAATGTACGTATCTAAAACTCTTTCCTTTAAGGCAAGTGGGTATTTATTCTGTAAAAAGCCTTGCTGCATATTTATTGTCTATAATATATACATATTGTATACAATAATACAATATGTATTATATATAGCATATTACATAATACAATATGCACTACACATAATACATCACACACATATACAACATACATTATATAATACATGTATACAACATGTATTCTATATGCACCATATCACAAACATACAATATGCACTATATAACATACCACACATACAACATGCACCATACACTACATATATACAATATGTATTATATATAGCATATTACACACACACAACATGCACTATATATAACATCACACACATACAATATGCATTGTACATAAACATATCAAACATAGACAATATGTATTGTATATAGTATATATAACACACACGCGATATGTGTTATATAGAATATATACATGATACAATATGGATTACATAGCATATATGACATATACAACATGCACTAATATGTCACACACAACACGTATCATATATAATACACATTACATATATACAATATGTATTACATATAATGGAGTACACATATACAATATGCATGGCATATATCACATAATACAACATATATTGAATATGATATATATCATGTGTACAACATGCACTACATACAATACACACAACACACATGGTTATGTATTTTATAGAATGCATATCACATATGTACAACATGTATTTTATATAATAGATTATGTATGCAATATGCCTTATATAACATATATTTTGCATGCACAGTATGTATTCTATATAATATGCAATATTATATAAGTAATATGAAATATGTAATAGCAACATTGTCAAGCCTCCAGCAGACAGTATATTTGTCCTTTGCAAAAGTAGCCCCAGAGAATGGAAACTGGCTGGGGTCAGTGTTGATGTGCTTCTCTTCTATGGGACCTATGTCCAGATGCACTATGCCTTGGGCTCATTAAGAACTCCCAGTCCCAGGTGTAGAGTCAGTCTCCTTTCCGGGTTCCTTCTTGGAATTCTTATCACATTGGAGGAATCCCGGTGCTGGCTGGCGATTAAATTACAGATCAGCAGGGAAAAGTCCCAGCATGTGGTGTGTGAGGTCAGATGGCATGAAAGGGGAAACCTCTCATTCTGAATCCTGGGCCTTGGGACCTCTTCCAGGTTTCTCCTCTGGTTTCCCAACTGCTTTCCAGATGAAGGCTGCCGGCTGGCCAGTTGGGCGGCTTCTCTCCACACTGGAAATTTCCGTGGAATTTGCAGTCCCACCTTGTGTTTATAGAGGAGTTCAAAATACTTGTGACCTCCACTGAACTCTTATATCCTCTTCTGCCCTGTGCTAAAAGGTACCCTGCTCACCTCTCTCTTTGTGGGTGTGAATGGGATGAAATTTTTTTTTTTTACATTTATCTCCTCCCCTTGGCCCCTGGATGAAAAGGTGCACAGGCAAATGCCCTTATCTGAAGGGGAGGATCCCCTTGGAAACCTCCATAGTGGTGCATAAGAGACAAGGCAGTCTAGTTGAAAGGTTCCCCGTCAGGAGAATTTGAATTTTAGCTCTGACTCAGTCGAGGACTCTCACTGGTCCAGAGGGAAGATCCTTGGCTGGAAAGCCAGAGGATACAGATTCATGACTTTACCTCTGAGGCTTACTACCTAGATGACCTTGGATGAGCCACTTAACCTTTCTGGGACTTTTTTTTTTTAAGCTATAAAATGGGGACAGCTAGGTGGCACAATGGATAAAGCACCAGCCCTGGATTCAGGAGGACCTGAGTTCAAATTCGACCTCAGACACTTGACATTTACTAACTGTGTGACCCTGGGCAAGTCACTTAACCCTCATTGCCCCTCCCTCAAAAGCTATAAATCGAAGGGACCAGATTGTATGACCTTATGAATAAATGCCTCTGGTTTCTTGTGGGTTCTTTTGGGAGCACTTATGAGGAGGTTCAAATGAAATCATGTGCCTTGAGAAAGCAAAGCAGGAACTAGGGTGGGGTGACTGGGCCTTTGGCCTAGCATGCCAGTGAAGGGAGCGAACTTCTTCTCTGAGTTGAATAGATCATCCTTTGCTTTCTTGTCCATCATCGAGTAGCTACTCTCTTGGGTTCTATCAGCATGGTATCCCTCTCCTAGGTACACCCTCCCAGCCCTCTCCCTCTTTCCCTACCCCCATTGCTCCCAGGGGATAGGAGGTCAAGATCTATTAGCAGAGTTAGCTACAGCTTTGGGGGTGCAGGCAGCACTTTAGAGGGGAATAGGCCCTCCCTCTCCCAGTATGGTGTGGGCAGTCCTCTGTGTCACTAACACCAGCACTGCTTTCCACCCCTTCCTCCCCCAGCCTACATTGAATTTGCAATAATTCCTAGAGGTGGCTCTGTTGAAAATCTAAAAATATAAGTGTTAGTTATTTTGCTGGAAGAGCAAGTTTGGGAACCACTGCTCAGCCATCCTTTTCTCTACTTGCTCCCCCATAGCTGGGGATACAAACACAGTCTGCTTGGCCGGCAGATTTTTTCCTTGCCTGGTTTTTGAACGGCAGTGTCCTAAGAGGCAACAGGTGAATAGCAGTGACCCGAACACCATGAA
Organism: Dromiciops gliroides; assembly: GCF_019393635.1. NCBI lineage: Eukaryota > Metazoa > Chordata > Mammalia > Microbiotheria > Microbiotheriidae > Dromiciops > Dromiciops gliroides. The sequence continues at coordinate 615,864,942 of NC_057862.1, forward strand.
CCTCAGCTTACATAACTAACCCTTTAGCCAAATCGTCAAGCAGTCTCCAGGCACTACACAAAAAACCATGTCTTCCCATCATCTGATACATGTCGGGGCCGAGGGGATGACACATAACTTTGCTTCCCTGCCAAATACCTGTCTGAGGCCGGCAAAGTGAGTCAGCCTATCCGTGGAAGGGAATCTCCTGGGTCTTGGACCATTCCGGTTGGCACTGCACAAGCACAGAGGGCAATGTGTATGGAAGGGGGTGGGGAGGGCTTATGGGGAATAATGCAGCTATGAATCTCCAGGAATGTAATGAGTCCATTTTGGAACTCTTGCCAGTAACCATACTGCTCGCTGAAGAACTAGGGAAGAGAAAGAATGGAAGAACCAAACTTGAAAATGGAAAGGAAATGGAAAATGTTTGAGCAATTTTCAAAGTTAATTGCACGTTGTCACTTCAGTTTTGCTGGGTTGGGTTGCCCCCGTGGGCCTCCTCATGTAAGATCTGGTTGATGCAGTTATTTAGGGGGCTGTTCTAGTTATTCTGGGGAGCGCTTGGGCCAGGAAAATAGAGCTTTACAGGGCTGGTTCCCCGCCCCCCCCCCCAAGCAATTTGTTTCATTTTCTGTACTTATCATAAGATCACAGGATGACTTAGAGCTGGAAGATGACCCACCCCTTTATTTTATACATAGAACACTTGGGCCCACAGAAGTTAAATACGTTGTCCAATGTCACAAAGGTAGTAAGAGGTCAAGATGGGATTTGAACCCCTGACTCCAAATTAGTCATTCTTTCCAGTGCACTTATTTGGTCTTGTGGGTTGGAGGGAGTGGAGGTGGGTGAGAAAGAGGACTGATTATCTTCACACAGCTCATCTGTGATTTAGTAGCTAAATCCCAGGGAATTAGTAATCTGCGGCACTGAGAGGGTAAATTCAGGGTCACAGACCTAGCACCTCAGAAGCAGGAAATGAATTCAGTTCTTAACTTGTTACCTTTTGTGAATAAAATGAACTCATGAAAAGATTTGTCAGCCCCTGTGTCCCTAGGGCCATAATAGACAGCTTCCCAACTCTTGCTCTCCATTCGAAGATAATAATAACTATTATTATTATTTACATAGCACTTTGAGGTTTGCAAAGTGCTTTGCAAATAAATAATATTATCATCACAACAACTTTGGGAGATGGGTGATATGATCCCACCCATTTTACAGATGAGGAAACTGAGGAAGGCAGACCTTAAGTGTTTTGCCCAGGGTCACACAGGCAGGAAATGTCAGAGGCAGGAGTTGAATCCAGTTCTTGACTTCAGGTCCAGCACTTAATCCACTGAGTCACCTAACTGCTTCGTAATATTTGTAATAAATGAAGCCTAACTTTTGGCAGCTAGAAATATTTGATTTTTATTTGGATTTCTAAAACTCTAGAAACATCAGCTGCAAAAATCATGGAAGTCCTATGGATACGAGGTGAGAAAAACTGTAAAAACAAAGTCATTATTAAGGCAAGAAAGGGTTGGGTTTTTTTTTAAAGTTTAGGATTAAATAATCAAGGTCATTATACCATTGGGAAATGCTACTTTGCCCATCCAATTTGGCCTTAAGCTACTCCTTAGATCACATCTTAAGAAAATGAGATTCAGAGAGTTACATTGATTTTTCCAAGGTTGCATAGGTAGAACATGGCAGATCTGTGATATGGACCCAGGTCCTTTGTCTCTAAGATCTAGTGTACTTTCTGCTGCATGGTCTTCCCCCCCGTAACTAGATTATTTTTTTTTAAATAGTATTTTTTCCAATTCCATGTAAAGACAATTTTTAGCATTCATTTTTACAAGATTTTGAGTTCCAAATTTTTCTCCCTCCCTCCCTTCCCCTCTTCCTAAAATGGTAAGCAATTTTATATAGATTATATATGTGTGATCAGGTAAAACATTTCCATATTAGTCACAGTTGTGAAAGAAGAAATGGACCAAAAGGGAAATCCCCCCCGCCCCAAATTAAGTAAATGAAAATAGTATGCTTCAATCTGGATTCAGACTCCATAGTTCTTTCTCTGGATGTGGAGAGCATTTTCCACCATGAATCTTTTGGAATTGTCTTGGATCATTGTAATGCTGAGAAGAGCTAAGTCAATCGTAATTGTTTATTGGACGATATTGCTGTTACTGTGTACAATGTCCTCCTGGTTCTGCTCACTTCACTCAACATCGGTTCAAATAAGTCTTTCTAGTTTTTTCTGAAATCTGCCGGTTTATCATTTCTTATGCTACAATTGTATTCCATTACATTCATGTAATGACATGTAAGAACTTGTTTAGTCATCCTCCAGTTGATGGGCATCAACTTAATTTCTAATTTTTTGCCACCACAAAAAGAACTGCTATAAATATTTTTGCACATATAGGTCATTTATCCTTTTTTTATGATCTCTTTTGGGATATAGACCTAGAAGTAGTATTGCTGGATGAAAGGTATGCACCATTTGGTTGCCCTTTGGACATACTAACTAGATTCTTTTAAAGGTCACTGTCCATCCCTGAGAGTTCAGTTTCACTTCCTATGTCTTGTCCAAGATAAATATTTCTCTAGTTCTCGTCCCTAGTATTCATATTTGGATGGGATGAACAAAATGGGCTATCAAAGGTGTGGTAGGAGCAATTTTACCTAATCCTAATCCTTTCCCTCAGGCAAATTAGGCTAGTTTTCCCCTAAAAGGTGACAAAACTGTATCCTGGATTTGATTGGCCTGGAGACTAGTTCAGGTTCAAGATACCTCTTTTGAAACAGCTTCCTTGTAGCTTCTGCCTATATCAACATGGCTTCCTTCTCACCTAAGGACATAGGCCCACCATGAGTTATAATACTTTAGATTTGGGAATTATCCCAAGACCAGAGAAGTCACCACACTCTGCCTTGCTGATCACACTTGTTTCTGTATGGATACGTGGGCAGGCCACTTCTATCCAAACCAAGTGGCTGGGGTCTCCTTATGGATCTTCTTTTCTATGTCATGGCTAAGTAAGCCTCCTTTTTCTAATTGTTGGATGACCTACAAGCGCCTCATTTTTGTTCCCACATCGAACTGGAGATAGGCTATTGCCCTGAGTCAGGCTTTCCTCTAATAGCCAGGATCCAGACTAGTCAGACATTGAGAATGGAACAGATAATTTGAAAAGGCCTGGGTATCACATTTTTGTGAAGTGCTGACACCCATGAGAAGGGTGATCAGTGTGCTGAGGGGACTTAATTTTTGGAAAGAAATGGAAACATTTAGCCTGAAGAAGAGAAGACTCAGGGGAGGTATGAAAACAATCTTTGAAGGCTTGCCATGTGGAAGAAGGGTTAGAGCTTAGTCTTGGCAATGGGTGGACTTTTGGAGAGGACTTTTTGTTGTAGACACAACTATCAAACCTTATGAATAATAGTGAATAAATGAAAGGGTGAGGTTTCAGGCAAAGAGCCCAAGCGTAGATCCTGTAAGCCTATTTTGATTTCTATTGTGTCTCATGATACAATGCCCTAAATATCTAGGACCACATACATGTGCACACATGTTCATACACATGTATCACAGTGCAAACACGTATATGATATATACATACACTATATACACATGTGTGTATATGTACATTTACATATATAGAAACAGTACTATCAAAAATCTATAAAATGTATAATATATGTATATATGTATGTGAATATATCTATTTATATAGCTATATGTGTATATATATTTTATTTTATTTATATGTAAACACACATATGCATGGGAGGAGGGAGGGAGGGAAGGGGAGAGAGAGAGAGAGAGAGAGAGAGAGAGAGAGAGAGAGAGAGAGAGAGAGAGAGAGAGAAAGACAGAGACAGAGACAGACAGAGACAGACAGAAACAGAAAGACAGAGAGAGAGGCTGGATGGGGCTTTACAGGTTATCCTAAGGGGTTTCACCCCTCATTTTACATATGATGGAACTAAGGCTGTCACCTAGGAAGTAAGGGGCAGAGCTGAAATTTGAACTTAGGTTCCCTGACTCTAGTCAGTCAATCAATATTTATTAAGCACCTACTAGGCATCAAGCATTATGCTAAATGCTGGGGCTATAAAGAAGGGCAAAAACACTGTCCTTTCCCTCAAGGAAGTAACATTCAAAAGGGAAAGACAATATACAGAGCACCATTTATAGACAAGATTTATACAGTGTAAATGGGAAGTAATCTCAAAGTGAAGGGAGGAGGGAAGGAGGGAGAAAATCTCCTGAAAAAGGTGAGATTGGAACCTTGAAGGAAGCCCTGGCGCTTCAGCTCAAGCCACAATTCTTTCCAATGTACTGGGTTGCCTCCTTTCTCAGACCATCTACAAACTGGGGGTTTTGATGCCATCCCCTTAATGCCAGCTCCCATCTCTGTCACAGTGCTATGTTTTCAATGAGAAATAATTTGTGGGGACCAATCTCCTAAGAGGAAGTCACAATCCCCTTCCCACTCAATCCCCCACCCAGAGTAGTTCTATCTGTAAGGAGAATGCCATAAGTCATTGTCACAGAGAAGAGTGAGCCAGAGAATGAAATGGGGTTGCTTTCAGACACTGGGCAGTAAAAAGCCCTCCTGGAACCGGGGCACTGGCGTCTTTTGTTATCCACATCATGTAACTTCCTCCCTTTGACTTAGCAAGACAATTGTCAGGACCTGAGCTAGAAGCAGCTGCTTAAGTTGAGGGGGCAAAGAAGCTAAAGATTCACTTGGGATGTGATTTGGTCCAAAGGATACGATATCATCAGAGCAAATACCAGGAACTGGTCAGCGCGGCATGCAATTCATAGCTCACATCTGGGGACTCGGAAACCCTTGGCCAGAGCTGAGGCTGGCTGGCCATGAATACTGCCATTGAGGACAGACTGTAGCCAAGGGTGAGGTTACAGCAACACAGAACGCCACATACAAAAGAATCACTCAAAATGCAGCGGATTCCTCTGCTTTGGATGAGACCATTTCCAGTGAATCAAGGACAGCAACTCTTGGATGATATGAATGAGATTTCCAAAATGGAAATCCTCCCTTCCCCCAAGGTGGAGTGATGGAGTTGTGTGTAGTGTGGAAGAAGGAGCTTCAGCACCTAGTGAAGTGAGCAGGTAGCTCTGAGTCAGGACTGGGGGGCTGAGTTCCTGGTTCTGATCTCTGTTGTGGTCGCAGCTCCCTGATTCAGGAAGCACATTCAGAATGGGTGCCAACAACCCTTTGGGGCTCTTCCTTCAGGGAAACCATGTGAGCCTGTTTCTCCCTCTTCCTCTCCTCCCCCACCTTCATGCTGCTAAATGGGGTCAATGACAAGTAACATTTCAGAGAGCCAAGGAACTAATAATAAAAGCTTGGGTGAGAGGAATGGACTGTGCTTTGCAAATGAAATTCTTTTTCATTCTTAGCACAGCCTGAACCCAAGGATGGAATTTCTGGGTGGCCAGGAAGGACTTATCTTCAGAGACTTTTAAGAGAGTTTCCAAGGGGAAAAAGTTGCATTTTGCCAACTTTGGAGAAGGTCTTTATAATGAGAATAGATTTGTATCAATCTGGAATGGAACAGAGATAGAACTTTATTTAAAATATTTTTTGTTTATTGTTAAATTTAACATTCATAAAAAAAAATTCAGTTTCAAATTCTCTCCCAGAGGCAGCTAGGTGGTGCAATGGATAAAGCACCAGCCTTGGATTCAGGAGGACCTGAGTTCAAATCCAGCATCAGACACTTGACACTTACTAGCTGTGTGACCCTGGGCAAGTCACTTAACCCCCATTGCCCCACCAAAAAAAAAAAAAGACAAATTCTCTCCTTCCGTCCAGCCCTTACCCCACACATTGAGAAAGCAAGCAATATGATACTCATAAAATTAATTTTTACTAGTATCTTTCATTATTTATATCACTAGAGTTTCTTCCAGTGTCTCCCCTTTTCTTCCTCCCAGATGGCCATTCCAACAAAATATTTTTAAAGAGAGAAAAAAAAAACAACTAAATCAAACAGTTCATTGAACATCTGAAAATATATACCATGTGCCATACCTATGGACTTCAAACTTCCACAAAGCAGGGGGAAGATCTTCTCATATTTCTTCTTTGGAGCCCTTCTTGTTCTTTGCGATTTTGCATCATTCACTTTGGATTAAATTTTTTTTTTGCAGGGCAATGAGGGTTAAGTGACTTGCCCAGGGTCACACAGCTAGTGTCAAGTATCTGAGGCCGGATTTGAACTCAGGTCCTCCTGAATCCAAGGCCATTGCACTTTGGATTGTTTTACAGTTATTCTTTCTGTACATTGTAGTAGTAGTTGTATGTGTGTATTGCTTTCTTGTCTCTGCTTACTTCACTCTGCATTAGATCATGTAAATTTTTCCATGCTCCTCTATATTCATCTTTTCCTGTAGCACAGTACTATTCTAACACATTCTTGTACTACAAGGTGTTTAGCCATTCCCCAAATGATGGGCATCTACTTTGCTTCCAATTCTTTGTTACCACAAAAAATGTGTTGCTGTAAATATTTTCATGTATATATGGCATATAGTAGGTGCTTACAAAATGTTTATTGACCGACTAACTGACTCATTGGGGTATAAGCCTAAAAGTAAAATCTCTGATTCAAAGAGTATGTGCATTTTAGTAACGTTACTTGCATAACTCCTAATTGTTTTCTAAAATGGCTGCACTAACAGCTCCATCAACAATGTACCAGTATGCTGAGGCCGACTTTCATAATGAGCTAGCATGAGAATCTGTCTCTTTCTATACAACTCATGACCTTGGCCAGGTTTGTTGCTTATGGGAGTAAGAAAACTGTTTTAGTTTTCAGGAGGTTGGCCCATAGCCATGTTGTGATGAGTCAGCAACCTTGAGTGGTGAAAGAATTGGATAGACTGATAGATGGATAAATAGATAGATAGATAGATAGATAGATAGATAGATAGATAGATAGATAGATAGATAGATAGATAGATAGATAGACAGATAGATGGATGGATGGAGATACCATTTATTAAGCACTTACTATGTACTAAGCACTGAAGGAGCCTACATTCTAATGGGAGAAAGAGGCAACACCAAGTTGACCCCAAGTCCCAAATCCCTGTAGGGAGAGCTCCATGTAGCTTGGAAAATTCATTGTGGACCAAGTTTCTGTTCAAGAGGAAGCCAGTTTTCTCTGTCTTTGCTCTCTTGTTTATGGGTTGAAAAGGGCACTAGAGGGCTAAGGCTAAGCAAAGAGAGATATCTGGTAAACTTTCTAAAATGCCTCTAATTTCGTTGGCTTTTCTGGGGAACTTTGTGAATGTTTTTTGTTCTGTGAATCTGCAAAATTTAGTATCTGGAGATAATTGTGATTTTCATCAGTGAGACTGCATATGATAATGTAACCTTGGCTGTTTGGGAGACTTTCTTGTATGTAACTGGGGAATCAATTAAAGGACATTGCTTATGCCTCCTCAGAGACCAAAAAGAACTGTTACGAATTTTCTGGGGACAGCAAATTTTAAACAAGGGAAAATGTATTTTAAAATCCATTCTAATAAAGAAAGATTACACATAAAGGAGAGGAGGGCACCCTTTAAGACAGAGGAAGAACCAACCATAAAGTCTTTCCTGGTCTATCCAATTACTATCTTTTCTCTCCCAAATGACCTTATATTTAACTCTTTATATTTCCACTTTATATTCATTCTGTTTATCTTTGTATACAGACTTGTTTCACTCATTAAAATGTAAACTCCTTCAGCACAGGAATTGCTTCATTCTCTGTGCTTGTATCTTTAGGGTCTATTAAATGCCTGGCACATAGTAGGTGCTTAATACATGATTGTCAATTGATGCACTTGTGGACTTGAACTTTTAACCCCTAAATAGAATCAAACCAAAAAGCATTTATGTATCACCTACTATGTGTTGGGCACCGTGTTAGGCACTGGAGATACAAAAAGAATTCCTGCTCTCATTTCTTTCTTTCTTTCTTTCTTTCTTTCTTTCTTTCTTTCTTTCTTTCTTTCTTTCTTTCTTTCTTTCTTTCTTTCTTTCTTTCTTTCTTCCTTCCTTCCTTCCTTCCTTCCTTCCTTCCTTCCTTCCTTCCTTCCTTCCTTCCTTCCTTTCTTTCTTTCTTTCCTTCTTTCTTTCTTTCTTTCTTTCTTTCTTTCTTTCTTTCTTTCTTTCTTTCTTTCTTTCTTTCTTTCTTTCTTTCTTTCTTTCTTTCTTTCTTTCTTTCTTTTTTTCTTTCTTTCTTTCTGCCAATGAGGGTTAAGTGACTTGCCCAGGGTCACACAGCTAGTGTCAAGTGTCTGAGGCAGGATTTGAAGTCAGGTCCTCCTGAATCCAGGGCCAGTGCTTTATCCACTGTGCTTCCTAGCTGCCCTTGCTCTTGTATCTTTATAGAATTTCTATGGTATAGTGATGGTGTTTCAACCATCAATTGAGACTGAAGATTTTATGCTTCACTCAGCTAAAGGATAGCTAAGGGCTAGAGTATTAAATCAATGGGACTGTCTTAGATGGCAGTGTGACCAGATCATACCTTTAATGTTATCAAATTTATAATTTCTTATTTACCATTCTTGTCCTTCTGTTCATATAGGTCAAATTTTTCCTTGGAAGATAGAAAATGATTAGCAGGGAAACAAGCTATTTTTTTAAAAGCCTGCTTTTGTTGTTAAGTCATTTTTCAGTTGTGCCTGACTCTTTGTGACCCCATTTGGGGTTTTCTTGGCAAAGATACTGGAATAGTCTACCATTTCCTTCTCCAGGTCATTTTACAGATGAGCAAACTGAGGCAAATGCAGTTAAAGATCACATAGCTATTAAGTGTCTGAGTCCAGATTTGAACTCAGAAAGATGAGTCTTGCTGACTTCAGGCCTAGTAATCTGTGCACTGAACCACCTATTCACTCAAAAAGCTGGCTATTCATCCAAAAAAAATAAAAAGAAAGAAAGAAAGAAAGAAAGAAAGAAAGAAAGAAAGAAAGAAAGAAAGAAAGAAAGAAAGAAAGAAAGAAAGAAAGAAAGAAAGAAACCTGCAGATGTTAGCAACACACAGCTCCCAAGAGTAGCTTTGGGCAATGCCTGTCTGAACTATGATGTGTTGTGACCAAGACCTGTGAAGCCACCTGGCTGTAAGTGCAGGCTTTATTTACCTACTTTATTGTCTTCGTATTTTTAATCTAAAATGACAGGTGAGGCAGAATCTGTGTCTGGTCCTGTTGCTACTCTGTCTTTCAGACCCTCTCCTTGACTCACAAAAGGGATGAAGTTTAGTCACTTGTGTGTGAGTCAGTGGTGAACTTAATTTGGAGACAGCATGGTTTGGTACAAAAACCAAAAAACCAGGGGACTCTAAGTCAGAATGTGGGGAAGGAGAAGAGCGTTTAGATCCTGGTTCTGCCTTTACTATCTGTGTACCTTGGATGATTAATCTCAATAGTTGTTATATGTTTAATATGTATAAGGCATTGTGCTCATTGAAGTGGATATAAAGCTAGCTATACCCTAGACCTTGCTCTCTAGGAGCCCATGGTCTAATGAGGGAGAAGGGCAAGTACACAAATAACTATGATATGAGGGAACACAAACTACTCAATAAATCCTTATTACTTCCTTTGACCAGCTTCTTGTGAGTAGGGATGGTTTCATTCTTTATATTTGTATCCCCGGTGTCTAGCAACTGGTACATAGTAGCAACTTAATACTATTGATTGATAGGTTGATATAAAGCAGAGATCCAGATAAGGTAATATGTTCAATTTTAAGAGGCTTTGCATTTTTTTAATATAGCCTGGAGAATAGAAAGAACAAGATATTAGTGTGAAAAGAGAGGGTCAGGCTTCATGTAAAATGTAATGTACAAATTAGACCTTGAAAGGAAGTAGGGGATTCTAATAGCTTGAAATAGGGATTAGGATTGGGGGGAGGAGTTGGATTCTCCTCAAATTTTTATGACTGCTGTCTCCGTCTCTTTTGCAGGATGTGACGTTTAAATAATTACCATAGACACAAGTGTTGGATAAGCATATATATATATATATATTTTTTTTTGGGGGGGGGTCAAGCAATTGGGATTAAGTGACTTGCCCAAGGTCACACAGCTAGTTAAGTGTCAAGTGTCTAAGGCCGGATTTGAACTCAGGTCCTCCTGAATCCAGGGCCAGTGCTCTATCCACTGCACCACCTAGCTGCCCCTTGGATAAGCTTATATTAATTTATTAATATTATATCAGTAAAGGATTGACCACGTGTGTCCCTCATTTCTCATGGTCTCCGGTGAGGGGTAGAGAAAGAAGGGAGAGAGCTTCAGAATTTCAGGTAGCTTGAACAGGAGAAAAGCCCCAAAAGACCCATGTGGTCTCCCAGAGAGACAGCATATGGCTCCGAGGAGATCCAATAGGGAGAGGGAGAAAGAGACCATGTAGTCCCAGAGAACCTAGAGAGACAATATGGCTACTTGTCCAGGTTTTTTATCCTTTATTGATAAGAGGTGAGTTGTTATACATCAGTCAAATAGAATTAGGTCATTGTACATCAAACAAATCTAATTGGTTGGCATTATTTAAATCTAATTGGTTGACATGACTTGAAGGAGGGCTATATTATAATGAACTCTAGGGATGACATCAGAGAACAGAATGCAAGACTCTCATTCAAGCTGCTCAAGGCAAAGTCCATTCATCTAGGTGTGGTTTGAGCCCACCAGTCCTTCCGCTATCTAGACAAAAGAATCTTTTTCCACCCAAAGCTCCTTTTGTTCTCTTGGGTTTGTCCCAGATGAGATTTGATGAAGTCTCTCAGGGACATTGGATTTTCTGGAGTTGGGGCAGGGGAGGGAGGGGGGAGAAGAAAGAAGTAAGAAAGAGAGATCTCTGGGTCCCCCAAGAAATCAATTGTTAATAATTATTTTATCATAACGGGGTAGGAAGAGTGGAGAGTGAAAGAGTCCAGTCTATTAGAATAGGTGATGAAAGAAGCTGAAATTTTTGGAAAAGAGGAATAATATGATCAGAGGTATACATTAGGGAGATTATTTAGTGAATAATGTGGAGGATGAGTTGTAGAGGGAATAGACTGGTAATGGGAAGACCAGTTAGGAAACTCTTACAATCATCTAGGCAAGGAGAGATAAGATTCTGCACTGGATTATTTATAGTTGGGATCGAGGGGATGGAAGTATTGTGGATATAGAAATGACTTGAATCCCAGTTGTTTGAATGCAGGGGAGAAAGAAAAGGGAAGAATCAAAGATTGCTGAGGTTTTTGAACCAGAGCAAATGGGAGGGTGGTAATCATTTCAACAGAAGCAAAGAAGGAATTAAGAATAAAGACATAGAGAAATAAGAGAAGAGGCTTGTAATTTGAAGGAAGGTGATGAGTTTTCCTTTGGCTGAGCTGAATTTGAAGTGCCAGTGGGACATCCAGTGTTTCCATGTAGTTAGAAGTTAGACATCTGGAGCTAGAGCTTCAAGGAGAGGTTGGGTGTGGATAGAAGTTTATAGGTTCTCTTCATGGAGGTGAAAATTGAAGTCAAGGAAATAAATGAGATTATGAAGGGAGAGAATATAGAATCAGGAAAGATAATTGAGAAGCAAGCCTTGGAATATGCCCACACTTAAAGGACACAAGGAAAACAAAGACCCAGCAAAAGAGAGAAGATGCAATCAAAGAAGTTGGAGGGGAATAATGTTTAGTGATAAGGAAGCCAAGAGACGAGAGGCTAACAAATGGGAAGGGGTGGTCCATACTGTTCAATGTCAGAGAGAGGGCAAGGAGGATTTATTTATCAACAAGGAGGTGATTAGTGACCTTGTAGGAATCTCTATTTCTGTAGAATGCTGGGGATGGAGACCAGATTGCTGAAGGGTGAGGATTGAGTGGGTGGTGAGAAAATGAAAGCACCAAGTATAGACTAGTCTTCCTAGAAGTTTGGCAGTAAAGAGATAACTGATAGTTTGAGGGGGTGTATGGGTCAAGGGGAATTTTTTTGAGGATAGAGAATATCCTAACAATTTTGTATGCTGAGTAAGAACAGGGGGGGAGAGAGAGAGAGAGAGAGAGAGAGAGAGAGAGAGAGAGAGAGAGAGAGAGAGAGAGAGAGAGAGAGAGATTGAGATTGTGTGGGATTTTGTTGAGGTACAGGGTTAAACCAGAAGATATCTGAGGCCCCTTCCAACTGTAAGGTTATGTGAAGACTTATGCAAGGGAGGGATATAATGACTACTGCAAGACCAGAAGGATTTCAGAGGAATGGCAGTCAAGGGTGCATGTAGAAGAGTTAGCTTTAGCAAAAAGGAACTCATTTCTTCCTCTGAGAATAGAAGGAAAGAGAGAGGTTGGATGTGGGACTCAGAGAAATTTTGAGGAGGGGATGAAGGGAGAAGGGGAATTGAGGGTAGTTTCAGAGTTTAGGATCATGGAGCTAAAGCAGTTGTGGGTGATTGGACTATTGTATCACTACCAAATCTGACCTCAGACATTTACTTAACTGTGTGACCCTGGACAAGTCAGTTAACCTTGTTTGCCTCAGTTTCCTCATCTGAAAAATGAGTTGAAGGAGGAAATGCAAGCCACTCCAGGATCTTTGCCAAGAAAACCCCTTATGGGGTCACAACAAATTAGACATGATTGAAATGACTCAACAATAACAAAATCTTAGTGGATGGCTGAAATAGGGTGAAAAGTATTAGAGGAGTGAGGAATTTGGGAAATAGTGAGGATAAGGTCTCAGAGAAGGTCTCAAGATGGTTATTCAAAACTCTGAGGATGACAGCAAGGCAAAGGATGGTGAGGAACACTGAGTCTGGTGCCAAAATTGTGGAGAAAGATGGGAGAGGTTAGTAGATGAGAGTGACTAGGACAAGGAGAAAGAGGTGGTTCAATGGAACTAATGTCAAAGGAGATATTGTTGGGTAATGGGGGTCTAGAAGTAAGAGTGGAGAGAAGGAAATGTGCTGATTCTACTACTATCCATCAGACAGGGTGTGGGGAAATGAAGTAAAAATTAGTATGGTGGTCAGCTAAATATGTGGAGACCTGAAGAGGACACGCTTCAGTTAACATTAAGATCTTGAATGAATGTATAAGCAAGGAGTCAAAAGTATTTGTTATCAATGAACTGGAGCATCCGAAGGTTACCTGGGAAGGATAACAGCTGAGGGAAGTAGGGTTGGGCTGAATAGAGAGGGGGATAGTGGGGGAAAGAAGGACAGAGTTTTTACATATTACATACTTCTGGATGACAAATATTAAGGAAATAAGATGGTGACAGACGACCTAGATAGGTATTGCTAAGTAGATAGCAATAAGGCAAAGCAGGTCTGAGTTGGCAAAAAGTGGTTAGAGATGGGGCAGCTAGGTGGCACAGTGGATAAAGCACTGGCCCTGGATTCAGGAGGACCTGAGTTCAAATCCGACCTCAGACACTTGACACTTACTAGCTGTGTGACACTGGGCAAGTCACTTAACCCCCATTGCCCCGCAAAAATAAAAAAAAAGTGGTTAGAGAGAGACCTGTAGGGGTAAGTAGCTCCAAGTTTCTGTTTAGAACATTTGGAAAAGGGAAGCAAAGAATCCCAGAGATGGGAAGGACCCAAGAGACAGCTACTTAGTCCAACCCATGCTTCAAAAACATTCCCAGGTAATGGTCATCCAGTCTTTATTTGAATACATGTAGTGGCAGGGAAGTCATCATCTCCTTAGGCAGTCCATTCTACTTTTGGTGAGAGCTAAATGTTAGGAAGTTTTTCTTTTTTATTAAGTCTAAATTGCCCTTTCTGCAGTCTCTACCTTTGCTTCTTCCTCTGCCCTTTGGGGTGAAAGAATAAATCTAACCTTTCTTCCACATGATTGCCATTCAAATACTTGAAGACAGTTATCAAGTCACTTTTTTCTCTCATTTAAAAATCACTAGTTCCTTCAGCATAACCGTAAAGCCTTTTGCCATTTTCACTGCTTTCCTCTGGACACCCAACCTTAGTGGTGGTTTCCTAAAACGTGGGAACCCAAAGTGAACACAATGATGCCCCACACACAGTGAGTTCATGTTTGTTATTGTTGTTCATCCTTCATTCTCAAAGCAGGATGCCGTGCTCAGCTCTCAGCTCCATCCTCCAGGGCACCGTCTCTCTAAATGTGACTAAGATTGAATTAGCTTTCTTCAACTCCCATAATGCACTGTTGACTCCTATTGAGTTGCACTGCCACTACCCCACAAATTTGACAAGCATTCCACTTAGGCTTTTATCCAAGGGATGGGAAATGAAGCCTGGACCTTTAAATTCCCAGGCAAAGAAGCTCCCTGTCCCAGTGAAGGCCTTAATGATAGTCCATTTTATGTCTTGTTGATGTCTTTTTTTTTTTTTTTGTGAGGCAATTGGGGTTAAGTGACTTGCCAAGGGTCACACAGCTAGTAAGTGTTAAGTGTCTGAGATCGGATTTGAACTCAGGTCCTCCCGACTCCAGGGCCGGTGTTCTACCCACTGCGCCACCTGGCTGTCCCGTTGATGTCTATTAGACTGTTGACTCCACAAAGTACACACTAGATGTTATGTGAGGCCCCAGCAGGGAAAGAAAATTATTAACTGAGAACATCTGGGAAGGTGTTATGAGAGAGGTGGCATTTGAATTAGGCTTTTAAGGATGAATACTATCTCAACAAATAGAACCTGCAGGAGAAGATATTTTAGGCACTGGGAATGGCAGAACCAAAGGGGTGGAGGTGGGAGAGTCATAGACATTTAGGAAGCAAATGATGACAGAAGTGGAGGGCCTTGAGTTATGACAGTTCAAAACAGACCTGTCAGGTATGCCAGGCTAAGGAGGATGAACTTGATTTTAAAGGTATCAGGGCTGACTTCTGTGAAGGTAGAAAATGGAAGGATGAGAATGAGGAATAGCTAGTAGTACAGTCTGGCTGCAATATAGAGTACCATAAGGGGGTTAATGTGAAATAAGGCTATGAAGGTAGGTTATAACCAGATTATAAAGTTGAAACCAGGTCATGGCAATCAGAGCTTTGGCCCAGGGTGCAGAAAGTTAGAAAGCACTGATAGCTTTTGCTTTCAGCAGCATAGAAAGAACTGAACTTAGCACCAGGTAGCAAAGTAATGTAGGTTTTTTTTTTTAAGGGCTAGCTAAATAGGAAGCTACCAGATGGCGTTTCCTCCTCACCTTGCCAATCGAACCCCAAGTGAGTTCTTTACTGGCCCTGTCCTACTCTTTTCTCCAACCATGGAAAACTCCCCAATTTCCTACAGTTTGGGGTTTTTAAAGGCCCAGTGTCCTGGACACATTTATTTCACTGATCCTGGGCAAGAATTGCTAGTTACTAGCTCTAGTTATACTAGTTCTATCAGGTTTTTTTTTTTTTTTTTGAGGGGGATATTATCAGATTTGTGAGTTCTTGAGATCAGAGACTGCATCTTATTTTATTTTTACATCTTCAACTAGCACATAGCAGAGAGGAGAGATACTTAATAAATTCTGGTTGAATTGAATTAAAAGTCTACCTTAAGCATGATTAGGGGTAAATGTTTGTGAGATAGAGGACAAAAGAGACTATTTAAATGAGCTTGGTGGAAGATTTGAGTTCAAATCTTGTCTCAGACGCTAACTCTGTGACACTGGGAGAGTTGCTTAACCTCTGTCTACCTCAGTTCTTTAATTGTTAAAATGGGGATAATAGCAGTACCCACCTCACAGGGTTGTTGTGAGAAACAGATGGTGTGCTTGGCACAGTGCATGGCACTTAGTAGGTGCTTAATGCTTCATTCCTCCATTTGCAGGTCCATTTGATTTTTACTTTCACATATTTGGCTTGAGGCAAAAACACCTTTGTTGGGGGGGGGGGCTAGAATCAAGTAATTAGCTACTTCTGAAATTGCTCAACCATCCATTTCTGGGGGAAAAAAGCAGTATGGTAGATGTCTAGGAAGCTAGGGGTTGTACAAAGTGGGCAGAATGCTAGAATCAGCATCTGTGACCCTGAGCAAGTCACTCGATCTCTCTCAGGCTTCAGTTTCCTCATCTATAAAATGGGGATAATAATAGTTCTGTGGGTAGCAGAGAAAGAGAAAACAACTCCTTTTTGTCTACACTTCCTCCATCTTGTCCCTGACCTTGTTTGTATTACAATCCCTATCCTGTCTGCAACCTTCCTGACTGTTGATACAGCAAGAACATTCTTCTCTATTAGGGTAGGATTATAAGGGATTGCTAACCTGGAGCAGAGTCTTTCCTGTTACTAGCCCAGCAACAGGCCTGTACAAAATACCACATCCCCTATTCCTACCCTACCAGCTCCCAGCAACATGCCTTGTCCAATCCTAAAGTACCCGGCACCCAATTCACCTCCTGCCTAAAGCTTTGTTCTTTTGTTCCTCCCCTGAGTCTCTGCCCTTGTGGGTAGGGCTCCCTTGCTGGTGAACTCAATAAACCCTCCTTAGTTCCTATATTTATGGAATTGGGTTTGGGTCCTGGTTCTGGTTCTGGTTTGTGGCAGTACAATTTTACCCATCGTACCTTCCTTTTGGGGTTGTTGGGAGGAACAAATGAGATGACATATGCTAAGTCCTTTTTGTATCTTGATATAGTAAACTGCTACTTCCCCATAATGCCCATAGATCACGAGGAAGAAAATGAATACAGGAGAGCTAGCAGTACTCGAGGGAGGGATAGATATGTGAACTATCAGACAGATGGGTAGGCATCTGATACGGTGTCCCTAGGGATCAAGAGGCACCTATCACTAAAAGCTAATGCAGCATTGCCTGGGGCTAGGCCCTGGCCCAGAGAAAGGATTCAGACAGAAGGGCACATTAAATCCCACTAAGCATGGAACGCCAAGTAAACAGCCCCTAGGAATTTCTTTTACTTGAATTTCATTTTATTAACTCAGGAGTATCTGACTCTCTTCTCTCTAGATCAGGACTGTAGGGGACAGTGGGGTGGGACTGGGGGAGGAAAGTAGGGGAGGACTGAAGCATAAAATCCCTTTCTTTGGTTTTAACAAGCAACTTTTTGCATGATCTGATGGAAAGAGTGGGAAGTCTGCAGGCCTCTGTTCCAGTCTTTGCTCTTCCACTGACTTGCTGTGTGACCTTAAGCAAATTTCTTCACTGATCTGCACCTCAGTGTTCTCATCTATAAAATGGGGATGGGGTTAAAACAAGCAATATGGAATAGAGATTCAGGATTTCACATAGAATACATTTTTTGGTGTTCTGTTCTTTGTACGGAAATGTTCTTTTGGGGGCTTTTAAGTTCAGAATATTTTTTTTTTAAAGCATCAACTTAAATCTACCTTCTTCTGTAGGAGGTCTTTTCTGATACCCCAAGGATACTAGTGCCTTTCCATGCAAAGTGACCATCTGTCTGGCTTGAATGTGTCTTGTATATTCCTGGATGTGTACAAGTTTTCTCGCGTTTTAGAACATAGGCTTCTTGAGGGCAGGGAGTGTTTTATTTCTGTCTTTGTATGCCTAGCACCTAGCATTGTTCCTGTCATAGTGTTGTGTTGTTGTTGTTGAGTAGTTGTGTCAGATTCTTTGTGACCCCATCTGGGCTTTTTTTTTTTTTTTGACAAAGATACTGGAGTGGTTTGCCATTTCCTTCTCTAGCTCATTTTACAGATGAGGAGATTGAGGCAAGCAGGGTTAAGTGACTTGCCCAGGGTCACGCAGCTAGGAAGTATCTGAGGCCAGATTTGAACTCAGGAAGATGGGTCTTCCTGACTTCAGCCTGGCACTCTATCCAGTGCACCAACTAGCTGCTCTGGCACAGAGTTGGTGCTTGATAAATATATATGCAGAGACTGATTATTTAAATGGGGATATGCAATGGAAAGACTTGCATGAACTGATGTATAGTGAAGTGAGCAGAACCAGGAGAAGAACATTGTGCACAGAGACAGCAATATTGTTTGATGAAGAGCTGTGAAAAACTTAACAATGCAATGATCCAAGACAATCCCAAAGGACTAATGATGAAGCATACTAGCCACCTCCAAAGAAAGAGCTCATATTGATTGAGCACAGACTGAAGCATGCTATTTTTCATTTTCTTTCATTTTTTCCTTTATTAAAGTTTTTTATACCAGATTACTATGTAATGTTTTACATAATTGCACATGTATAACCAATATCTTACTGCTTACTGCCTCAGGGAGTGGGGAGGGGAGGGATGGAAGGAGGGATTGAATTTGGAACTCAAAACTCTAAATAAAAAGTTTATTATTATAAAAAAAGAAAAAATGTATTGATAACTATAGTTCAATGTAACTGATTTCCTTTGTAATCCTATGCATTTAATTTTATGCATTTAAAAAACAACAACATTATTCTGAGAAAGGAGTTTTCAAGCGTCATATAACATGAGAAAGGTTAACTGCTTCCCCCCCATCTAACCCAATTTGAACAGGAAATCTGACTATCATATCTCTGTTTAGTAGTCATCTAGTCTGCACCTGAAGACCTCAAAAAAAAAAAAAATGAGGAACCCACAACTTTCAAAAGCAGCTCTTCACACTTTGGGATTGCTTTAATCTTTTTGTTGTTGTTCAGTCAAGTCTGACTCTCTGTGACCCCGTTTAGATTTTTTTTTTTGGCAAAGATACTGGAGTGCTTTGCCATTCCCCTCTCCAGCTCATTTTACAGATGAGGAAACTGAGGGAAACAGGGTTAAGTGACTTGCCCAGGGTCACACAGGTAGTAAGTGTCTGAGGCCAGATTTGAACTTAGGAAGAGGATTTCCTGGCTCTATATACTGTGCTACCTAGCTGCCCTTCTAATCTTTAGGAAGTTTCTCTTTTTACTGGGCTACTTAAAGTCTACAAATTGTTCTGTGTGTGTGTGGGGGGGGGTGTGTGGGGGGTGTGTGTGATGGGGGCAGGGGTGGAGAGGAAGGGGAATGCAAGGAGTGCAATGTCCATTTTCCAAATGAGGAAACTGAGGCTGAGGGGAGAGTTATTTGCCCAGAGCTACATCATATCAGAACCATGATTTAAATATAGATTTCTGTTGACTATAAAATAAGCTTTTCCCACTATAGTTTGCTGGAGATCTTTTTTTTTTTTTGAGTGAAGCAGGATATTTTGAATGTGAATCTTTATAGAATGACTTCTGAGCAATACAAATGATTTTCTGGTAAAAAAGAAATCTGGGACAAGGAGATGTAGACATTTTTGGTGGCATGAACAAATTTCCTTATCGGTAAAATGGTGAAGTTAGACAACATAGCTCCTGAGGACCTTTCCAGATTGAAATCTAGAATTCTATCGTCCTCCAGTTTAAATCTGAAACAGCAGGAAAGGTTAAAATCCCAAACTGAAGATGACCCTGACATCAGCATGCTACAGCACTCAGCTGAGGGTTGACAGGAGAGAAAAGTCAGCTCTCCAAATTCCATGATGGTCCAGCATTTGCTTCCAAATATTTTGCATTCTTCTTTGTTGTCAGTGGAAAGAATGGCTTTTCCAATAAGCTTTGCATGTAGCAGGTGTGCAGGGCGGTTGGGGGGGGGGGGGAAGGGACCTGAGTAAGGAGGGGGAAGAGAAGCTAAAATGTCTCTGTATGTGTGTGTAATTACAATGGTGATTGGTAAAGAAGAGAGAAGCCAAGCTTCAGTCAGCAATTTCAGGAGATATTTGTGTGGTTTTTGTTTTAGAACATCAATTCCCAGGCTTTTAATGGACTTGGAAGAAAGAGCAATTCTAACCTTTTCATTGTATTTCTTGCTTAGAGGAAGATTTTAGCCCAGGGTGGGGGAAATAAATACCAAGGTAATTCAATTCCCTCTTCTCTACAACTAAAAATAAGAGAAGATTAAAGTGTGGACATTTTGTTCCTTTGAGATCCGAACAACAGACCTTGCCCTTGGACTTTAAAAAATGGAGCAAAATGAATTCTCTAGCAAGCAATTACTCTTTTTATAAATGATCCTTGACTCTTATTTACTCCCTGTTAGTACTGGCAAGTTTAATACCAGCAAATATGCTCAGATGTTGCTGACTACATGTTCTTTGAATGACTGTTTTCTGTTTCTGCAGGCCACAGAGTAAGGATGGGGAATAAGCGAAGGGCATCTTTTATGTACAGTGTTTATGCTTTGTTGAGATCCATCGGATGTCAAGGGAATTAGAGGAAGGTCCTCACAACATGTCTGATGGATTCCCTGTGGAGGATTTTCAGGAAGAATGGTCAAGAGGTCAAGCAGGATGATTTCAGAAAGGCCTAGAAAGACTTGTATGAAATGATGTATAGTGAAGTGAGCAGAACCGGGAGAACATTGTATCCAGGGACAGCAGTATTGTTTGATGAAGAATTGTGAATGACTTAACTATTCTCAGCAATACAATGATCTAAGATAATCCCAAAGGATTAATGATGAAGCATAATATCCACCTTCAAAGAAAGAACTGAAATTGATGGAGCAGACTGAAGCATGCCATTTTTTACTTTCTTTCATTTTTTTTTCTTTTATTCAAGTTTTCTTGTACAAAATGATTAATATGGTAAGGTTTTACATAATTGTACATGTGTAACCCATATCTGATTGCTTACCACCTGGGGGCGGGGAGAGAAGGAGGGATAATATTTTTAACTCAACACTTTAAATACAATTTTTTAAAAAAAAAATGATCAAGAGGTACACCAGCTACTCAGGGATGGATGAAATGTTATCTGCATCACTGGAGGGAATAGTCAATTGGAAAGATCAAAGAGCTATTGAAGTTTTGATTGGGCTGTTTGGAAGTAGTGGCTTGCCTCTTATAGCAGAGGTAGCTAGACACAGTGGACAGAGGCCTGGACCTGGAGTTGGGAAGACCTGAGTTCAAATCCAGTCTCAGACACTTATTAGTTGTGTGATCCCGAGCACGTCATTTAACTTCATCTTCCTCAGTTTCTTCATCTGGTTCAGGCTGTACTCAGAAGTGCTGTGGGCCACAGGCGACTCATAGGCCACATGTTTAACACCTCTGACCCAGAGCACAGAGGTTAACTGATTTGTCCAGGGTCTCAGAGTCAGTATGTCTCAAAGGCAGGATCAAAGTCTTCCTAACTCTGAGGACAGTTCTCTTGCCACTAAGTCAAGATGAATGTGGAGGCACTTTAAATTGCTAGGTATTGGATAATGGGCAACTAGGTAGTTCAGTGGATAGAGCAATGGGCTTAGAAGCAGAGAGACTTATCTTGTGAGTTCAAGTTTGGCTTCAGACACTTCCTAGCTGTGTGACCCTGGGCAAGTTGCTTAACCCTGTTTGCAACCTTATCTGTAAAATGAGCTGGAGAAGGAAATGGCAAACCCATCCAGTATCTTTACATATTTTTCTCATGTGATCCTCACAACAACCCTGGGAGGTAGGCATATTAACCCCATTTAACAGATGAGAAAACTGAGGCCAAGAGTGGTTAAGCAACTTGCCTATAGTCACACAACAAGTGTGTACTCAGGACTCTGAGACTAGCGCTCTATCTATGATACTCTATTATACCCCCTAACCTTTTTGAGCCTCAGCTTCTTCATCTGTAAAATGGGAACAAGTATACTAGTACCATTTGCCTCACAAGGGCTGTTGGAGAAAAAGTGCTTTGTAAACCTTTAAAGCAGTTATGTAAATACTTATTATCATGTTGATTCAAGGCAGCATATGCTAAGTGCCTGGGGACAAGTGCAAAATGTCATGAGGATCCATAGGTATTAGAGAATGTGTCTAGTTTTCAGAGGAAAGAGAAAGATCCAGGAAGCCTAAATAATGTGACGATTAAAAATATGAGAGCCATGGTTTCTGGGCAATTTAATTATTTTATAAATAAGGCCAATACATTATTAATAAGAGGATGATTGGGGGCAGCTAGGTGGTGCAGTAGATAAAGCACTAGCCCTGGATTCAGGAGGACCTGGGTTCAAATTTGGCCTTAGTCACTTCACACTTACAAGCTGTGTGACCTTGAGCAAGTCACTTAACCCTCATTGCCCTGCAAAAAAAAAAAAAAAAAAGAGGATGATCAATGGCCATCTCGCTCAGACCAAAGACCAAAATGGTGGTGGACTCACAGTTTATATACCCTTCTAACTCTAGGAGGTTCATCAAATAGCAATCAAATTTACTTGGTTAACAGCCATCAAATCTAATTGGTTGACATGATTGAAGATGGGTTATATTAAAATGAGGTCTTGGAATAGTGACTGAGGTCACTCAAATCTTGGTCAAAAAGACAGCAGAGAAAGAATGTAGACCCCACCCAAGCTTGATTAAATTCCTTGAAAGGTTGGATGGACTTACAATGAAGAGATTCAATGTATTTTCAAGGGAGAACTGGACTTTGGAGTGGGGGAAGGACCAAGAAACAAGGGGGTGAACACTGAATTCACCCCCCAAGATATCAGTTATTAATAATTATTTCTCACAGTGAAAGGAATGGCTTCAAAGGGTGGGCAGCATTTCAATAGTCAGAGATGTGGGGAGGAAGGGAATATCATGAATCAAGGTGGGAAAGTGAAGGGACTAATAATTATTGTTATTATTTTAAATGATACCTATATGGTGCTTTAAAGTTTTTCAAAATCCTTTGTATATTAATATTAATTAATATTAATATCCCCCGCATATTACCTTTTAATCCAGCAATTTACCCTTTGATCCAGCAATACTACTACCAGGTCTGTATCTCAAATAGAGAGGGGGCAGCCAGGTAGCACAATAGATAGAATACTGGCCTTGATGTCTGGAGAATCTGAGTTCAAATCTGGCCTCAGATACTTGATATTTATTAGCTGTATGACCCTGGGCAAGTCACTTAACCCCAATTGCCTTAAAAAAACCCATCCAGGGCCATCTCCAGTCTTCCTGATATATATCTTACCACTGGACCCAGATGACTCTGGAGGAGGAAATGAGGCTGATGTCTTTGCACAGCCCTTTCTCATTTAAATCCAGTTCACTTCAAGTCATGATATCACCTTCCAATGTCATTGTCCTCTTCAAGAATAAAGGACAGGGGCAGCTAGGTGGTGCAGTGGTTAAAGCACTGGCCCTGGATTCAGGGGTACCTGAGTTCAAATCCAGCCTCAGACACTTGACACCTACTAGCTGTGTGACCTTGGGCAAGGCACTTAACCCCCATAGCCCCACCAAAAAAAAAAAAAAGAACAAAAAAAAAGGAATGAAGGACAAATAACAATGATGTTGCAAAAAGATAAAGAAAAAAAGGGGAGGAAGGACCTGTTTGTACAAAAATATTTATAACAGCTTTTTTTGTAGTGGCAAAGAACTGGAAATTAGGGGATGCCCATTCACTGGAGAATGACTTAACAAGTTGTGGTATATGATTGTAATGGAATATTACTGTGCTATAAAAAATGATGAGCAGGCAGATTTCAGAAAAACCTGGGAAGACTTACATGAACTGATGCAAAGTGAAGTGAGGAGAATCAGGAGAATACTGTACACAATAACAACAGTGTTGTGTGATGATCAACTGTGAATGACTTAGTTCTTCTCAGCAATACAATTATACAAGACAATTCTAAAGGACTCATGATGAAAAATGCTATCCACCTCCAGAGAAAGAAGTGCTGGAGTCTGAATGTAGATTGAAGAATGTTTTTCCCCCACTTTCTGTATTTTTTAAAATGTTTTTTTTTTCCTTTGGGTCTTTTTCTTTTTTTACAACATGACTAATATGGTAATATGTTTTTCATGCTTGAACATGTATAACCGGTATCAAATTCCTTACCATCTCAGGGAGGGGTGAGGTGAGGGAGGAAGAGAAAAATTTGGAATTCAAATAAAAAAAATGAATGTTAAAAATTGTCTTTACATGTACTTGGGGAAAGAATAAAATTCTGTTAAAAAAGAAAAGATCCTTTGCATATATTATCTCATTTGGCCTGATAACAAATTATAGGAAATAGACCTCTTGTTTTACAGATGATGAAACAGACACCCGGAGAGGTTGCGACTTGCTCATGTGCACATAGCTGGTGAGTGTCAGAAAGAGATTCAGGCCCTGGTCTTTCTGATTCCAAGTTTAGCACTCTGTCCACTGCATCCCACCAACAATATTTAGAGACTGAGGAGTAGGCTATAGGGACATCCTTGCTTTTCAGTCCAACCTCCATCACCTTAGTCTGAAGTCCAGAAGCATCTCTCACTGCACTGATTTATAAGGGTGGGGGAGGGTGGGATAGAGATAGAGACAAACAGACAGACAGACAGACAGACAGACAGACACACACACACACACACACACACACACACACAGAGAGAGAGAGAGAGAGAGAGAGAGAGAGAGAGAGAGAGAGAGAGAGAGAAAGAATATGTCTCTAAAATCCAAGGGAAAGGGCTAGTTATGTTAGTGCAGATTCTTCTTGCATTCTTTTTTCCCCCTTGCATTCTTAACAGATCAGAAGCTGCTAAACAGTCAAACAAAACATTGAGTCCAGGGAGAGAGCAGCCTTGGGGTCCTGAGCAAATCCTGTAATTCCAAGGAATGCTAGTATTTTGTTTTTGTTGAGCAACCAGGATGTTTGATTTTGGGTGCTGGGGTGGTGGTGGTGGGAGGGAAAGGAGGACAGGATAGAAATCGTCCTTGAAACGTTACATTGCCTCCCTCTGCCAGTTCTCTTCTTTTCTACTTGAATTTTCCTGAATAATGATAATAACAATGAGAATAATTCATATGCATATTTTATTTTAAAGTTCAAGTACAAATTACTTTAGTAAACATCACCTACTTTTTTTTAACTTTTTTTTTTTTTTTTTTGCTACCGTTACTTCCATATCAAGGCAGCAAATTAACTGGGATCACAAAAATAGATGGAGATTTAAATGTACTAGGCCAACCCGATTGCTGCACAATCATGTCAGAAGACCTATCAGAAATCCCTTGCCTCCTCAAGGCTACAGATCATCATTCCCACTTCTGTTCTTGAAATATCACAGCTGGGGCAATCCAACAAAGGGAAGGGCAGGTCATGGTCAGATTAATTTATGTCTAAAATTTTTTAACAATGTTGGCGAAATCTTCAGGAGTGAGGACCCTGTGCCTTCTTTCTTCTTCCCTAGAGAAATTAAGAAACTAAAAATGCCTGATTGCTTTCCCAGGGCATCGATGCCGGGGCCAGGCTCCTGGAGTGTCTTCTAGGGTGTATGCTATAGTATCTTTTAGTGGATTTTCTGTCTCTTTTGATTCCTAAGACTGGGATTGGATTGAATGACATAAAGATGTTCATGCTCATAATGAGGCTGTGTAATATTATGGAAAGAGAGCTGGCTTGAGAGTCAGGAAGACTTGTGTCCACATCTTGGAACCTTATTGACCCTTGACAAGTCACTTGATTTCTCTTGGCTCTAGGAAACTAAAGTTATAAATTGCTTAGCAATTGTCCATCTATGTCAATAGAAGGAGCTTCTTCACTGGGAATTTCCTCTACCAAGATAATCACCATTCTGGCCAACCCCTGCCCCCAAACAAAACAAAACTAACTCTCCAAACAATACACATAATATGGGACTGGAAGACAAGTGTGATAGGTTTAATTAGGTTCTTATGAATTCAAAAGGCAAAGTCATAACAATGGGGTGTTATGGTATAACAATGGCACTCTGAAAATACTTTGTAAATATACCTTGTTGAATCACCTGAACTTATTGAGAGGCTCTAGGACCCATTCTCATGTTGTGAATTCTGTGGCGCTCCTTCAGGCTCTGGAATCCGAGCATTAAAGAGAAGGTCTGGAAAGATAGTTACTTTTATTCTGGTTGGCCCTGTGTAAAGTTTAAACAATCACATCCAATCATTTCTTCTCACTCAGTCCAGGCTCTCCCTCTCCTTACTCTACCATCTCTTTTGATCAGAAAAATGTAGTATTTTAATATAGCCAGTGCGTGGTTTGCTATGTGGCAGGTGCTATTTACTTGAACAAACACCAGCCTCCAACTCTTCCTGCTATTGGTTCATTTCCTTGTTAAGTCTCTCTCTGGGTTCATAATGAAATCTCAGATATGAACAGATTCAAAGATGACTAAAATTGCAGGACTTATGTCTCTAAATGGCTCTTTGCCCCTATCTCAGACTGAGATGAGGAAAGACTACTTCTTCTATTTTCTGCCACAGGGGCAATGCCCAGTCTTGGGTTTCTTCCTGACTCAGCAGAAGAAGGGGGGGTTGGTGAGTGGAGCCAGGCATTGTGGCCCACAGTCCTCTTCTTCTTTTCCCTTTTTCATCTCAGTTGTATGGTTTCAAAGGCAAAGAATTCCCACCAATTCCCTGCCCCCCCCATTCATACACTTCCAAAATCAAAAACCCTTGAAACTAAGGAGATTCTCCATAATGTTCATGGGCCATCCTTCCTTCCTTACAAATCTCCATGGCATGTCCCTGGGGGAGGGATTACTTATATAGCATCTTACACTTTTCATAGGACATTCAAGTATCTTACCTCACTGATCTTCAAAACCCTTCGAGAGAAGTAGAACAGGCATGGAAATGGTTAAGGGATTTCCCCAAGGTTATGCAGCAGCAAAAATGAAATGCAAACTTGAGTTTACAATTCTCTATTACATTATGCTACATACACAATTTGACAACATCATTTATTGATGATTCTTAAAAGGGAAGAGGAGAGAGGTAGCAAGGAAACAGGCTTGTGTTGACCATCATATTCTAAGGGACTCAAAGGGATGACTTAGGGCAACAATCCTTCACAAATGTTCCACCCTTTCTTCATACTCTTCCAATGCAGTTCAGTCTCATAAGGGTACCCTCCTCTCTAACAACTGCCTCCTTATTGTAGACATCATCTTTGCCCACTGACATTACCTCTCATAACCATTTCCATGTTGAGTCTAATTTAGTGTTCTAACCTCAGCTATTTGAAGGGATCCCAGTTGGGTAGATATTGAAATAGACTTGCCAGTTCTTTTTTTACCCAGACCCTCATCTCCCCAAGCAAGATTGCTTCCAATTGCAAATCATGACTCCCCTTTTCATGTTCAGGAATTATTTCCCAGTGCCTAAAACGCAAACTCTTAAGGGATAATTAAGTTTGTGGTCTGCCACTTAGTAATTGTGTTACCTTGAACAGGTTACTTAACTTTTCTCTGCCTTAGTTTTCTCATCCGTAAAAATGACTAGGTAGGACTATATGACCCTGACCATCCCTTCTAATTCTAAAGCAATGATCTTATGATTGCCCTCTAAGATCTTGATATTAAGGAAGAAATAGCTGTCAAGGTTAGATCCTTGTGGTCAAGCACTAGAATCATTGAGGGGATTTCTTATCTTTTGCCATTGGTCAGCCAAGGTCAAAGGAGGCCATAGACAAATGTTGAACTCAAGTGAACAGGAAACCTAAGAGGTCTGGCTACTGGATTGGATCAGACTATTTTTAGATGAACTAATTTAAGATTATTCCCCAACCACATTACCTCAATTATTTTTAAATACTTACTTGCCTGAAACTGCAATTCAGCAAGATTCCATCTTATTTAAATCCCAATTGCTTTTAAAGGAGTCAATAAAAGGCAATGTTTGGTATTGGATTTTTAAACTTCAAAGATCTATAATTTCATGATAGAGCATCCCTCCACTAATACGAATATCAACCCCTCTATAATGTAGAAGGTGCTCTTCAATATTTGCTAGGGCCCCCAAAATTCATCACCCTGCAGCCAGACCATTCCTGGGATAACAATTGACAGGAAGGAGAAGGCAGTTCCTTTTGTGACTTCTACACTATTAAAGGAATGTTTGTGTCAAATTTTAGTAATCTCTGAATTTTGTTGCCTTGGGGCAAAGCCCTTGTCATACTATCTTAGTTTGGCCCTGATTCCACCTGACGTTTGCACAGGGCAGTGCAGTTTTATAAAGCTCTTTCAGATAACCACTCTGTGAGATGGAGAAGGGAGGTATTATCCTCCCTTTTTCACTGATGAGGAAACTGAAGCTCATAAAGATCGAGTGACTTGCTTAGTGCCAAACAATTAGTAAAGGGATGATAGTTATTCCTGTCTTGATGCTTATTGGTCACTGTGGCATTAGTGGTATTCACTGAAAGTTAATACAGTATATACATGTCTTTGTTTTCCTTTTCTTAAGTCTTTATCCTTTGGTAAAGATAACCCTAAGGTATAGGTGCAGTAAGATAAGATTAAATAATAACTTACCCTTAGAACAACAAAAAACAGCAATAAAAAATGAAATTCCAAGAATGCTGCTCCCTAAGGCTAAAACAACCTAAAAATATGGCCTTCACCCTGTACCTAGAAACTGATTTATCTGTGAGAAAACAAGATTAGAATGAACAAAAAAAAAATCCTCTTTTTTTTTTTTTTAAGAGAGATTCTGGTTTGTCTTAACCTCTTGATCTAGCCAGCACATCCCTGATGTTTGCACAAAATAGAAGAGAATCGATCAATAAGCATTTATTAAGCATCTACTATGTATCAGTCGATAAGCATTTATTAAGTGCTTACTATATGCCAGGCATTGTGCTAAGCACTGGGGATATAAAAAGAGGCAAAAGACAGTCCTTGCCCTTGAGTTCACCATCTAATGGGGGTGACAACAAGAAAACAAATATATACAACTAAGCTATATACTTGATAAATAGGAAATGATTAAAGGATGGAGGATGGAAGACACTAGAATTAAGAGAGATTAGGGAAGGCTTCCTGTAGAAGGTGGGGTTTTAGTTGGGATTGAAAGGAAGGGGGGAGGGGAGGGAGCTAGGTGGAGCAGTGGATAAAGCACTGGCAGTGGATCCAGGAGGACCTGAGTTCAAATCTGGCCTCAGACACTTGACATTTACTAGCTGTAGAACCCTGAGCAAGTCACTTGACCCTCTTTGCCCTGCAAAAAAAAAAAAAAAAAAGTAGACGTGAAGAGAGAAAGGGTACCCCTAAAAACATTATGGGAGCAGCTAGGTGGTGCAGTGGGTAAAGCACCAGCCCTAGATTCAGGAGGACCTGAGTTCAAATCAAGCCTCAGACACGACACTTACTAGCTGTGTGACCCTGGGCAAGTCACTTAACCCTCATTGCCCCACAAAACAAAACAAAACAAACAAAATAAAAAGCCAGAAAAACACCCCCCCCCCAAAAAAAGAAAGGAAGCCGGGGAGGTCAGTAGTCAGAGCAGAGGAGAAAGAGCATTCCAGGCATGGGGGACAGCCAGAGAAAATGCCCAGAGCAGAGACAGGCATGTCTTGTTTGTGGGACAGTCAAGGGGCTAGTGTCACTGGATCAAAGAATATGTGGTGGGGAGTAATGTGTAGGCAGACTGGAAAGGTTGGGGGAAGGTAGATAGTAAAGGACTTCAAATGCCAAACCAAGGATTTTATATTTGATCCTGAAGTCAATAAGGAGCTAATAGAATTTATTGAGTAGGGAGTTGACATGGTTGAACCTGTACTTAAGGACAATTACTTTAGTGACTGGAGGATGGATTGGAGTGGGGAGAGACTGGTGGGCAGACCCACCAGTAGGCTATTGCAATAATCCAGAGGTGAAGTGATGAAGGCCTTCATAGCAGTGGTGGCAGTGTTAGAGGAGAGAAGGAAGTATGTTTGAGAGATGTTGAAAAGGTGATACAAAAGGTCTTGGCAACAGATTGAATATGGGGGGCGGGGTTTGGTGAGAGATAGTGAGGAATCCAGGATTATTACTAGGTTTTAAGCCTAGGACTGGGACGATGGTGGTGTACTCGATGGTAATAGGGGAGTTTGGAATTTGGGAGAGT